>NC_134859.1:81507500-81838214 GCF_049852395.1 Peromyscus maniculatus bairdii | reverse complement strand
ACACACACACTCACACACACACACACACACACACACACACACACACACGCGCGCGCGCGCGCGCGCGCACAAATACAGTGTAGGGGGTGTGGGATCCCCAATGTGTGTGTGTGTGTGTGTGTGTGTGTGTGTGTGTGTGTGTGTAGGTAAGAAGAAAACTTATGAAAGTCAGTTCTCTCTTTCCATCATAATGGTCCTGGGGATGCAACTCAGGCTGTCGAGCTCATCAGCCTGTACCTGCACTTGCTAAGCCATCTTGCCCCACATCCTATTTTTATAGGGGTAATGACGGTTTATGGCTTTCCCCAATCCACTCAGACCCAGAGCTTAGCCTCTTCCTTGCCCTGGCTGCTCACTGTCTGCTGGTGTCCCACAGCCCTCCCGATGGACGTTTGCCACACAGCAACCGATGTCTTCCAGCTTGAGACGTAGCTGCTGCGCTCTGAAACAGCTTCGGTCCCTCTCACACCTCTTCTCTGTCTTCCTTTTCAGGTGCTCTCCTTTCCGATCCCTCCCATCATCTTAGGCAGGGAGAATGACACATGGTCCAGCTCCCTTGGGTACCAACTCACTTCCCTCCCTGCCTGGCTTTGCACACTCTCTGCTGAGAGTTGAAATCTCTATGTGCACACAAGGATCAATCACCCTCCTAGAAAGACTCTCCTCTTCCCAGGTCCCGTCTCCTCCATGCAAATGTCCCAGCTCAGTTTGGAGCACACACTCTGGAGGAACACACTAACAACATCTCATCAGCTCTGAGAAGTCCCCCTGGCATGGGGACTTTGGGGTGCTTGTCTCCTTCCACACCCAGCCCTTCCTGTTTTTCCTTAATGTCTCCCTGATCATTCCTAATTCATCACCCTTCACCTTTAAACTTATAAGACATGTATGTCCTACCTTCTACACCCCAACAAGCAGGGAGGGGCCTGCGGACATAGATACCTTTGGTTACAGATAAGTGGGCACAGGAAGAGACACATTCTCATCCACTCAGGCCCCCACTGAGACACCGCACAGGGTCCCTCAGATGTTCCCCATTTCCTCCTTCATGTCATCACCCAGGCCTCCCTGTGGTTTTGTGAATGCCTCCCTGGTCTCCTACTTGTATCTGGGAGCTCATACCCATTCCACCCACTCCGCTCATCCTCCCTCACACTGAGGTCTCCACGCTCCAGCTAGAAGTCTCCTTCAGTCTTCCCACTCCGTCCTCATGCAGCCCTGTCTGTGGAGGTCTTGGAAACAGCTAGAAACAAGGAGGAGAAACCCACCATCTTTAGGTCACAGCAAATCCTTCCAGGAGACAGCCAGGCTCAGGTCCCTCGCCAGAGAGACCAGGATTCCAAAACAGCAGCAAAAGTGAAAAATCAAAACAAAGCCTTTTCTCTTTTCCAGATTTTCCCACTTGGGTTTGTCTAAAATATCGGCCCTGGGAGACTCGTCCTCCCCATAAAAACAGAGGTGGATGTGGCAGAGGGGAGCTGGAGCAGGACCCGTGCCACCGCAGTGAGGGTCTTGGGAACAGGGTCAGGCATCTGTATTTAAGGCGGCTGTGATGTCAGCGGGAAGGAGGGCTTGGGTTGGGAGTGTGACACAATGGTCTCTTTGTCCCCCTGCGCTCCTGTTCTGAACACACACTGAAACCGCACACCAGTCCATACCACGTGGCAGCCACAGTGGAGTGCCGCACACAGGTCTGACACCAGGTGATGTGCCCATGTTCATACCCACACATGGGCGGACATGTGTGTGCATGCAGACTCCCATGTAGATTTGTGTCTGCAGAGGGAGAGCTCTGCCGCCGTTAGCCCGTTGGTAGTTATTCAAAGTGATGGCAGTAGTACGAGCAAGAGCTGAATTCCCTCATCACGGGAGCCACATTTTAAGTGCTCAACTTCCTGTCATGTCAGGAAGCTGCTATTTGTTCCCCTGCCTGGCCAGTTTGTTCTTCCTCTCACACTTACCCACACCTTTCCACAGCTCTGTACTCACACCTACAGGAGGAGGACCTCTGTCTCGTGGTCTTGTCTCTCCCTGGTACCCATGGAGACTGTGCCCAGCTCTGCACAGCATCACCTGGCCTCTGCACTGGGAAGAATATGGTGCACCATGACCACAGGGGCATGACTATAATGTCTGGGAACTCAGAGGGCTGAGGTCAGTCTGGGCTTGGTAGAGAAGAGGGGAGAGGAAATGTTTGAACCTGACCTTGAGGGATGAGGGATTAAGTCGGTAGAGAGGAGGGACATTATGCCAGGAATGATGGGAAGGGAAATACAATGAGAAGGGGGTATATATGTAGAAATTGCAGTCACCTCTTGGCTGAAATGACAGATGTGGGCCATGGAGGGGACAATAAGCGTAGACAATTGAGATGTAGTCAGGTAGGGCTCGGGTGCTTGAGTTCAGAAGGATGGAGCTCCGTGGGGATGGAAGGAGAGGGTGTAGCCAGAAAGAGTCCCAAGACCTGAGATACAGGGGTTACCTGGGAAGACAGGTATCATCAATCAATAGATCTGTCGGTTCCGCACAATTTTGGATAGTTTGTGTAGGAACCAACCTTCATTTATATTCCCTAACTCTTTTCCTCTCTAGATCAATTCCCTTTTTACATTGTCCTCATGTAAAGTGTGAATAATGAATTATTAAAAGTCATAGTTAGCAGTCACGCATACTCAGTGACAATATTAATGTGCCCAGTGGATGGCCCCTGTAGCCCCCCTCTCTGGCAGCATGAGAAAGGGAGGAGGCTGGGAACCGGCTGCTGCTTCTTTTCAAATTTGGGACCTGACTCCCTGAGTGGAAGGGGGCAGCTGTCACCTGTATCCTCATCTCTAGATTCTGCTTCACCCCAGACTTCTGCCCACTGGGTCCTCAGTCCTCCCGTTAGACCTCTGCCCCCGTTCTCTGAGGTGAAGGGAACAGCCAGTTCCCACCCCTCGGGGGGGCGGGGGGGCTCGGGTTCTCAGGTGGGCAGAGCACAAGGCAAGGGGAGGGAGAATCAAAAGTTTGTAGAGATAAAGGAAAAGGGGACGTGGACCGGAAGTAGGGTGGAATGATTCCACAGGCCACCTGCACTGAGCTGGCATGCATCCTGGGTACGCTGATGGTCAACAGGGACCCTCGCACCTCTGTGGTGTGGGATCCTGTCCCTCCTGGTGGCACACTGCAACTTCCTTAACCACACAGCTCTCCAGGGGTCCCAGGCTCTTCCCCTGAGGGCCGAGCCACCTCCCTCTGGTGAACACAGGAATGAGCCTGGAGGATTCTTTTCCTCTGGCACTCCAGCCTCAGCAGGCCCCTTCTGTATGGGATTGCTTGTTTCTCTGGGCAAGAAGCAGGTAGAGGCCCGATATCCCTCCATGTTTAGCCACGGAGAAACCTAGTAAAGATTCTCCTGGGCCTCACTACCCAGTCCCTGTCCCCTCCCCTTGGATTTCCGTGAGAACCCATGAGCCTCTGGGATCCGTGGATAACCCTTCGCCGGGCCTCAGGCCTGCAGCCTGGAGAAGAGGTGGCATGGTATGTGTGCACTAGGATTCCAAGTGCGTGTGGGTATGCACGTGACTCGGTGCACCCTGTGTGGAATTGTGTGAGGATGAGGACTTGGGATGTGCAAGGAGGACCGGAAGAGAAGACAGGAAGAGGTAAGGAAGAGGTCTAAGGCATAGGAAAGGCAAGAGGAAGGTGGCAGCATCTGGATGAGAACTGAGAGGAAAGAAATGGCAAGTTTCTCCGGTCCCAGAGCCCTCTCCCTGGGTCCCCCACCCCACCCCACCCCACCCCAAGTCCCAGGAAGGAAATTCAGAGGCCACTGCACATGTGTTGGGTCATTTCCACATGCTTTATTCCAGCAATCAAAATAATTAAAAACATCTCAAATTATTATACACATACAAAATAGGTACAGAGTCTCTTGTTTCCTCCCACCCCAGGGGTAAAACTGCTTTTGTGCTTTGAAAAGTGGTGCTCTGAAACCCGGATGCAGGACAGACTAAGAGAGAGGCTGAGGGTAGAGGGGAGGGTTTCAGAAGAGAGAGAGAGAGAGAGAGAGAGAGAGAGAGAGAGAGAGAGAGAGAGAGAGAGAGAGAGATCAGATTGCGATAGGCCCAGGAACTGGAAGAGTGGAGAGAGGGAAGAGAGTGAGCAGCTGGGGCTGGCATTCTCTCCTCTCATGTTAAATAGAAATAGCACCGTCAGGAAAAAAAAAAAATTCACATGAGTCCCTATCCATTAGGAAGAAAAAAAAAAAAAGAATAAAAAAAGACTTTGAACAAAAGGAACATTTGCTGGCCTAGGGAGCATCCTCAACTTCTATAGCACCAGAGATCCCTTCCCACCCCACCCCTTCACAGAGATGTAGCACCTTTGATACCAAACTGGGCACGCTGCCACCCTGCCCCCATCCCCGCCCCCACACAGTTGCCCCGGTGACATGCAAAGACAAGAACGAACGAGGTAGTCTTTTCAGCAACACAATTACACAAGGAACAGAAGCGCCTCTCCCACCCAGCCTGCGCACACGTGTCCGATGTTTCCAGTCTGCTGTGACCCTGCCTGGCTGGTTCCAATCCGCCCCCCAGAGGGGTAGGTGGCTCCCCCACCGCGGCTGGCCCTCGAAAACAAAGTGGGGTGTGTTGCAGAAGCCATGGAGATGCCAGATGGTTAGGCTCCTTCAAAAGTCCGAGAACCCCATGTCCTGGCAGGATTTGGGGGTGCTGGGTGGGGAAGCAGGCTGGGGGTAGGGGGCTGGTGGGATGTTTCAGCATTGCCTTTGGTTGCTGGGCAGACAATGCATTGTTTCCTGTGTCTTTGGGGGAGACTTAAATTTGGGGAGCAATGGAGGAGAGGCCCAAGAGGGGGTGGAGAAAGGAGCAGAAAAGGCAGCATTTGGGGTATCATAAGCCCAGCGGGCAGAAAGGGACTTATACCCACATAGGTCTTCAAGCAAGTGGACCAAGCTTCCTTTTTTAAAAAGTTATTTATTTATTCTTTTTTTTTTTTTTTCCTTTTTGGTAAGGTTGAATGCACTTTTGGTTTTTGGTCAAGTTCAGTTGGTCAAAGATAAAAACTAAGTTTGAGAGATGAATGCAAAGGAAAAAAAAAATGTTTTCCAAAGTCCATGTGAAATTGTCTCCCATTTTTTGGCTTTTGGGGAAGTTCAGTTTTGGGCTGTTCATCTGTTTCCAGGGTTGGGGAAAAGTGGACTGGGTGGGAGGGAACCAGATTGGGTGGAGGGCGTTTACACGAAGCAGGCAGGGCCAATGTCTAATCCGAATTCCTGGTCTGGGGCACCAATGTCCAAGGGAGCCACATCGATGATGGGCAGGCGGGAGGTCTTGGTGGTTTTGTATTCGATGACTGTCTTGCCCCAACTTCCGGTGTGACTCTGGAGTGAAGGGAGAGAGCCATTACCGGGGGAGCAATGACGGAGTGAGGGCCATTCTGACCTGCCCGAGGGCTCAAGTAGAAGCCCCAAGAGGTGGGCTAGACCCAGTCTGGGGGACTCACCGTGCAGCCGTCGACGAGAGTGCTGTAGGTGAAGCGGCTGTTGCCCTCGCCGCGGAGCTCGATCTCGTTGGAACCCTGGAGGAGCAGGGCCTTCTTGAGGTTGCCAGTCTGCTGATCCATGTAGGCTACGCTGTTCTTGCAGTGGTAGGTGATGTTTTGGGAGGCCTCAGTGGACATCAGGCGCAGGAAGGTCAGCTGGATGGCGACATCAGCAGGGTCGGAGCCCTCGCTTCCATACTCGAACTGCACGGGCCAGAGAGAGTAGGGGATGAGCGACCGTGTGGAACTCCTAGTTCCTGGCCTTCCTGCCCAAAATCTGCTAAGAATTTTTATCTTATCAAGTTAAAAAGAGGGGCGTCACTTATCCATGGACACCCGAGGACCTAGGACTCCTGTCCCCTAGACCAGCTCTGCCCTCCACTAAGCCGATGTTAAATCCACTTCCAGGACTTCCTCTGCCTTCTGAGCATGAGGCTAGCCCGTCTCCTGCAAAGTGGCTCTAGGGTTCAGCTCATGTACCTGGAATCCGTCAGTCATGCTCTCGCCGAACCAGACATGCTTCTTTTCCTTGTGGTTATTGCTGATGTACCAGTTCTTCTGGGGCACAGAAGGCTGAGTGGGGAACACACAGGTCTGACCTGTCTCCATGTTGCAGAAGACCTTGATGGCATCCAGGTTGCAGCCTTGGTTAGGGTCAATCCAGTACTCTCCTGAAGCGGGCAGAGCAATATGGAGTCAGGAGAAGTAGGCAGTCAGCACCATATGGAAAGTGGGAGGTAGAAAAGCATGGGGGAAGAGGCAGGGTGGGAGGAAGAGGATGGGCGGAGTGGGAGGGGTGGGGGAGGCAACTGGGGTGAGTCCTTACCGCTCTTCCAGTCAGAGTGGCACATCTTGAGGTCACGGCATGTGCGGGCGGGGTTCTTGCGGCTGCCTTCGGGGCTTCGGATGTTCTCAATCTGCTGGCTCAGGCTCTTGAGGGTGGTGTCCACCTCAAGGTCACGGTCACGGACCACGTTGGCATCATCAGCCCGGTAGTAGCGGCCACCATCATGAGCCTTCTCTTGAGGTGGCTGAGGCAGGAAGCTGAAGTCGTAACCACCACTGGGAGGACCAGGAGGGCCAGGGGGTCCAGGAGGGCCGGGGGGACCCTGTATAAAGAGAGGAGGTCAAGGTTTAATGGTATTCAAGTCTTCTTGGGGATGGAGGGGCATGAGGCAGAGGATGTGGGGCTACGTACAGCAGGACCGCTATCACCAGTGCGACCTCGAGGACCAGGGGGACCAATGGGGCCAGGGAGACCGTTGACTCCATCTTTGCCAGGAGCACCAGCAGAGCCAGGGGGACCCTGGTGGTAGAGAGATGATTGGAGAACATTGTCCAGAAACCCAAGGCAGCCCCAACTCTGGCTGAGGAGCACCCTCCCCACGGCTGCCTCTGTCTAGCCCCCCACTTCTGCCTTACAGGGTGTCCTCAACTATGGCTGGCCTGCAAGGCGCCGGGACCGGAAGGCCAAGGGCTGCATAAGACCAAGAGTCTTTTTCTCTCCGCCCCCTTTCTGGTCTCTGAACTCTTCTCTGGAGAACAGAGGGATGCCTGAAGGTAACCAGGGGTCCTCAAGGTAACCGAGACAGGGGACCCAGGAAGAAGTAACGGAGGGTGCAACTTACCCGGGGACCTGCAGGTCCAGAAGCTCCAGAGGGACCTTGTTCACCAGGAGAGCCCTAAAGGACAGAGAAAGGCCGTTCAGGGGCAGTGGGGGTAACATGCCCCCTCATTCTAGAAATCTAGCTGCAAGTTGTCCATATGCTAAGACCACTCCCACAATCCCTCTCTGGGTACCTCTCTCTCTGTTAGAAATGCCCAGAAATCTTCTGCCCCTACCCCCAAGTAGGAAGGAATCAGAATGGCTATCTAGAGTAGAAACTAAATCCCACTGTGCAGTAAGCACTGGGAGAGGGTGGGAAAGGCCTGATGGTGGCCCGAGCCCGGGAAACTGAGTATACTCACAGGGGAGCCAGGAGGACCCTGGAGGCCGGAGAAACCACGATGACCCTTTATGCCTCTGTCACCCTGTTCGCCTGTCTCACCCTTGTCACCACGGGGACCTTGGGGTCCCTAGAAGAGAGGAGGAGACAGGCTGTCAGGTGGAAGCTTTACTGGTGTCGAGTGGGATGCTGTTCTCATCTGGGCCAGGGTGCTCACGGGACATGAGGTTGGCATGGGACACTTACAGCAGGGCCACGGGCACCAGCAGGGCCAATGGGACCAGCAGGACCAGCAGGACCCTGGGGAGAAGAGAATGTGTTAGATCCTGACTAGGGGAGACCAAGGCTGGGGGCTGCAGAATGAGCCTTCCCCTTGGCCAGACCACTCCTAGCCTACATCCATCGCTCATGCTGTGGCCACCCTTCCTGACTCCCAGTGAAGCCTCCCCAGAGCCAGGCTTCCTGTGATGAGCCGAGGCAAGCCCCATGCCTGGGGGAGACGAAGTTCCGTCTAGAAGAAGGGCCTCAAGGTCAAGTTATGGCTCAGTTTTTCCAGGGAGGCCAAGGGTCCAGACACATCCCAAGACTCCCTCTTCTCCCGCCAGCTGGATGAGGTCATTCACCCATTCCCAGGCCTTTGGGCAAGCCTGAAGCGGAGGCCCAGCTACTTACAGTCTCACCACGGTCGCCACTCTTGCCAGCAGGGCCAACGGGGCCAGGAGCACCGGGGGCACCGGGGGCACCAGGGGGGCCAGCAGGGCCGGTCTCACCACGGTCACCCTGGGAGCAGAAGGTAAAGGTCATGGGGTCGGCCTCAGATGGAGTACTCAGGCTGGGGAGGGGCTAGGGCAAACCCGAGTCCAGCCCTGGTGTGTGGCCTGATCTCTTACCTTGGGGCCAGGAGAGCCATCTCTTCCAGGGGAGCCTTCAGCACCGGGGGATCCCTGGAGAGGGAATGGGGAGAGGTGAGAGGCCACCCCAGGAAAGAGGTCAGGCACAGGCCGAGTGGCCCTGTGCAGGCTCTGGCTAAGGGGTAGAGGCTACTTACTTCACGTCCAGATTCACCAGGGGGGCCAGCCAATCCAGGGGGGCCCATGGGGCCAGGGGGACCACGTTCGCCACTTGATCCAGAAGGACCTTGCTTGCCAGGTTCGCCCTAAAGAAGAAGAAGAAGAGAGGTAGAGTGAGGCTGGGGGCCAGATGTGGGGGCTCAAGCCGTGAGAACACGTCTATCATATTTTCTCTCCTTGTCTTCCACCACTGCTACCCTGCCCCTTCCGAGTCCTGAGGGGATTCGTCTTGGAGAGACCCCAAGATGAAGACGGAGCACTCACAGAGGGGCCAGGAAGACCAGGGAAGCCTCTTTCTCCTCTCTGACCGGGAAGGCCAACCACACCACGCTGTCCAGCAATGCCCTGAGGTCCAGGGGTACCAGGAGAGCCCTGTGGGAGGCAGAGAGGGGTGAGAAGGCCTCACAATGGCACAGAGAGGATTCACAGCATCTGGATCTCTCCAGAACCCCAGAGACCAGGGCTAGTACTTACAGCGGGTCCATCAGCACCAGGGGCTCCTTTCTCACCAGCAGGGCCAGGGGGACCTGGGGGACCAACTTCACCAGGACGTCCCGCGGGACCAGTCTCACCACGGGGACCTTTGCCTCCTTCTTTGCCGACGGGACCGGGAGGGCCAGGGGGTCCAGCATTTCCCTAGATGGACACAAGAGGGACTGTCTAGAGTCCAGGCTTCCACAGCATCACAGTTGCATGGCCCGGCCAGGCTCCCTGTCCTGACAGTGTGTGCCCCCCAGCCCAATCCCAAACCACAGATACTCACAGAGGGGCCAGGGGGACCAACGCGACCAGCAGCACCAGGAAAACCAGTAGCACCCTGGTAGGAGAGAACACAGGGTGGTCAGAAGTGAACCGTCAGCTTACCTGGCCTGATCCCCTCCAACCTCCGGCCCTGGGGAGGCTCCACAGAGGTGCGCATGCTACTCACAGGGGGACCAGCAGAGCCACGAGGACCTTTGGGTCCAGGAGCACCAACGTTACCCTGTAAGAGAGTTGTAGAGGTATGAGACCCAGGCTAGCCCCAAGTCTAAGGCTACCCAAAGCTTGGGTGGTAGAGGATGAGCCTACTCACAATGGGGCCAGGGGGTCCAGCAGGTCCAGCGGGGCCGGGAGGACCAGTGTCGCCTTTAGTACCCGTTTCTCCAGGTTCGCCTTTAGCGCCAGGTTGGCCATCAGCACCCTGGGCAAGGGGGAGAATGGAGAAGGGGGGGAGTGGATAAGGCCGCCTGGGAGCGGAAGGCCTCTGGGCTGGAGGGGGAGGCACACAACTCGAAACTTGGAATTGCAGAGACACTTGGAGACAACCAGTCCCCTCCCCACCCGTCTCCCCTGACTCGGGGTAACACTTCTGTCCTCATTCAGTCACCCCAGGTCCTGTGTCTCATGTCTCAGCTGGTGACAGAGAGTAAAGAAGGTCTTGGTACTCACAGGGGGGCCAGCGAAACCAGCAGGGCCAGGGGGGCCGGGCTCACCACGGTCTCCCTAGAAGAAGAAGAAGATGATGATGATGGCAGCTTTGGAGAGGTGTCTCAACATTGGGGAAGGAGAGGAACAGATGGGGTAGAGGGACAGAGGTGGAGGCAACAGGGGGTGGGGGGTGGATTGGGGGGGATGGAAAGCAGGTAGGAGAGAAGGCTGAACATAGATCTTATTGGGGGTCTTCTGTACTTACGGGGGCACCACGGGCTCCGGTGGGACCAGCAGGACCACTGGGACCAGTTTCACCCTGTGAGGGGGAGACAAGAACTCTGAACTCTCCCGGAAGATGAACCAATCGCAGCTCCCCTCCCTCCGGGTCCTTTGAACTTCCTGGGTCATCAGCTTCAAATGGCAGGACCTGCCTTCCCTGCAGAGCCCGGCCTGGGCTGGGCTTGCCGAAGAAGCTATGTGTTAGGAAATAAGGTGAACAAGGCAGCCACTCACCTTGTCACCAGGGGCACCAGCAGGGCCGGGAGGACCAATGGGACCAGTCAGACCACGGGGACCATCTTTGCCAGGAGTGCCGTCAGCACCTTTGGGACCAGCATCACCCTAAAGACAGGGAAAAGTCAGACTCCAGGGTGAGGTGAGGAGCTGAGCTACAGCATTCTGCAGACGTTTCTCAGACCCGGTGCCCAGGACACAAGATCCTTTCAGGGGAAAAGGTGCCTACCTGGGGATTCAGGTGGAACCTGGGTTAAGAGGACCCTGAGTTCTACAGAGTGATAAATAAAGGAGCCTCCACCAGGGAGAGGCCCCGAACTCATGACCATGGTAACACATCAGGAGAAGGGCCCGAATCACAGGTATAAGATTACCCAGCAAAGCAAGGAGATAAGTGAGAACCACCAAGGCCTCATGGGAGGAAAAGGTTGACTTACTCTGTCACCCTTAGGGCCTGGAAGACCAGCTGCACCACGTTCACCAGGCATTCCCTGAAGACCAGGAGCGCCTTGGCTACCGGGGGCTCCAGGGGCACCAGTATCACCCTGTTTGGTAAACAAGAGGATGAGTGAGACATAGAGTCCCTCTCAGAGCTCAGAGCTCACTTAGGCTCTCCTGTGTGTGGATCCATAGCTAGACGGACAAACTCAGAGACCCAACCACAGGTCCCATGGGCCCCCAACTCAGGTCTTGTGCCCCAACCCTCCACACCCCTATGGTTTGGGTCATAGCCATCATACCCTTTCCACGATGCCCTCACCTTGGCGCCATCATTGCCGGGAGCACCATTGTTTCCACGGGGACCAGCAGGACCTGGGGGACCTTGTACACCACGCTCACCAGGGAAACCTCTTTCGCCCTACAAAGGGAGGAGAGGACACATGATGGCTGCTCCGGCAACAGGACGGAGCTCAGGACGCTGGGAGGGGAGTGGCGTGAGAGGGCCCACTTACTCTTGCTCCAGAGGGTCCAGGGGCACCAAGGTCTCCAGGAACACCCTGGGGGTGGAAAGGAGGAACAACAGTGAGCCCAAACTCCCCCTGAGAAAGAGCCTCTGCCCCTCTTCCTGGGAGCTGGTCCTTGGGCCCCATATTTAGAGATGGACACATTCGTGGCTGAGAATTGAAGTTTCTCCTTACAACGGGAAGGCTTGAGGTAAAGCCAGAGTTATTCCGGGAGTTGGGGTAAAGAAGTCACCTTGCCTAGAAGTCACACAGCCACTCCCAGGTCATAAGCAGCTCCCTCGTTCTTTCTTTGTGGAACCACAGTCCTCCCCTGTGTCTAGCCTCTATCCCTCTAGCTGCTACTTTCTGATCAGCT
Organism: Peromyscus maniculatus bairdii; assembly: GCF_049852395.1. NCBI lineage: Eukaryota > Metazoa > Chordata > Mammalia > Rodentia > Cricetidae > Peromyscus > Peromyscus maniculatus. The sequence continues at coordinate 81,826,408 of NC_134859.1, read as the reverse complement.
AGGAGCAGTGAGTGGTCTGTTTCTTTTTAATTCCTGCATGCCCCTGACCTCTGGCCAGCTGCTACCTCTTACCTGTTCACCGGGCTTGCCGGCTTCACCAGGAGGACCAGCAGGGCCGGGGAGACCCTGTAAGGTGGGGGAGATGGGGGAGGCGAGGAGAAGGGGTTAGGATCTCTGAGAGTTAACAAAGGCACTCCCTACAAACCTGTCACCAGACCTCACCTGGAATCCAGGGGAGCCAGCGGGGCCTTGCTCGCCTCTCTCACCAGCAGGACCCTGTCACAGAGAAGAGGCTGTGGTCATGGACAGTCCAAGGAGGAGGGAGGCAGAGTCCGCCCTTCCCTGCTCCCCGGGCCTCCCCGATGGGGACACTTACGGCAGGTCCGGGGGCACCTTGAGCTCCAGCTTCTCCATCTTTGCCAGCAGGACCCTGTGGGGAGAAGGCGACAAAGCCAGCGTGGTGAGGCCGAGGGCAGCAGCAAGTGAGGCCTGCACCACTGGGACAGAGCAGAGCCCGCAAGTGGCTTCTGATGCTCCCACAGTGCAGGCTGAGGATGGGATGCGTCACAGGCAGGGGCAGAAAGGGGACAGAGACTCAGAAGAGATACTCACAACAGGGCCAGGGGGTCCGGGAACACCCCGCTCTCCAACTTTTCCGGGCTCTCCCTGTGGAGAAAGGGAGGCAAGATTGAGGGTCACGGGACGGGACTCACTGCAATCAAAGACCCCTCGTTACAGTGAGTGTTCCTAGGGGGTTTTCTGCTCAAGAAGGCTGCAGCCTCTAGGGAAGGCCTTGCTGGCATCTAATGCGTGGCCTCTCTGCCTGCTCCCAAAGCAGATGATGCTGCCCGAGGCTCCTTCCTGGTCACCCTATCCTCTCCCCTTCCTTTTCCCTGACACTCACCTGCAGTGACCCAAACTGCAAATGGTTATTATCCCTCAGGGTTCTCCCCACCATACTTGGGGGCAGCTATCACATAGAAGGCCCATCTTATCTGTGTGCCGGGGGAAGCTTGCCCGGCAACAGTTCTTACTCATCACAGACAAAGCAATGATCATGGAGCCAAGCGTCTCTTATTCTACCAATGGGTCCAGAAGGGGTCATTAAAGGGCCTGAGGTCTCCCGGCCAGTCAGTGGACTTAGAATGCCTGTCTCTGGCTCTTCATTGTTCCTCATTGAACACTCACAGCAGTGCCCTTAGGTCCGGGGAATCCCATCACGCCAGCCTGGCCACGGGCTCCAGGAGGACCTGGGGGTCCGGGGCGACCATCTTGACCAGCGGGACCCTGAGGACGGGAGGCACAAGAAGTGTGGTAAGGACTAAGGTATGCCCACGGGAGGGTAGGGGTGACGAGTGAGAGGGGAAGCATTACTTACAGGGGGGCCGGTTTTGCCATCAGGACCAGGGCTGCCAGGACTGCCAGTGAGACCCTAGGAAGAGGCAGACAGGTGTGAACAGAGGTCGGGGAGGGGGAGGGGCGGCGGCGGCGGCGGCGGCGGCGGCCGGGTCCTGAGCACCAGCTGCAGGCTGTCCCAGTCTCATGCAGGACAGAGGGTCTTGGCTCTCACCTTGGCACCGGGGAGACCAGCTTCACCAGGGCGACCAGCTTCACCAGGAGAACCTTTGGGACCAGCAGGCCCAGGAGAACCACGTTCACCAGCAGGACCCTAAGTGGAGAGAAGTCACAGGCACATCAGGGTCACAGCCTTGGCCTCATTACCGTGGGTTAGCATTCTTCACGCTGGGAGAAGATTCAGGACTTTGAGGGGCATCGGTGAGGATGCCCAAGTGAGGCCGAATATGAGGAGGGAGGCACGGATATGGGCACAGGTAGCAGGGAGCATTGTTGAGGGCATGGGGAGGGATGCGTGAACAGTCCTGTCAGGGGTAAGTGACATCAGGCAGCTGGGGGTCCGCTTCTCTGCCAGGGAAGAGAGATTACCTTGGGGCCAGCGACACCATCAGCACCAGGGAAACCACGGCTGCCAGGTCCACCCTGCAGGGAGAAAGGAAGGGGCCGGTGAGCTTAATTACCACCCCCAGGCACTGGGCAAGCACGGAGGGCAGCTGAGAAGAAGGAGGGGGCGCGGGGGACTTACACGCTCGCCAGGAGGTCCAGGCAGGCCAGTAGGTCCGGGTTCGCCACGGGCTCCTCGTTTTCCTTCTTCCCCAGCAGGGCCAGGGGGACCTTGAACTCCAGCAGGGCCCTGGAGTGGGCAGAGAGAGAGAGTGTGAGTGGCCTTGGTGAGGGGGCACAAACCCCGGAGCCTATGATGCTGGCCTCTAGCGACAGGGCTCCTGAGTATGGGCTGGGGGCTCCCCTCCTCCCTGGGTCTCCCTTGAGAGGCTCCCAAGCCCCAGGGGCTGAGGAGAAGGAGGGGTGACGTGGGACTTACGGGCTCTCCTTTGGCACCAGTGTCCCCTTTGTTGCCGGGAGCACCAGGTTCACCCTGTGTCGGGGGGAGCAGGAGAGAATTGAGATGAGAGTTGGGGTTACTCCGTTGGTTCGCAATTGTGCGCTTCCCCCAGAAGGGGGCGCACTGGAGCGAGTGCGTAAGTTGCACGGAAGGGGAGAGTTTTGTACTTACGCTGTTACCCTTGGGACCTGGAGCGCCGCTGGGGCCCTGGGGTCCAGAGGGGCCTCGGGCGCCAGGGAAGCCAGGAGCACCAGCAATACCAGGAGCACCCTGCAGGAGGTAGGGCAGACATTTTAGCCCAGGGGCGGAGGGCATGGGAGAGGAGGCGGAGGGCATGGGGGAGGGGGCTGGTGGCGACTTACATTAGCACCTTTAGCACCAGGTTGTCCATCAGCACCGGGGTTTCCCTGCAACCCAGAGAGAGGAGAGTGAGTGACAGGTAAGGACTCTGAAGCTGGCAAGGAGTACCACGGGGGACAGTGGCGGGCGGGGAAGGGGGCGCGGGGCGCTGGGGGCAGGAGGAGCGCACTTACAGCAGGGCCAGCAGCACCAGCAGGGCCAGGGGGTCCGGGTTCACCACGAATACCCTGGGGGCCTTCAGAGCCTCGGGCTCCTTGGGGACCAGCTTCACCCTGTATTCGAGGAAAGGACCAATCAGAACCCAACCTGGGGCCTCTAGCATCGCTTCTGGAGGTCAGGTGTGTGTTGGGGTGGGGTCAGAAGAGCAAGGGAGGGGACCCCAGGACAGAGGTGTTGAGGAGTGTACTTCATTCTTGCCACTCTGGGCTCCCCTGATCTGGGGTGACACCCAGTCCTTGGCCTGTGACCATCACGCTCAAAGAAAGAACGGGTCTCACCTTAGCACCAACTGCACCAGGGAAGCCAGGAGGGCCAGTGGGGCCAGTAGGTCCCTGGGAACAAAATGGAGGCGTAAACACAAGGCATAGATGGAGGCTAAGAGCTCCTAGGTTTCAACAGCTGATGTCAGCCCCAAGAGCTGACCCTGAGACCTTCTCCCCACACCCCACCCCCGCCCCACACTCCCACAAAGTCAAAGCCGTCCTTACTGGGGGTCCAGCTGCACCAGTAGCACCATCGTTACCACGAGCACCCTGCGTGAGAGAGGAGAGGCCCGATTATGTCCCTGAGCACTGGACAGTTCCCAGAGTTCCTGGGGAACTCCAGCCAGAGCCCAGGGACATCCCAAGGGACTAAGAGTACTTACAGCAGAGCCAGGGGGTCCAGGGCGACCTCTTTCACCAGGCAGACCTCGGGGACCCTAATAACCAAACCACGAGAGGTCAAGCGAGATGGAGACACACTCTCTCCCAGCCTCCATCCATCCTTCACCCCACCCCTCCCTCTGGGAGCACCCCCATCCCTCAAGCTAGCAAACTCACCATCTGGCCAGGAGCTCCATTTTCACCGGGACTGCCAGGCTCTCCCTAGGGACAGAGAACAGAGTGAGGGATTCACATATAGTGGGACTGTTGGGCTGTGTGTGTGTGTGTGTGTGTGTGTGTGTGTGTGTGTGTGTGTGTGTGTCACTTCTGACAGTCTCTTACCTTAGGACCAGCAGGACCAGCATCTCCCTTGGCACCATCCAAACCACTGAAACCCTAAGGGAGGAAAGAGGGATGAAGTGAGACCCTGTGGAGGGAGTACGCCACTTTGACACCCACACAGATTTGAAGAAGAGTTTTGGGAGATCGCCTTAGCCATTTCCCTTGTTTCTGAGGTAGACTAGACCTCAATTCACCAACCATCCCATCTAGTCTCTTTATGGGAACTTCTTCCCCATGAAAGGAAGTTCTTTTGGATGTCTAACCTATGACCTTTGAGATATCTGCATCTACCACCTGACATGATAAGCAGGATCTCTGGGGGAAGGGGTTAGGATGGTGACTTGGGACTTTGGGGGCTTCAGGGACTCAAAAGAGACTTACTCTGTGTCCCTTCATTCCAGGGAGGCCAGCTGTTCCAGGCAATCCCCGAGCACCCTGGAAAGAAAGACAAAAAAGGACTTGGAAATGTGTCAGAAGGGCTCTGTGGCCACGGCTGCTAAATGCATCCCCAGTGCAGTAAGACCTGGGGTCCATCCTCACACTTGCTCACCTGAGGCCCAGAAGGTCCACGCTCACCAGGACGGCCAGGTTTACCAGCTTCCCCCTGCAGAGAGAGAAAAGGCCATTATGGCTGTGCCCTGGAAAGGGTAGAAGGGCTCAGGTTTGTTTATTGGGGTTTATTGAAGGGTGGGTTTGGGTTAGGGGCCCAGGACCTCACTTTGAACCTAAAACTCAATTTAGATCTACAGTGACGCCTCTGGTGACATATGAGTACCTTCCAAGGAAATTCTGTCACCACGTATTCATTTCTACATCTGATCGTCCCCCAACTCTTAACCTGGATCACTCCAAGGAATGGGAGTGGGGGCTGCCTCACTAAGACATGCTACTCCGTGGAAAAGTCACTGCCAAGGGCCGTCTGGACACCAGGGAGAACATTCCCCTGGTTATTGCCCCCAAGGGCGGCGAGATCCTGGAGGGGGAATTTAGGACCCACACAGGATGAGACTGTATCCTTTCCTGGGGCTACTTACATCATCTCCGTTCTTGCCAGGAGGGCCAGGGGGACCTCGGGGACCCATTGGACCCTAGAGGAGAAAGGAGAGGCCATTAGCGCTCCAAGATGAGAGACAACGAAGAGGAAGACTGGAGTTGGGAGGTGACCAGTCACCCCTCACTCAGTATGGGTGACCTTCCACGGGAGAATTGGTGGAGAGGGGGGGGTGTCAGCAGGGAGGATTGACTTACTGAAGCGCCAGGCTCGCCAGGTTCACCAGGGGGACCTTGGAAACCCTGAGGACCCTGGAGAATGAGAGAAGGGTAGGCTCAGAAAGGCAGGTTCCTGCCAGGCTGTCTCCCTCTTACAAGAGATGTCTACCAGCCTTCTGCCCTTCCCCCAACCTTTCTCTCCCAACACTCCCCCCATGCCCAAGGTAATACACGAAGATCCCTGAATACGTACAGGTGCGCCAGGGGGGCCAGGAAGACCACGGGGACCAGAAGGACCCTACAGAAGGAAAAAGGGGTGCATGTGATATCGTAGGTGAGAGCAGTGTGGGAGAGGTCTGTTTGTACTGCATCCTGTGGGGATCACAGTGGTCCTGCATCTTCTCCAGGTCTGGAGTCCCAAAGGTGGCCTTTCCCTCCGGAGCTCTCTGTATACCAGCCCCTAGCAGAACCATCATTGGCCTTTCTCTTCTGAACCCCCAACTTCTCTGTCATCACTGCTCCCCCTGGCGGCTCACCATGGGGCCAGGCACGGAGACGCCAGCTGATTTCTCATCATAGCCATAGGACATCTGGGAAGCAAAGTTCTAGAAAAACAAGAGAGAGCGTGCATGAGGCTCAGAATGGTTAACGGAAGGGCAGGAGGCATTGCCAGGAAAGGGACAAACTGACATGGGCTTGTGGATGTGATGAAGACTGTAAGATATTCCTGTACCAGACACCCCAATTGAACCATCTAACCAGATAATCGCAGACTGCAGAACAGTCTATAAAATAACAGCCTCTGCCCAACAACCAGGCTCTTCAAAACTTTGCTGAGTCAAGGATGACAAAGTGTCTCAGATACAATCCACATTTGTGGGGACCAGCGAGATGAGATAATGAAATGAAATTGGTGGTCTTGGAAAAGAAGGGAAAAAAATGTTATAAAGGACATTTTGGGCATTGGTGAAATCTGAATGTGGGTTGTATATTAGGCAATAGTGCTAAGCCAACATTAAATTTGGTGCCATGGTCCCATAGGAGAATGTCCCTGTTTAGGAAATGCACTTAAGTGCTTTTGGAGCATAGGGCATGGGCATGTTCTTGGCAACTCATGTCTCAAATGGTTCAACACACACACACACACACACACACACACACACACTCACACACACACACACACACACACACACACACGAGAACTGTGTGCCCAAAGAGTGATGAAGCAGGTGTATCGAAGGGTGAATAAAAGTTCTGTGTACTACTGCAACGTCTCTGTAAGTTTATGATTATTCAAAAATATGAAGTTATGTCTGCCAAAACCCAAAGCAAAGCAAAGCCAAACAAAAACCGAGGAGTCACACAGGTCTGGGGTCTCCAAGCTCTACTTACTCCTCCGAGGCCAGGGAGGCCCGGGGGACCAGGAGGACCAGGAGGACCAGGAAGTCCAGGCTGTCCAGGGATGCCATCTTGTCCAGGGGGGCCAGAGGGTCCCTGCACCAAGAGAGAACAGGGCTGCTATGGGCACAAACCAGAGGCACGCCCCCTCCAGTTTCCCAGGGCACTTAGAATGCAATGCTTACCCTTGGGCCTTGAGGGCCACGTTCTCCCTTGGGTCCCTGTGGGGTGGAGGGTGAAAAAAACAAGAGGCCGGTTAGAGAACCGAGGAAAGCTGGAGTCCATAGGAGGACAGTGGGAGTCCCGGACCGGTGAGCGAAAGTATGAAGCAGAGTATTACCTCGACTCCTAAGAGTTCTTGGCCTGGTGATCCTGTTGGGGGAAAGACGTGCAGTTAGAAGTAAGTTTCCGAAAGTACGTGAGGTGTTAGAGGCTCTCAAGACACAGGCGAAGGAGGGACTCTGACCTCCCCTAACGCTAGCCCCAGAACGTACCAAGGTCTTCTGGGCAGAAAGCACAGCACTCGCCCTCGCGTCTTTGGGGGTTGGGACAGTCCAACTTTTCGGTGCACTTTACTTCATCGCACACGGCCGTGCCATTGTGGCAGATACAGATCACGCAGACATCGGCTTTCCACGTCTCACCATTGGGGATCTTTACGCCATTGTGTATGCAGGTGATTTCAGGGACTGCGCAAATGGGAAAAGACCCAGGACGTGAGCCGCTCTGAGAACCCCACCTCGGGGCACCAGGGAACCCCAGCCCTACTCACCCTTTCCTCTAAGAGGCGCAGGCAGATTTTCCACTTCCTGCCTCTCCCCCTCCTCCCCTCCTATTTTCTTCCCTCAAATCCTTAAATGCTGGTCTGCTCCAAAGCGGCGTTCAGTGACAGCCCCGGGGCGCCTGGCCAGGACAGCTATAACTTCCCAGTTCTCAGGAATTTCAACAAAGCTTTAGAGTGGGGTCGCTTCCAAACTCAACCTCAGCCCACGCGCGTGAAATAAAAAGCCCTCTGCGGGAGAGTGGGAGGGGTCCTATACAGTAGAAGGGGGCTCATGGGGTGTGGTTTGCGCGCAAACAAGAGGCGGGGGTGGGAGGAGAGACGAGGAGTTCCAGCCCTGGTCCCACCTCCATTCCCTGGGCAGGTGGGATGGAGTGGGAGGGGCTAAAATGTGGAGGGGCTGATCTCCGTCGAGTTCGGCCCAGAGTAGTAAAATGTACCCCTAAAGTTGGATACATCCTAACCCCCTGCGCCGAGGAATCTTAAAATAAAACTTGCTTCCGAGACAAGCCCGATCCCTCAAAGCCAGCCAGTGCTTTGGAGTCGCTCCTTAGCCAAAGAACTTAAGTCTACAAATAGTAGTGATTAGTAAACCACGCCCACCGCGCTAGTACCGGATCAAGGCAACCACTAGGTGGCGAGCAAAGCTAAGCAATGCACGGGGCGGAACCAATTTTACACGGTCTGGGCCACTTTTTTCAAAGACAGGGACTAATCCATCCCTGGTTTTATTTTCCCAGTCTGGAGATGCAGGTCCAAGCCTGGCAATAACCCAGATCTTCCCTCTTTAGCCCGCGCGCTGTAAAGTACTGTACCAGGACAGTTACTGCTCAAGGTTGACCAGCAGGAGGCGCAGGGACCGCGCCCTGTCAAGTCCGAGCCAAACTTTCTCAACCAGCAACCCTCCCACTCCGTGCGTCCCCTCCCCCCGAGCCCAGCACCCCGGCGGCCCCAGCAACACTGTCTAGCCTGCAGAGAAGGCAAACAATCTTTCCTTATGAATCATCCCGCAGCCTTTTTGATAGCTTTTACATCTTGGGCTCCGAATCTATCCCAGCGGCCTTATTCCATCTTCGACGTACTCTGTTCCAACCCGTGCCCAGATTCCCACTTTTCCTGTGCTTGGAATTTACTCCGGTGCCATTTCACCCCGCGCTCCACTTCTGAGAATTGTTCGCCCTCATCTGCACCCCAGAGTGACCTCTCTCCTCCCAATTCCTCTCAATCACCTTCCCACCTCTGACTGGAGCATCCAGCGTTTCCGTTTAAGTCTCAATTGCCAGGACCCAGAGCAGAACGCGATACCAAGAACTCCCCAAAGTTTGGAACTTACTGTCTACTTGGCCATGCGTCAGGAGGGCAGTGGCTCCTAAGAGGAGCAGGAGCCGGAGGTCCACAAAGCTGAACATGTCTAGACCCTAGACATGTAGACTCTTTGCGGCTGGGGTGGGGGGTTAGCTTCGGCTCATGCGTGGCCTCACTCCGCGTGCCTCCTGCTCCGTCCCGAGGAGAAACTCCCGTCTGCTCCGACGACTGGCCTGGGCCCCTTTTATACCATCCTGATGCAGAGCTGGGAGGAACCCTGCCTCTTGGAGAGGGGGAGCCGGCAGCCCGGCCCCCAGCCAATCAGAACTGCCTGGCCCGGCCCCCAATTTGGAACGGAGAGGGGGGAGGAGGGAAAGGAAGGGAACGGAGTCCACCCAGCTCCCCCCTCCACTTTGCAACTCTGCCGCCCCTGCCCCCCAGATCTACCCGGGCCAGAGGTACTGTCACCGGAGTGTGGTTGGGCCCTCAGTATATTCCAGTATATTGTGGGCTAAGGAGTGGGTAGGGGATGCCCCTTGCACTTTCTTTCTGGGACCTCAAATCAGAAGGATGTGAAACTGGGGATTCACTGAGTGGGGGAACACTACAAAGGAGTCAGGGTCAGGCATAACTGGAAAACTGGCCTTGGTTCTTAATCTTTCTGACATCCTTGGGAAAAACTAAGGAATAAGCTGGACAGGCATCCCCCCAAATCAGAAGAACCAAGTAGTTAAGCAGATGTGCCTGTTTGGGGAGCGGGGGGGTCATCTCTTGGTGTGGTCCAGGTGTGGAGGATAGGAATATTTGTGAACAGGTTAGACATCTCTTCACAGATACCAGGAATCGGATCTGTGGTTGCTTGAAAGGAGGAAGGGGGATGGTGATCTGTCCCGCCATGCCTATGCTATGGCTCCACAAGCCCTTCTCCAGCTCCAGGTGTGACTGAGGGAGACAGTTCTGAGGAGGCTGGGGAGAAGTTTGACACCCTTGTCCTTCCAGAAAGGGGTTTGTGCAGTCAGTGGAGCAACAGGGTAGGCTGGAGGACTTCCAGGGTCTCAAAGGTATGGACTGGGGTTTGTTGTGTAAATTCATTCTCTGACCGCCTCCATGCCAGAGCTGGGAAGTGCATTTGTTGGGGGAGGCCTGTGAGCACAGACACCTTAGAAGAGGGTCTTGTATCGTCAGGGACTGGTTAGAGGCCCTCCTAGGTAGCAATATCAATCCAGAGAGAACAGGTCGAAGACACTTGGGCAGAGAGGGCTGTTCTCAAAGTGACAGAGAGTTTCCTTTTCTTATTGTACCTGGCCTTGGTCTGGGGACACCTAAGTGAATCCAGTGTGTGGAGGGAACTTGTGTTTGGTAGCGGAGTGACTTTATTTTAGGGCTACTCCCCACATTCTCACTTCTTTACTAGAGAAATCCTGGCCATTACTCTCTGCAATCAGGAAAGGGTCATCATCTGTAGCCCCCTCCCCCAGAACAGCAGGTTATATGTAGAGGAGATGTCTCTAGAAGACTGTCTCCTTTCTTCCCCTATGTCCCATCCCCCCAAAAGTGCTCTGCCTGACCCCCAATCTATTTAGGACCTTCATCTTGCCAAAACACAGGTGGTGAGGGAAGGCACTGGGGTCTCCTTGCAGGGCCCCCTAGATGTCCTGTACCACTTCCCTCACCGGCTCCTTTGGAGCTGCAAACGTGGAAGCAGAGAGTCCCGCCTCCTCCAAACCATCCAAGATTCCATTGCTCCCCCCCCCCACGCCCTCCTTGAGTTAGTTTTGTGCAACGAAGGCAAAGGGAAAAAAAAAAAAGACCAAGGGAACAGAAGGGGAGGGAGCCACGTCGCTGGCCGTGGGCAGCTAGGCTGAGCAGCGCGGGTGGGGTGGTGGAGGGAGACTGCATGGGGCTGTAATTAAAGGGAAAATATAGAGTTTCCAGAGAGGCTGGAGACAGCAATGGAAGAACGGGACTTCATCAATTATCCCAACCATGTGGCAGTAACTTGTGGCCCAGGATCTGCCCCCGCCCAGTGCCAGTGCCTGCAGGGCAAGACTGGGGGGTTGAGATGCTGAGATGGTAGTTCCAGGAACCCACCAAAGTCCTGCCTTCCACTGTGGTCAGTTCCTAAAGGGTGCCCCCCACTCCCTAACATTGGCCAGGACCCTGTACCCAAGAGGGAACGGTCATCTGAAGAAGTGGTCTTAGGGTAGGATGCCGCGCAGCTTGACATGGAGTTAGTGTGAACTTTTATTGAGTTTTGTATCAGGAAAAGTGTCCTGACCGGAAGCTTCCTTCCCCTGCTCCTGATCTAGCCTCCCCCAGGCTCACCTGGAAGAGGAGCGTTACAGGTGTGGATTGGTGATTGCTACAGCAAGGGTCTGGGGTTCTGATGGAGACTTGGAGACCCCTGGGGGGCAGGAGGGGGCTTGGTGTGTATGTGTTATGTGACAGCCACCACCCCAATGTCTGACTCCAGGTCTCTGCCCCGGGGGTTGTGGGCAGATGGGTTCCAATCCTCCTTTACACGTGGCATGGAGCTGAGGCTCAGAGCCTCCTCCACCACTTTCCGACTTGAAACGGTTGGCGGGTACCCAGCTCAAAGATGTGTCTTTAATTTCTGCAGTATGACAGTGAGGGGAAGAATGTGCTTGGGGTCTCCTCCCAGCCTGGCGGGGCCTCCCTGGCCTGGCTGAGGGCTGGAGACTGGGGGAGGGGGAGTTGGAGCTGGGAAGGGAGGAGACGCCACGCCACCTCATCTTTAGGAAACTCTGAAGCTCTGGCTTCTTCTGGAATGTAGGGCTTTGTCCGGCACTTGGAGTGTAGGGGGAGCAAAAGCCAGAATCTCCACCCCCCCCCTCCACCCCCAAGAATGGTAAAGTCATCAGCAGTTGGGGAAAAAAATTCCTCAAGAAGAAAAACAGAAAGAGGAAAGTGCTGAGCTCTGACTTCTGTCTCTCTCCAAATTTTCCCAAATGCCCCCCCCCCAAAGAGGGAGGGGAGAGGACTCCTCTGGACTCCATGGTGTGGGACAGGGGTGGAGGCAGCCCTGGTATAAATACACCTGGTAGGGCACACACCCCTGTCACCTCTCACAGGCTTCCCCGTGGTTCTAGTCCCTACATGAGGCTCTGTTGCCTTTCCCACTCAAATCCTCCAGAAAGTTCTTCTGCCCCCAGCCTTGGCTGCAGACCAGTGATGGAGAGCTGGTCTCCTGGGAGAAGGGCAAGGAGAGAGAGCAGCTGTGTGTGGGGGTGGGCATCTAGGTCTGTAGTAAAGGCCATGGCCATGAAGCATGCCCCAGATCCCATCACAGAGCTGTACGGTCTTTGGATGGAAGTACCCAGAGCAAAACCAGTGGGTGGAGCCTGGGTGTGTGGGTGCCTTTCTTCCCTTTCTTCTGCACCACCCAGTCTGAAGTCTTTGTTAGGTTCCCCCAGCTCACCTCCAATCCTAATCCTTCCCTTCTGAGCATTCCCTTCCTCCTTCCATCCCTCCTTCCCTGGCCAGTTTAGGGCGAAAGCCAATGAATTCAGGTCTCCTTATGTTGAGTATTTGATTCTTGTGAGCCCTCCAGTCAGAAGTGTATAAAAAAATCCTTGGTGGTGGCACACTCCTTTAATCCAGCACTCAGGAGCAGAGGCAGGAGGGTCTCTCTGAGTTCAAGGTCAGGCAGCCTGGTCTGCAGAGTGAGTTCCAGGACAGCCAGGGCTGCACAGAGAACCCCTGTCTCAAAAAGAAGAAAGAAAGAAAGAAAGAAAGAAAGAAAGAAAGAAAGAAAGAAAGGAAGGAAGGAAGGAAGGAAGGAAGGAAGGAAGGAAGGAAGGAAGGAAGGAAGGAAGGAAGGAAGGAAGGAAGGAAGACGAAATCCTTGGCTTCTGTATTCTGGATTTCAGAATCAGGAGAAACAGTAGGAGAGAAGACCCCAGAACACAGTGAGTGAAGCTGTGTGTGTGTGTGTGTGTGTGTGTGTGTGTGTGTGTGTGTGTGTGTGTGTATGGAGTTGTCCCCAGAGAAAGCATGGAGGGAGGAGAGCTGATTGCTAGAGCTGAGCCTTAGCACCTTCGGGATTGGGTAGAAGACCACACACAGCAGGTGGGACAAGAGTGGATCCATGAGGGAAGGAGGAGAGGGAGGAAAGGGGATGGAATGTCCTGGAAGGAGGAAGAAGCAGATGCTCCAAAGAGAACTAGCCCCATGGCCTAGGGTTAAACGTTCCTGGATTCAGGCCCACGGCGGTTGGTGATGGTTGCTTCTGGGAGAAAGCCGCTTTGGTGGTGTGGTGGGCAAAGGAAGGAGATTCCGCCATGCAGAAGTGAGTGGGGATGCAGGTACCTCAGGTGAACTGAGGCAGGCCTCAGACGGGGAACTCCCTGTCCTGCTTTCCTCCTTAGGAAAGGTCAGACCCCTTCTTCCCACCAAAGGGGAGTCACGGAGCCTCAGGCATCTCAGGCCTCTGGGGAAGTCTGGAGGCAGAGGAGGGTCTCTATGAGACCTGGAGGCATCATGTGACTGGGGTTTCACTTCCTCCTGGTGTTACTCATTCTGACCTTTCCTCTTCTTTTTTATCCTTCCTTTTCTCCTGCCCTCCACTCCTCTCCCTCACCTCTTTCCTTTTCATGCATTTTCCTGGTTTCCTTTCTTTCCTTCTGCCTCTGCCCAATGTCCCACCCTCCACCCACATGGTTTTTTCTCCTTCATCTTCTCTTCAGGCATCTCTGCTCTCAAGTGTCTGGTCCTGCAGTGCCTGCATCCTATCTTTGGGGAAAGTGCTCTTCCTTGGCCACGGAGGATGCTCACTTGCCTTCAGGGAGGGAGGAGGTCTAAGAGTCTTATGTCACCACCAGACTCCAGTTTGAAGTCCAGGGCTCCAAATGTGAAGATTTCAGTGCAGCTTGATTTGAAAGTTTTAGTGTATGTGCGTGTGTGCGTGTGCGTGTGCGTGTGCGTGTGCGTGTGCGTGTGCGTGTGTGTGTGTGTGTGTGTGTGTGTGTGTGTGTGTGTAGCTGGGTAAGGGATAATGTTTGAGTCGGGGAGGGGGGGCTCCTATCCAGCTATTCTCTCTCTTCTCTCATTCTCCCCCTCGGGTAAGCCTCAGCCACAGACATCTCAGTCTTCTGCTTCTGCAGCGGCCTCCAGTGCTCCCTTCTTAGGGCTCTGGAGTTTTTCAGATGAGGAGCTATGGTCGGGGTAAGAGAAGAACTCAGTCTACTCCCTGTATCAGCTCTGGGCAGAGGACCCAACGGGACAGAACCTGGCTTGCAGCAGAACGAATCCAGTACAGAGGATGAGATAGCCCCACGGTCATGCCACAGCCACCCCCTTCCTTTGCTGGGGTCATGGTTCACTTTCTGATGCAGTCACTCACGCCAGGGTGCTTGAACAATGGGAGTCTATCATCTTGGAATTCAGTGAGTTGCCCAGACCCTGTGGCTGCCCTCACCCTGCTTACATCTGGTAGTGAGGCAGACATGAATGAAACCTCATAATCATGAACTTGCCACAGACCAGGTTGTGAATGGGGGGGGGGGGTCTGCCCTAGTCTTGGGACCCTGGATAGGCAGATGTCTGAGTGGAGGTGGTCTAGGTAAGGGGCAGATCCGAGTGGGAAGTTGAGTTGACAGATGCAGCAGAACTGACAAAGCACAAGCAGATTCCAGACAGACACTTGGGAAATCTCAGGAAGGCTCATGCTGTGACTGAGCCTGGCAAGAAGACCAGGCAGGCACACCTTTGATGTGCATCCCCCGTAGGGGGTCTGAAGCAGGAGGGATCACAGTCAAGTCTGCTGGATGGAATGGGTGCTGTGTGCTGAAGGATTCCAGGGAGGGACAGTGAGGAGGCATGGACCAGGTTGGTGAGAACGGAAACAAAACAGAATGACGGGTTCGTGAGCCTTGTGGAGAACTTACAGGTGTTAGGTTAGGCGTGGGCGTGGGGTTGGGTGGTGAGGGGTGGGAATGACTGGCTCCTGGCTTTGTCTAGGGGAGAACAGGCTGGAAAAGAAGATCCCACGTTAGGTGTCTAAGACAGTCTAGTTGATTCTATTTGGTGCAGAATTCTGCAGGCCTCTGCGATCGGCCCGTGCTGGGAGAGTATTAGGATCAACAGTATGTACACTCAGAAAAAGAGAAGCAGGGAAGCCCTCGAAATGCAAACAAAAGTGAGTCTGGCCAAGACACACCGACTGTGGATTGTAAATTGCTTCATGTCTCAGAACTTTATCTCCCTGATCTGTAAAAATGGGGTAATAACACCATGTTACTGACCGGCCTATGTCTTGCACAGTAAATGGAAGTCTCCAGAAAGACCGGGGTTGGGGGGTGGAGGGCGGGGGATGGGGAGGAGGGGAGGGTGGTTTCGGACAATGCCTGGGTGAGAGGAGGGCCTTTGGAGTCAGCCTGGGAGTGCAGGCTATGGGGTTGGACGCAAGGCTCCATTTGGGAAAAAAGGTACAGGGAATTCAGAAAGGGAGGGGGTGGGGT
This sequence comes from Peromyscus maniculatus bairdii, assembly GCF_049852395.1. Taxonomy (NCBI): domain Eukaryota; kingdom Metazoa; phylum Chordata; class Mammalia; order Rodentia; family Cricetidae; genus Peromyscus; species Peromyscus maniculatus. The sequence goes on along the minus strand of NC_134859.1, from coordinate 81,811,252 downwards.
GTGAACGATGCCAAGCAGACAAGGGCTCCCGCAGAGGAACCATACAAGACGAGGCTGGACGAGTCAGCTGGAGCCAGTTTCCATAGGCCTGTAATTCTGGGTACTCAGTCCTAGCATCTTAAAGAGTTGGTGACCGCTTCTGAGCAGGGCCCGGCTGTGACTTTTGACAAAGACTTGTCCAAAGCACTTTGCCTCGGTGACATCACAAAGACTCAAATAAAAAGCTGGCGCCCTTGAGGTTCTGAGAAGAGTGAGTGTGGGGGGGAAGTGGGGGTCTGGGATTAATGGGAGGACGGCAGGAGAGTAGACTGGGGTAGAGGAGCTGACCCCTGCAAAGTTATATTGTCGGACCTCTGCAGAGCTCCAGAAGTTTTAGGGTCTGGAGGTTGAAGTATCCAAGAGAGACATTCTGTTGGAAGAAAGTTTTGTGCTCCTTTTACCCTCCCCTCTTGCCCCAGAGGAGAACTCTGAGGTCCAGAGAGGGCAAGAGACTGAGGCCACACAGTTGGGACCGAGTGCTCTCTGTGAGATAAGATCTCTTGTCTTTTCCAGACCCTCCGCTGTTCACTGGGGAACTGTCAGTCTAGGGAAGCTGCAGAGATGAGAGGCAGGCACGATACAAGACCACCCTATCACTCCAGCCCAAGCTTGGGAGCCCCGGACAGTCCCAGACAACAGCTCCAGGCTCTCAGCTGGGCCCTGTGGCCAGAGGGGGGAAGGGAGCTCAGTGGGCAGGGAGGAACTGCCACCTGGAAAGGCTTGATGGGAACCAGCTGGCTGGGGTGGGGCCGGGGAGTGTGGGTTGCAGAGAGGGCGGGGCAAGATGGGCCGGAGGCCACAGTGGGCGGACCACCGACAGCTCTGGGCTGGGAGTGGCTGCTGGAGGCCCCCACCTTCCCGACCGCTGCAGTCCAGATGCCTCCACAGCCGGCCAGGCTCGTCCAACCCGCTGACCTCATTCCCAGCTCCCTCCCGTGCAGCCCCCCTCAATTTCTTGCCACGTAGCCTGGAGCCTCAGCAGCATTCTCCATGGGGGTGGCTAGAAGAGGACCCAGACACCCTTAACTCAGAAACCTGCTCAGCCAGGCAGAGCTGAGGAGGGTAGCTGTGATCACTCTGAGCCTCAGTTTCCACCCCCCCCCAAACATGCGACCCCGTGAATGGAGAGCACTGGGATTACAGGGAGTGAGGTGTGAAGCAGGTTAGAGCTGGTAGACAAGAATCAAGAGGTGGGGTGGGGATCCGCGCGCGCGGGCTAGGGTAGGGGGCGGGGAGGGGGTTCCTGGAAGTTATCTCAGCCATCCCTCAGCCTCTCAGGCCCGGAGAGAGAACTGCTCTCCAGAAGAGGCAGAAGTAGGGGCGGGGTTTTCCTCCTTTTGTCAAACTATTCATAAGAAAGGAAGTTCCCAGAAGGTTTGAAATCCTTTGTGAAATCTAGGCTCCCTCCCTCCCTCCCTCCTGCTGCTTTAGCCTGCAATTTGCCAATTTGCAGCAGAGATGTAGTCTTAGGCCTGTCGTGTCTTCTCCCTCAACACCTCAGAGGCCTTCTCCTGAGTCTCTGGGCAGAGTTCTCTACCCAGAGTGGGTCTCCAGTTGCCCCTGACCGGCCAGGAGGCTGTCCCCACTGGCCCACATTGACGACGACAACGATGAGTTCCAGGCTTGTGAGTCATCCCGGAATGTCTGCTCTGCCTGCATCTCCCAGTCCCTAGCCAGAGACCCTCTTTCCCTCTTCTTGGGCCCAGAAAGGAAGCCTTGCTGACCACTAGTCCCAAGTGAGCTAGAGGGGCTTGGCCTCTCAAGGGGACGGTCCCTTCCTAATGACAGGCTTTATGGCTTCTGTATCCCAGGTGGGGAAACTGAAGAGGGGCAGGTATGGGAGGGCACAGCCTTTGGGTCTCCCCAGCAGCGAGTCCCGCCCTCTTCATGCAGACTGGAAGACATCTAATTGGTGCAGCTCAGGGATGAAAGAAGCTGGGAAATTCCTGACCCTCAAGGGACTCGGGATCCCCAACTTCTCCCTCCCCACCCTCCTCACTCCCCATCACAGTCCTGGATTAGTTGACTCTCTAGCTATCACCCCAGTTAGTGCTAGACTGACCTGGTAACTCTCGGGGGTTCACTTCCCTGTGCCTCAGTTTCCTTGTCTGTAAAATATGGATACAGAAAAGTTCCTCCCCTCAAGTAGGACTCTGATTAAAGAATCAGACACCAGTCAGGCATAGCAGTGCACGACTTTAATCCCAGATCTCCTGTCTGCAGAGGCAGAAGGATCTCTGTAAGTTTGGGGGCCAGCCTGGTCTACAGAGTGAGTTCCAGGACAGCCAGAGCTCCACAGTGAGGCCCTGTCTCAAATAAATAAAAGCAAAAGAGAATCAGTCACACCTTGAGACACACACCGCCCCCCACAATCCTCACAATTTCTACTTCTGACAGACAGCCCCTCTTCTCCCATTCCAATCACCTCCCCCACCCCCTTCTATCCTCCTCCTGGGGTACTGGCCGATCTCTGACAAAGACAAGGAAAGACAGAGGCCTTGAGGTCTGAACTTCAATGTCAGCTCTGCCCAGGACCACTCCTGGACTTCAAGAGCCTTCAGGTTCCTCTGAGGTGTGTGTGTGTGTGTGTGTGTGTGTGTGTGTGTGTGTGTGTGTGTGTGTGTTGCGGGGTGGGGGTGGGGAGGGGATGACAAAGGAGAGAAAGGCTGCTCTTTCCTTACTTTTCTTTCCCTAGCAGAAAAACCTGTCCCCTCTACATCCTGGGACTTCATCTTAAGTGTGCCTTGGCTGCTGCCCGAAGCTGCACCCTTCTAGGAACTTCTGCCTCAGGGAGCCCATCAGCTCTCAGAAGGGACATTCCAGGGGATGAGATATCCGCTGGCCCAGAAAGGCGTGGGAACGGGGAGGCCAGCATCACTAACAACAAACATCTGTACCAGGCTGAGCCGTAAGCACTTCACACATTCATACTCCTGTTTGAACTCACACGAAGTCCCCAGGGCGGGCGGGTGTGCTTACGGTCTGCAATTTCAGAGGAAAGAACACAGAGAGGCTAAGGCTGCTGCCCCAAGTCACAAAGCCAAGAGTCAGAATTCAACCTCAGGCAGCCTGGCTCCAGAGCTCTCCGCTCAACTGCTTCTCTGGCAGGTCCCACAGACCCAGGATGGACTGCAAAGGGCACCAGGGTACCTAGGTGGAAGAGGCTGCTGTGTATTCAGACAGGTCCCCCGCCCCCCCAATGTGTGTGCTCACCCAGGGAGATGCAAGGTGGAAGGCTTAGACATGGACAGTGGATGGAGCCCAGCTGCAGCATCTGGAAGAGTACAGCAGTCTGTCTCCTTCCCATCACCGAGGACCATTGTGAAAACCACGCATCCTCATGGCCTCTCAGTGGATTCTCACAGCCCTGACATACCTTAATACAGCCTGAATACCTCTGATTCACACATAGAGACCCGAGCCTAACAGGACTGGAGTGCTACCTAAGCGTTACCTTTCTAGAACCGAGGGTTGACTGAAGCTGGACTCCGTCATGGTCCTTTTTGGCCATGGCCCCCCTGTGTTCTTCCCTGGCACATCCACACAGTTCCTGCAGCAGACCATGTGCACCAGGGGAGACTGATTGCTTGTAGCCCGGGTATAACAACATCTTCTTCCTTCTCACTCAAGACCCCCCCAGGACTTAGACCTGCTTTATACATGACCGGAAAGCCCCTTGCTGGGGTCTCCCCAGACAGGAAACGGTAGACACTCTTCCCTCTTTGCTCTTAGTCAGCCTAGAAACCCCGGCTGCATACCCCACATAGGCACCCCAGCTAAGGGTTCTTGAGTGTTTTCTGTGTGCCAGGTGTCATTGTAAGTCATCGAATGGTCATAGTAGTCCTATGGTGTAGGTCCCAGTTGTATTTTTTTATAGTCATTTTATAGGCAGGCAAAGAGAGTCTCAGAGGAGTGACGTGCTCAAGGTCACACAGCTAGGAAGCTGCGGAGCTGAGACCGGAGCATAGCACTAAGCCCCGTGCTATTTTATCTCATTCTCCGACGTCGATGGCGCATTTACTTTACAGAGCCTGCAATTACTGACTGCTTTGCTGTGCCCTGTGTTAGGCACACAGAGGTGAGGGAGGCATAGGGTGTTCCTCTCTTTCTCTGCCGCCTCCTGCCTAGCACGCTTCTCAGTGGCTGGATGGGATGGGCTTCTTTCCCATGGAGTCTTCCTCCTAAGCATGCTAGGACATGTGGGTCTTGGCTCCCAAGCGTTTGGCACCTAGTGAGGGGAAACGCTGGCGTGGAGCCTGAACGGGGAGCGCGGAGACCAGGAAATGCAATGGGCTTGGGGTGAGGGAGCAGGGGGACATCTTTCTGCTTCTGGCTCCATTTTTTGGAGGGGCGGGGGGATGGTTTCAGTTTCAAGAGAGGGTTTCACTGTGTAGCCCTGTCTGTCCTGGAACTCACTCTGTAGACCAGGCTGGCCTCAAACTCACAGAGATCTGCCTGCTTCTGTCTCCTGGGTGCTGGGATTAGAGGCGTGCACCACCACCGCCCGGCTTCTGGTTCCATTTTGATTTTATGCTGCCATCGATTCTATATCTATCTGTGATGATGTCTATGGAAGCCAAAGGGGCACCAGGTTCTTAGGAGCTGGAAGTGCGTTGGTTGGGGGCTGCCTGATGTGGGGGTTGGAAACAAAACTCATGTCTTCTGCAAGAGCGACAGCTGTCCTTAACTGCCATCTCTCCAGCTTCTGTGTAGTTCGTTTTGATTGTCAATTTAATGGATCTGAAGATTCCCCAGGGCTTAGTAGCATAGCTTATTTCTGGGCATATCTGAGAGGGTATTTCCAGGGAGGATCATCAGGGGGGATGGGGTATACTCCTCCTGACAGTAGGCAACATCATTCCATAGGCTGGGAGCATGGATGGAATAAGAGGAGAGAAGTAGGAAGAAGTCCAATATCGCAGACACTCTGTCTCTGCTGCCTGGCTGCTCTGTCCCCTCACATCCTCCCGCCACCACAGAGTTCCCTGCTACCCTGTAGTGATGGAGCAGCTGGTCATGGAATAAAACCATGGGCCATAACTGTCTCTGGTAATTGAAGTCTGGTGACACATTCCCACCTTAGACTGTCTCTTCATACCCGTCCTTCTGCTTATGTCCGTCTGTCTCCTCTCCCTCTTGCCTTCCTGGGTACCCTCATCACTTACCAGCTTCTTTTTGCCCCTGTGGAACAGCAGATTGGAAGTTTGGCCCCCACAAGCAGAATGTACATCTATGTCTGATTGGAACCCATTCCTTGGGGATGTGAGGAGGTCTAGGTCGGTCCCAGGAAGGATCAGGGCTCCTGTCCCTGAGTCCTAAGGTTAATACGGACATGTCATACTCTGTTCTTATTTGTTCCCCCTCCCCCGAGACCCCTTCATCCTCTGACTGATCCCTTCCTTCTCCCACACAGAACCTTCTCCTCACTCTCATGAGTCCATCCTTTCCTCACTCCCTTGAATCGTCTTCCCAAAGACCCTCTTTGGTCCTGCCCCCCCCCCCCATTTTTCCAGATATGGTCTTACCTCAGTGGGACAGATGGGGATAAGGACAGTCAGTACAGGATACTGGAAGCCCAAGACGGTGTCCCAACATCCTGGTTCTCATTCCAGAAACTTCCCAGGATGCTAGAAGGCCACCTGTCTTCTCGGCTCTGGATGCTTAGAGTTCATCTATCTAATACTTTCCTAATGTTAATTTTCAAAATAACCTTTTTTTTGGGGGGGGGATATTTTAGATGTACAGATAAGTTGCAAGGAGGGGACAGAATGTTCCTGTACATCCCTTAGAGTTGAGGTTAGCATCCTCCTTCAGTGTGGTGATTTGTACAAGCCGAGCGTACCAGCACTGGGACATTACTGTGAGCTGCACTCTGGCCCTTACTCCAACTACACTCATTATTCTCCTGGTGTCCATTTTCTGTTCCAGGATCCTATGTCACACTCGTATGTCCTCTTGGCTCGTGACCGTGTCTTAGTCTTGGATTTTTCTTTGTGACTTTGACAGCTGTGAGGAGAATGGGTCATATGTTCTGTAGAATGCCCCATGGTAACTTTACCACAGCCAAGCCTTTCTAAAACAAGACCTCCCAAACAGGCAAAAGCAGCATTGTCCTAGGCATAGAAGTAATGGGAGAGGGTGTGAAGCCATCAGTTCCGCTAAGTATGACTTTCATGGAATCCTTGAAACTCTAGAAACCTTAGTGGCCATAGAACCCAGGTGGAAAACCAGTAATTTGGTAAAACTCCTCTCAGAGGCTGATTTTGTAAACGTCATAACAACAAAGGCTCACACATATCCGGGGACAGGGCCTTCACTACTTCAGAGGAAGCCCTGGTGCTGGAAAGCTATGTGGAGTCTTCTCCTCAGGCTCTGTTGCAGGGAGCTGTTTGCTAGCCAGGTTCCCCTGAAGGGCACCCAATGTGCTAGGTCTCCACCCCTCCACAGACATCACTCTGAGCAAAAGGTGGTCACTTTACCTGGAAGGTCATACTCCATCTTCAGAAGCATATCCCAGGATTGACAATTATGAAGACACAATAGACCTGACCCATTGTCTCAAGGGTGTGCATGTGTGCGTGCGTGCGTGTGTGCCGTGTATATACAATTGTCCAGGTGTGTGTGGGGGGTGTCATATGCCCATGTATGTGTTTGCGAGGACCAGAGGTCAATGTTGGGCATCTTTCTCAATCGCTTACCCTCTTGTCTTTGGGGACAGGGTCTTTCACTGAACCTGGAACTTACTGATTGGGTAGATTGTCTGGCCAACAAGCACTCAGAATCCTCTTGTCTCTGTCTCCCAGCACTGAGACGTAGCCACCAGGACCAGCTTTTTACATGGGTGCTCAGGATCTGAACTCAGGTCCCCATGCTTCACTTCACCCTCTGAGTCTCCTCCCCAACCATCTGTTTGTTGCTTCTCTGAGGCAGCGCCTCTCTCACTGTGCATCGCTTGCCGGGCTAGAACTCACTATGTAGACCAGGCTGGGCTCAAACTCGTGGGAATCCTCCTGCCTCTGCCTTAAGTGTGTTTCTACCAGCATCCATGGGTTAATCTGAATTGTCAGTTGGATCAGAAGAGCAAAAGGTGGCAGGAATCTTGACGTGTGTATTCCAGAAGGTATGGAGAAAAAATTACAAACATTTAGAAGCTCACAAGGTTTGTGAAACCTTTAGTAGTCTGCAGCATGCCTGGATATTCCATCCAAAGAAAAGAAATTATTTCATTGTGTTTTCCTCCACAAAGAAGAAAGTGCCTCCAGCCAGTTTTTTCCAGCTCTGGGGTGTGTTCTGCATTGGAGAATATATTTACGGGTGACAGAGGCGATCTGAGTGTCAGCCGGAGTAGAAAGGTGCTCTGCACGCCTTCCAGGCATGGTAGAATGGCCCTGCCCCTCGGGCCGTATGACCTGCAGGCCTGCAGAATAAGAGGTATCTGTGGCTCAAAAAAAGCATTTGAAGCCCACCTTCTTAACCATACCTGTAATCCCAGCACTCAGAAGAATGATACAGGAGGATATGGAGTTCAAGACTAGATTGAGCTACATAGTGTGTGTGGGGGGGCATAAAACAACTTGAATACATCAATGGGAGAGTCACAGTGTAGTCCCCAAGGGCTTCGGAGGAAGGTCATCTCCATTCGAAGATCAAACAAACCAGTTTCTTGCCTGCTACAAGGTCCTGGCAGAGTCAGAACACCAGGGGACATCAGGTGGCCCTGTTACCCAGAGCTGTCTACCACGAACTGGGTTCTGGCAGACCCTGCACACAGCTGGTCCCTGTTGTCCTGGGCTCTCTTGGATGCCCTGTTATGTGTCTATTAATGTTCCTCCTGTTAGCATATCACGTAGCCAAGAACACATGCTTCTAGCTGTAAGTGGCCGGAGACCAGGGTAAGAGGAAAACACTCCCCTGACAATCCCCCTTCAGGATGTAGACAGCAAACTTAATGAATATAGCCTTCTAATGTGGTGCCCACATACCACAGGGGTGGGGCATTCCTCAAAGTCTACAAGAGGCCCATGGGTATTGGATGTCTCCATGGAAGCAATTAATATATACCACTTGTAAACCTGAAAGGCAATATTCATGAAGATTTTGCAGCAATCCCATTATGTTTTAAGTAACCTGCATGTCCTTTAAGAGTGTGCAGGCACTAATTTGGATTCAATTGCTCTACCTTGGCAGCTTGTCTCAAGCAATATATTTTCATGTAACTCACCAGGTTTGAGTGATCACTTTTGGGTTGCAGAATCTCCTCAACCTAAATAATAAGCCAGTGACTCAGAAGTGGTTCATTAAGGCTTGGGGAGGGGGAGTTACTCAAGATATAGGACTAAGAGGAGTACTAGCAAAGCCTGAACAAGAATCCAGTTCCGCTGAGTGGTAGTGGCACATACTTGTAGTGCTCCGGAGGCAGAGCCAGGCGGATCTCTGTGAGTTTGAGGCCAGTCGGGTCTACAGAGCGAGATCCAGGACAGGCACCAAAGCTACACAGAGAAACCCTGTATGGAAAAGAAAAAAGAAAAAGAAAAAGAGAGAGAGAATCCAGTTCCCAGCTTTGAGGTGGCAGTACATGCCTTTAATTCTAGCACTCTGGAGGCAGAGGCAGGTGGATCTCTGTGAATTCAAGGCCAAAATGGTCTACAGAGTGAGATTCAGAACAGTCAGGGCTACTCAGAGAAACCCTGTAGCAGGCTTTCTTGGACCACCAGTTCCCAAATCATGACACAGAGATTTTTTAACCATGAATGCTCAGCCTTAGCTTAGGCTTGTTTCTAACTAGCTTTTTTTTTTTTTTTTTTTTTTTTTTTAAAACAAATCAACCCATTTCTATTCATCTATATGCTGCCCCAGGCTTGTTTATCTCACCTACATACTGTCCATCCTGCTTTCCTGCTTCTTCCATATCTGGCTGGCTGGCCCCAGGCTGGCGGGCTCCTCTTTTCTCTCTGCCCACCAGCCCCGCCTACTCCTCTTCTGCCTAGCTATTGGCCATTCTGCTTTTTATTAGACCAATCAGGTGCCTTGGGTAGGCAAGGTGGAACAACAACACACTTTTTACATAGTTAAACAAAACAAATGCAGCCTAAACAAAAGCAACACAGTTTACAATTAAACAATTATTCTGCAATACAAACGACAACATGTCTTTATGTAGCTAAGGTAATATTCCACAACAAAATCCTGTCTCAAAAAACAAAAACAAAAAAAGAAACACAAAACCAAACCAACCGATTCTGTCCCCCACAAAGCCAACGGCTAAGAGCTGGACCATGCTGGATGGTTCCCCAGAGGCAGCAGCAGAAGAGAAACAGTGAGTGGGATGCTGAACATCTGAGAGCAAGGCTCCCTGGAAGGGCGATCCACGCCATCTGAATCCCTGGTGTGCTGTGTATGTTAGGAAACTTTGTCAAGTAGTGGCAGAGAGCCACGGAGATTCTCACATAGTTTCCAAACAGAGCATAATGATCTTTCTGGTGAGCCATTGGACCGATCTCTCTCTCTTTCTCTCTCTCTCCTCTTCCAGAACAAAAGCAAAATAAGCTTTCCAGGACAAAATTAATGGATTTTTTTCACCACCCCCGCCCCCAGAGGCAGGAAGAAAAACAAACTCCAGAGGCTGGGCTGAAAATTACGTCCTCTCCAGTCAAACAGATACTGAAGTAATGTGTTCCCAAAAGCCTGAGCCCAGCTGTGTTCACCACCACACACATGAGAGAGTGGGAAGCCAATTTTCCAATGCCATGAAAAGGAATGAGAAGTTACTTTAATTTGAATAACCTTGCTATTATCTATCTATGTATCTATCTATCTATACCTACCTACCTACCTACTACCTACCTACCTACCTACCTATTTATTTTAAACAGGGTTTCTCTGTGTAGCCCTGGCTGTTTGGGAACTCGATCTGTAGACCAGGCTGGCCTTGAACTCAGAGATGCTCCTACCTCTAGGTACGTGCCACCACCACCCAGCAACTCTTGCTATCTCACATGGTTATTAGAACTTGTAAATTTGGGCTGAGGAGACGGCTCAGTCAGTCAGGTGCCTGTGGGGCACACAGGACGACCTGAGTTCAGACCCCCAGAACCTTCAGCAAAAGCTGAGCATAGCTGCACGCGCCTTTAAACCCAGCTTTGCCGTAGGGAGAGGAGGGGAAGGGCCGAGATGGCGAGTCCCTGAAACTCATTGACCTGCTAGCCTAGGCTAACTGATGAGAAACCCTGTCTCAAAAAACAGAAATAGGTGCCAAGTGTGATAGCGCACACCTTTAATCCCAGCACTTGGGAGGCTGAGGCAAGCAGATCTCTGTGACCTCAAGGCCAGCCTGGTCTACACAGTGGGTTCCAGGCTATACTGTAAGACCTTGTCTCAAAAATAAAACAAAAAATAATTGGGGGGGGGGCGTCAGTGACATGGCTCAGCAGGTAAAGGCGCTTGTGGCCAAACCCATGTGAGTTCTATTCCCAGGACCCACATGGTATAAGGAGACAGCCAACTTTCATATTTTTTTATTTCAACATACATGCCCTGGCATGTACACACACACACACCTACAAAATAAATACTATAAAAAATGTTTCAGGCAGTGGTGGCGCACACCTTTAATCCCAGCACTTAGGAGGCATAGGTAGGCGGATCTCTGTGAGAGTTTGAGGCCAGCCTGGTCTACAGAGCAAGTTCCAGGATAACCAGGGCTACACAGAATAATGGTGTCTTGAAAAACAAAACAAAACCAACCAAACAAAAAACGTTTAAAAAAAGGTAAAATAAAGGTGGAGACCTCAGTCCTCCAAGCGCACACAAATTTGTAAATCTTTGTTCCTGTCAAGTTTGGACTGTTGCGGGTATTCAATGTATTGTCACCTGTCCACGCTGTTTAAGGTCTTAAAACTGATCTCTAGCAACCTAATTAAGACTTGAAGCTGTTGTTGAGACGGAGTCCCTTGCCAGGCGTGGTGATGACGTCTTTAATCCTCTAAGAAATATCAAATATGAGTGTTGAGTGTATTCTTTTTTTCTTTCTTTCTTTTTTTTTTTTTTTTGGTTTTGAGACAGGGTTTCTCTGTGTAGCTTTGCACCTTTCCTGGAACTCGATTTGGAGACCAGGTTGGCCTCGAACTCACAGAGATCCGCCTGCCACTGCCTCCCGAGTGCTGGGATTAAAGGCATGTGCCACCACCGCCTGGCAAATATGAGTGTTTTCTATCAAAAACTATAAAACTTGTGTTGAGAAAAGTTTTATCTCCCCCACCTTGTAGGACTTTTATGCAAATGTTTTACTTCTCCCCACCCAGAAAATTCTTTGTTTACACAAAGGTTCACTGCCCTATCCTAGGAATTTGATGGCCTTGGAGCAGCAATCTTTTTTTCCTTGGCGTTTTCAGATTAGCCGACGTGAGATGGGACCCCAGTCAATGGGGACAAGACACAGCTGCCACCTGAGTTGGGATAAAAATCAAATGCACTTCTGTGTGTTTCTCAGCACACACTCTGATCAACAGTGAAGTTTGCCTTGTCCACACTCTTCAGTTGGAACCGCACTCTCTTCCTTTGTGAACCTGAACTTTCTAACAAACCCAGCGCTTGGGAGGCAGAAGCAGGTAGATCTCGGTGACTTTAAGGCTACCTTGGTCTACACAGTGGACCTGGCTGGTGTTTAAGGCCTTAAAAGTAGTCTTAAAGCCTGGCCAGCCAGGGCTACAAAGAAAGACCCTGTCTCAAAAACAAAACAAAACATGTCCCCTGCTCCCCCTGCAAAAAAAGACAGTCTCATCATGTAGCCCAGGCTAGCCCAGCACTCACAATCCTGCCTTCACCTAAGTGCTGGGATTACAGGCATGTGTCATCATGCCTGAATGAACAAATAGTTGTGTCTCACTTTTCTTTGAAACAACTCATGTGGGGCCATGCTTGAAGCTGGCTGAAGGTCAGTGGTGTGCAGAGTCCAGACAAGCTCGATGTATGTGTGGTTCCGACACAAGGGAACGCTGCTTGCCAGCTTCCAGTTCTATCGGCATGCTTCTGGAACAAAAGGATTCCTTGCTTGCTGGCTATTTTTTCAATCATGATACGAGTTGATAAAATGCTTTGGAGATCATGGCCTAGTGAGGACCAGGGATTTGTCATCCCGAAGGTCACTCCCCCAGGGAGGAAAGAGACCACACATAAAAGCCAGTGTGTATCTGTTTCCTGATTGCTTCTCAGTGTCTGTTAGTGCAAGCTAGTGTCCTCTGAGACCTCCTCTCTCCTTCATAAAATTAGTATTCCCAATTTTAGCAGAACAGATGATGACCTAGAATTATAAAAACTACATTTCCCATCCTCACTTTCAACTGAAAGTAGCCATCAGACTATGTGGCCAATGGGTTGTAATCTCTGAAGTGTGGCTTTCAGGGTCTTATAGGAAGGGGTGCCTGGCATTCCTCTCCATTCCCTCCCACTATTGGTTAGCTCCATTTAGTGGTCAGCCATGGTGGAGCCTGCAGATCACACAGAGCCTGCGGGGAGCCAAAACCCAGGATGAAAGGAGTCTGGGTCTCTGAACAAATCAGTAAAGAAAAAAATTATCTTCCCAGTCTTGGGATACTGTCTTCCAGATTATCAGATAAGAGAGAAGCTAACCCCTGTCTTTTTAATTATTGTTTATTAAAATGCAGTCTTAGAATGTAGCTCAGGCTAGCTTGAAACTCACTGTGTAGCTCAGGCTAGCCTGGAGTCTGATCCTCCTGCTTTAGACTTCCAAGTGCTGGGATCACACACACGTGCTACCATAGCCAACCTTTGCTGTTGCTGTCTTTTTTTTTTGTTTGTTTGTTTTTTTGTTTTTTTGTTTTTGTTTTTCGAGACAGGGTTTCTCTGTGTAGCTTTGCACCTTTCCTGGAGCTCACTTGGTAGCCCAGGCTGGCCTCGAACTCACAGAGATCCGCCTGGCTCTGCCTCCCGAGTGCTGGGATTAAAGGCGTGCACCACCAATGCCCGGCCAGCTGTTGCTGTCTTTATTTCTTTCCCTTTGTTTTAATTTTTAAAAAAAATCTTTTGTGTGTGTGTGTGTGTGTGTGTGTGTGTGTGTGTGTGTGTGTCGGTGTCTGGCTGGCTGTGTGGGCAGTGTGGAGGTCAGATGATAACTTTTGGGCATTGGTTCTCTCCTTCCACTCTGTGGGTTCCTGTTAGTGAACCGAGGTGGTCAGGGTTGGCAGCAAGTACCTCTACCTGCTGAGCCATCCTGATGGCCTGACACTATTACTTTTTGACCTCGATAATGAGGGGTCAAATCTAAATCCTCCCTAGCAGGAGTTGAAGGAAATGTGGAAATTGTAATTGTGAGCCAACTCCATGCCTGGCCATCTTCTTTTTAGTATGCTATGCAAAGATATGAGAACTGAGATTCAGAGTCTGTGCTTAATCACAAACTTATCCAATTGTGGAGGAAAATGTCTCCCACACAGAATCTTGAGGAGAGTGAGGAAATGAGCCCGACTTCATGTTTTCACAAGGCCACTCAAGATCACGTCCACAGTCCTGAGTGGCCTGAGCAGACAGCAATATAATCAACCACGAACTGCCCAGACATCGCTAATCTATTACAGATTTCCGGTCGAGTTTATGCTAGCAGACCTTTTCTTCATGCTTTGCATTGGTGATTGAACCCGGGGCCTGGCTCCTGCTCTGCTAAGCACAGCTCTAACTGAGCTACCGCCCCAAGCACAGCAGAATGTCCCAAAACCAAACTGCAACGCCGCTGCTCCATCGCAGGACCTTAAATCTTCCTCACCATTTGCAGAGTCTTGTTTCCGAGCAGGAGACTGGAATCAATGACATATTATTAAGACTATTTAAAAAAACCACATCCAAACATTACATCAGAACTTAAAGAATTCTTTCCAGGGTCACACTCAACCAAAGAACAGATCGCTGCACTTGCATGCCCCTCTTTCTAAACTACAGAAGACAGCGGGACCGTCTTTCAGAAATCTGGCATCTACTGACCTTGCGCGCTGGAGAGGTGAGGGTGGCATGTCCTAAGAGAGATGCAGCTCCGTGGATTCTTGGTTGGTCCCAATCCAAAACCATCTGACAGAGCCGCTAAATATTTGTTGGGGTTTCTAACGGCCTATAATTGTGGTTTGGGGTTTTCTAACTCAGGACAAATAGGAGTAAGAAAAGAAAGTGACAGGACCTTTCAAAAACCCTCCTGGCTCCCTGTAACTGCGTGTCCTCTCCCTCGTTAATAGGGGCAATTAGTTCTCATACTGCTTTCACAGTGCCGCTTTTTTTTTTTTTTTTAATTATTATTGTTTTGGAAATAAATGCTTCTAAAGCTGGCTTCAACTTGGTGGTTGGTGTGTGAGTTCAGTGCCGGTCAAGCAACTGCTGATGTGTGAAAAGCAGGCAGGTGAGGAGGCTGGTCCCTCTCATCTGGGCACTCAGGAGTCAGAGAAAGTCGGATCTCTTGAGTTACAGGACAGCTGGATCTATGTAGAGTTCCAGGCCAGTCAGAGTGACGTAGTAAGACCCTACCAAAGAGTGGGGGGGGGGGGGTTGAAGAGGAGGAGGAGGAGAGGGAGAAGGAAGAAAGGATAAAACAAGCAGGATGTGGTACTGCACATTTATAATCCTAGCACTTAGAGGTGGAGGTGGAAGGATCTGGAGGAGATCAAGGCGAGCCTCAGCTAACTACCTCATGAGTTCAAGGCCATCCTCCACTACAAGGACCCTTGCCTCAAAAAAAAAAAAAAAAAAAAAAAGTGTGAGAAAAAAGCTTCCCATCTTACTCCTTGAACTGCATTCCACAGCGATAAGGAAATTCCAGCGAGGAATCCTGGTGGCGTTTAAGATCTCCCAGCCTGGCTCACTGTGTACAGCCACACTGTGTGTGTGTGGGGGGGGGGGGGGAGCACACTCTCCAAGATCCCAATTGCTGCACTCACGCAGCGGAGGTACAAGGCATTCCTATTTTTCCTATTTGACTTGAGGACCGCGCAGCCCCGCGCTTCTCCCCAAAACCACCCACCTTTTGTCTAAGACGTTTCATGGCTCCCACCCCCAGGCTCTGTCTTTCACAAAGCAGCCTCAACAAGTTAGCAATCGCCCCGTGGAGGCATCCTCACAATCTTCACAACCAACCCCTTCTGGCTACAGGGGCCCTCAGCTCCACTCTAGAGGTGAGGTCCCAAGAGGTTAAGCAACCTGCGTTTTGCCCAGCTGCTGTTAAGGGGCCACACAGGCTCCATCCTGAGGACTTGGACTCCAGCTACAGCTAGTCATAAAAAGGGCTTTCTAGTTCTAAGATCAAAACTTCTCCATCATAGGCTCCCATCCAAGCTGTGACCTCCTTGCTCTGCCCCTCAGTCTCGGCAAGTGCCAGACACTATCACCCCCTCCCCTCCTCTCCCGGCATCCCCCTCTGGCCCCTTCCCTGTCCCCCTCCTGCCCCAGCTCTTTCTGGGAAAGGCAGCAGCGGTGGTCTTCCTGGGGTGCCTGATCTCTACTCCGAGCTTTTGGTCCCTTGCATAATGGTCCCCTCCCACAAAGGGACCCGACCCCCCAGGCATCCCTTAGGTCCTGCGGCTGGAGGCGGTGCGGGTGCCACGTCCTGCAGAGCTCTGGTGGCCTGCCAATGCCGCTGGCCCTCCCTTCCCGGTGTCGCAAGGCCTGGGTGTGTCCTGCCCAGCGTGGACCCTGCTTCAGAGCAGCATTGAGGAGACAGTCCCCTCCCCTGTCTCCTCCTGCCGCCTCCCACGCCACCCAATGCTCCCCCAGGCCCCGCTCTCAAGATGTTTTAGACTCTCCTGAGGGGCTACCCCTGCCCACCCGGCACCCCGTCTTCCACAGGCCCGTCCCACTGCACTGCTGGCTGGCTGATAATGGGGGACGGGGAGGCGGGTATGGGGGAATGGTGCAAATATATTTTAATAAGCATCATCGGGGGAGGGGTAGACAGAGGGCCCTGGGAGCCCTGGAGAGGCTCCATCCTATTCCAGTCTCTCCTAGCACCTTGCCTGGCGGGTATTGAATGCTCAGAGAATACAGGAGAACTGCTTAGGCTCTGGGCTCAGGCCTCCATTTCAAATCCCAGCCTCCCCTTTTCCCTGCCATGTGATCTTAGGCAGGTTTCTTACCTTCTCTGTACCACCCCCACTTGTCCTGTCTCTAAAATGGGGAGAATGATCCTTTCATTTTATGGAAAGGTAAGGCCCTTAGGTCCAGTCCAGTGTCATTATGCAGCTGACTCTGTGCCCTCCTCTGGGCACGAACCCTTTCCCCCGGTCTGGTCCCTGTCAGCATCCTAGCCCTGGATCCTTCCCTCACCCCTGTCCCTCTCCCAGGGACTCAAGTTCCCCTCTGTTTCTCTCAACTCTGACAAAGGCAGGAGGATCAAGAGTTCCAAGTCATCTTTGGCTTCACAGTTAGTTTGATGCCAGGCTGGGTCACATGAGACTTAGTCTCCAAAAAAACAAACAAGGAGATTGGGGGGTGACTTAATGCCTACTTCATGAGCAAAAGGCCCTGGGCAGAGGACAGAGCAGAGAGAGGTGGAATGCCCAAAACTTGCTGGCCAGCTTGTTTAGTCAGTCAGTGAGGCCCAGGTTAATGAGAGACTCCCTTTCTGTCTCCAAAAATAAGATAGTGATAGAAGATAACCAATGGTAACCTCCAGCTTCCATGTGCACACAAAACATACATTCGCTCACGTGCACTCTCACACGTGTGCGAACACACACATGCATACACACACACAATGTCCATACACCCCTGCTCCCACGTGTACACACACATACCTGCACTCACGTGTGCACACACACAAAACATGAAAACACAATCCAAGGGAAGGATTGTTTTCCACTACATCTCCCACACTAGCCGAGACATCTATCCGTGACCCATCTCAGAAACACCCCAATCAAAAAAGCTCTATAATGAACTCCGGGCTTTGCAGGGAAGAACGCTGTTCTCTAGTCACCTGGATCTGTCACCAAATAGCCTTGAGACTTCAAACCTCCCTGAGCCTTTCTTTCTAGTGCCTCCCTCCTGGGGTTGTCCTGGGGGGCGGAGGGGGGGGGTTAGCTACATAGATTGGCAGCTCAGGGCTTGGTAAACCTAGACAAGGTGGAGAAATTCCCGGCCTGGTTATCATAGGAATGGGAGGGGAGAGTGGACCAGGCCTGCCGGCGTCTTTGCTAAGGCTGTGCCAAGGGTGTGTAGTCAGTGGGCTGTGGACCGGACAACGAGCTGTTCCGAGGTGGGGTTGACTGGGTACAATCTTAGAACCAAGCATTGTGCAGGCACTCGGGGCTTCTGCTTGCCGTGACCTGCTACCTGCTCTCCCCCTTCCTCCCCCAGCACCTTCAAATGCCTCCCCTGGGGGTGTGTGTGTGCAGGAACCAACCCTGGATCCTGATGCCCAGAGGCCCTGCCAAGTCTGGCTGTGGCTCTAATTCCCCTCCCTTCCATCCTCTGAACTCCAGCCCAGTAGAATTAGGCATTTCCTAATATTAGTCATGATTCCTTCAGCCGCAAGTGCCAACAGCCCAGCTCAAAGTGGCTTAAGCAGAAAATTAAAGGTATTTGGCTTATTTTAGCAGAAAGGCCAGTGTGCCAGGCTCTGAGAGCTGGGAGGTTATCGGGGAGTGTTTTCTCCCTCTCTCGGTATTGTTTTGTTTTTCTCCGAAGCGATGGCTTTTGTCCTGCATGGTTTGGCTTCATGAGGGAGGTCCTCAGGCAGCCTCCTTAGCCTATTTTCTAAGAGCTTAACAATCCCAGGAGAAAAACAAAACCTCTTTCACAATCATTTCAAAAAGGGAAAAAAAAAAATCCCAAAGATTGACCCACATTGAGCTGGCTTAAGTCGTCCGTCCTTCTCTCAACCAGTGACCACGGCCAAGCAGATGAGGAACACTGGCTGACTTGGGCAGATGCCCACACTCGCAGCATGCGGACTGAGGGTGGGGGAGGGCTGGTTCCCCAAAATAAAATCTGGATGGCTTTTCTGGAGTACAGAAGAGTGACTGCTTAGACAGGCAGAAACAATGGGTGTCTGAGACACCCCGCCCCTTGGCTGCTAGAATATATACACACATGGACTTTTTCCATCCACATCCTTTTACAAGCTCTTCCGTCACAATTTCATCTGTCTTTTAATTTGGAAATACTTTCATATTTACAGAAAAGCTCCCAAAATAGTGCAAAGAACTTTTCTCTCCGGCAGCACTCGAGAGTGAACTTCTACCACGGTGTCTCAGCACCCTTTGCACACCTTAGTGAGCGGAACTTCGATGACATTCTCCCAAGTCACCATGAAGCGGCAGAGAAAATCTAGCTACAGTGTTATCATTTATGGACATTTCGTCATTTGTCACAATAACGTCCTTGGTAGCAGAAAGACCTCGTTGGTGGCTTTGCTCTTGTCCTGAGTGTTTCCTTGACACACATGACATGCACGTGCTGCTGTGAGGAAGCATCATGACGAAAACAACCTTAGCAGGAAAGGGTTAATTTCATCCCGAGCTTCAGGGTAACGGTCTATGGTGGAGAGGCGTCAAGGCAGGAACTCAAGCAGGGACTTTGGAGGAAAGTGGCTTCCGGGCTTTTCTTAGGCAGCCTAGGCCAACCTGCCTAGGAATGGTACCACCCACTGTGGCCTGGGCCCTCCCACATCAACCAGCAATCCCCACGCTCACTCCTGTCGGATGGAGGCAATTCTGAGGTTCCTTCTTCCCAAGTGTGCCAGTTTGCAAGGTGACAGACCATGCTTCTGCACAATGCCTTTTAACATGAGTTTGCCTGATATGTCCCACGATTAGACTCCAGTTATGTGGGCCAGGAACCTCACAGAAGTGACACTGTGTTCTTCTCACCGACTTCTGACGTATTTCACTGTCTCTGTTGACTGAGCTTGACTGAGGGGGTGTCTACCAGGTCTCCCCTGTGACCATGAGCTCATTCTTTTTCCCACTGTCATTCAATGCATTTCGTGGGCAGGAACTGTGAGCCATGTGGTCTCATTCTTTACCTACCTGCACCCACTGGCTTCGGCATCCACTGAGCCCTTTGACTGAAATGCTCTATATGATGATGGTCAGGCTGCTTACCACGCACTATAGACTGCCCAGGGGGAAGGGCTTGTCAGCAACAGAACTTTCCTTCTCGCAGATCCGGGGGCTGAAGTCCGAATTCAGGGTATCAGTCGGGCCCAGGCAGGCCTTCTTCCCCGTCTAAGGGCCAGCTCCCCGTGTGGTAGAAAGAGAGCGAGAGGGAAGTATCATGGCAGGAGGATGTGGTGATGCTACTTCAGGGAGGCCAGGAAGCAGTCAGTGCAGCCAGACTAGGGATGAAGATTCTGCCCTTCAAAGACACAGCAGAGCTCGGGGGTTCAGAGCACTTACTTGTCTTGCAGCACCCACAGTACATGTGTAAATGGTGGGGTGTGCACTCACATGTACATGTGTGAATGGTTGAGTGTGTGCACCCACATGTGCATGTGTGAATGGTTGAGTGTGTGCACCCACATGTGCATGTGTGAATGGTTGGTTGTGTGCACCCACACATACATGTGTGAATGGTTGGGTGTGCACCCACATGTACATGTGTGAATGGTTCTGTGTGCACCCACATGCACATGTGTGAATGGTTGAGTGTGTGCACCCACATGCACATGTGTGAATGGTTGAGTGTGCACCCACATGCACATGTGTGAATGGTGGAGTACGTGTATGTATGCACCATGTACATTGTCTGCTGTCTGCGGAGGCTAGAAGAGGATGTTGGAACTGGAGATACAGGCAGTGGAGAGCCATGTGGGCTCTGAGAATTGAACCCAGGTCCTCTGCAAGAGCACCAAGTGCTTTGAACCATTGAGCCATCCCTCCAGCCTCGCCAAGGCCATTATTTATTTAGATGCCCAGGATATCCAGATGCAGCCTGTGAGAACCTTTTCAAGCTGGCATCTGTGTCATTTTAATGTCTTTCTCCACATGGAAATGGACATGTTGAAGCCTTGAGTGCACTCAATAAACTATTCTTGAAACAATACAAGGAGAGGTTGTAGCTAAATGAAGTCGTAAGTGTTAGTTTTATGTGGCACTGTTTACCCTGTGAGGAAAAGTCATGAGGCACAACAATAAGAGTTTATTAGGCTGGGCGGTGGTGGCACACGCCTTTAATCCCAGCACTCAGGAGGCAGAGGCAGGCAGGTCTTTGTGAGTTCGAGGCCAACCTGGTCTACAGAGTGAGGTCCAGGATCGGCTCCAAAGCTACACAGAGAAACCCTGTCTCCGAAAACAAAACAAAACAAAACAAAAAAAGAGTTTATTAGGCAAAGGGAGGGACAGGAAAGGGTGTGCTTATGCCTGTTTGAGAGACATGTGCGGAAGAGGAGGGAGGATACATGTTATCTGCCTTTTATGGACTCCCCCATGCATGTGTATGTGGGCCCATGTAGCTATGTCATCATGCTCACAGATTACATGATCACTCTGGGGCAAATTATGTGACCATGCAGTGCATGGATTATGTAGGACATACAGCCCCAGAATGACTAAGCAGAAATGACTAAGCAGAAATGACTAAGTGTCTCGCCAGTGTATGAGCGGTCATGGGGGCATGGCTAGAATTCCTATCAACAAGGTGGAGCCCTAATTCAATAATATTGATGACTTTGGAAGAGGACATAGTCCCAGGAGAGGGCATACTCAGAGGATGGGTGGTGGGCGGACACAGGAGAAGGCTGCCATCTGCACATGGAGAGATCAGCTCTGTCACATCCTTAACTCTGGATTTCTGGCCTCTAGAACAGTATAAAAAAAACAAAAACAAATGTCTGTCATTTTAGCTGCCTGGCTGGTGGTGCTTCATTTCAGCAGTTCAGGCTGATTGAGGTGGGCCCCCATTATTCTTTGAGTAGTTCCTGTTGTGGGATATTTATACACTGTGTAAGGATGTGTCACTGTGATTGGTTTAATAAAGAGCTGAATGGCCAATAGCTAGGCAGGAGTAAGTTAGGCAAGACTTCTGGGGACACAGATGATGCTGGGAAGAAGAAGGGCAGAGTCACCAGCAAAATGGAGAGGAAACATGAGGAGCAAGATTCTGACATGTAATGTCACATGACAGAACAATAGATGAATAGAAATGAGTTAATTAAGATTGCAAGAATTTGTTAAAAACAAGCCTAAGGTATAGGTTGAGCTTTCATAATTAGTAAGAAGTCTCCATGTCATTATTTGTGAGCTGGTGGCCCAAAGAAAAATCCAACTACAAATGGCGCCCAACATGGGCACGTACACAGAGCTCACTGTTGGCAGCATACAGAAGCACAGCTCTTTTACGAGGCTTTGTTATGCAGCAGAGCACTCGAGTAATTGGCATGCTAGGTAAAAACACCTGCTGCTCAGACTCAGCAAATTCCCAGAGCTGGGGCAGTAAACATGGCTCCCACCTGGTACCTCAGACATAAGGCTAGGCCTTCAGGGAACTGAGGGGGATAGAGTCAACTGCCAGAGCCACACAGTGACCACTTAGCAATTTAAGGTTTGGATCATACGTCAGAGAACACTACAAGTGCCCAGCTACAGGTGCTTAGTAAATCCGGGCCAGACTGAGAAAACTGAACAGATATAGTATGTTTAAAAATATGCTTAAATGCTAAAAAAAAAAAAAAAAAAGAAAAAGAAAAAGAAAAAGGAAAGAAAATGGGTATGGACAGTCATAGAACAAAAATACATAGTTTAAAAATAATAAAGTCAAGTCTTTCAAAAAAGAATAAAAATATAAAAAGAATAAGCCACATAAAAATGGGAAATACTCAGGTTGTCTGGATCCTTTGTTGATGTTGAATTTTTTAGATGCTAATGTACAAAATACAATAGCTTCTAAGAGACATTGGATTATGGAAACTGCTAAAATAAACCAACCTATATATTTTAACAATGTCTTAACTTCAAAATGGAAGTAAAAAAATATGTTATGTTGAGGGAGAGGTTATGTGTTTGTTTCCACAGGAAACAAAAGTTATGGTTCTCTTCAAAATTAATGAAGGTCAGATTTGATTAGGGGAGACCTCCTGAGGATCTTGGTTGCAGACATGAAGGAAAAAGCCAAGAAAGATTACAAGACAGGTGATGTATAAGCTGATCCTTCGGCATGGGGACAGCTTTGACACTGGATGAGACATGATAAATCTCATTGGCTACAGAATCCTTATGACTTATTATTACATAATATCCTTTCATATGGCATGGATAGAGGTTTGGTTATAGAGTCCAAATAAACTTATAAAGTTGACAGATGCCTTTTACCTGCTCAAACATAAAACAAAAGACATCTTTAACCAACTTGTGCATACTGCACATTCCATACTTTTGCTAAGATATATATGTTATCTTTAAAACTTTGAGTGTTTTCAGAAAGAAAAAAAAGGGCCAAACACCAATAAAGACAAGTAGCCCAGGTAATCCGGCCTCTCAGAAGGTTCCTGTTGCAGTTTTCTCAAAATTTTGCATCCAGAACAACTTCAAAGATGCTAGTTGAGGTGGTCCAGCCTCACAGAATACTCCAGCCAAGACTAGATCAGCTTTATACTTTTTTGTCACACAGAGACTAACAATAAATGATACAGCTAGCTCTCCCAGGACTTGACCATTATCTCAAATTTCTCAGGATACCCTAAAGACATCATTGCCCTCAGACAACAGGAAAGAGTCTAGAGAACATGACACCCACATTCCCAAAAGATGGAGTAGTTTGGTTTTGGTCATTCAGTGGGTAATGGACATTTGTCATCATTTAGGGAGATTGGTTACAAGTTGTTATTGGTCATGGTCAGGAAAAAAGTTGGACAAAGGAGATTAGATTCAGAGATCTCTTTCTGAAAAGAAAAAGGGGGATATAGAAAGGATAGGATGAAAGAGTAGATTATTTAATCTACTTTAAACTAAAAAGCAACTATTAATCACAAATATTTTACATTGGTATGGATTTTTGTATATTGATACAGATCTAAGGTTATTTTTGTTATACTAAATATATGTTTCTATTCTTGTTTAGAGTATTATACCTATGCAGCTCATTTAAAAATGTAATATATAATTAAGAAATACAGTTAGTTAGTCATTCATAATAATCAAACTTATAGTCATGTTACATAGTCATGTTACATATGTTTTCAAGGTTAAACAGAGACACATTTTAGATAGATAGGTGGTCTTCAAACACTTCAGAGACCCACAGAATATGGCATTTAAGATGTTTTAATAACCTAAGGCTTTTCATGATAGTGAGACATATTTGCTCCTGACAGCACCAATTTACTTCAAAAAAAGGATGATGGACATTGAAGAAACTCCATATAGAGTTTGCTTTCATTGTGGCAAAGTTAGCCACTGGGCAAGAAACTGTCCTTGCCCGGACTGATGACAGTATGCTTTTCAAATCAAACCAGTGGGACACAAAAGAAGGCAACTGCCAAACTTTGCCAAGACAAGGTAGGACAGTCCTTCAAAATTCCTGCTTCACAGAAATGTCTGTCAGATATTCTAGACCTGTAGGCTGAAGATGGAGGCCCCAACATTGCAGAGGAACCTTGGGTGACTGTCCAGGCAACTAATTGTCTCTGTAGTTTCTATAGTTTTGGAAATTGTTTGCTCTACACTTCCTGTTTACTCAGGTAATATCATACTCTCCTTGGGTCTCTGATAGAGTTGAAGATGAGATAGTTATTGTTACAGTTTTCCTTGTTACCAAATTCGGAAAGAAACTCATAAAAGAGGTATAAAGTATATAAGATTGAGAGACATAAAAGCTTAAGTTGTCTATCTAAGAAAATGCTTTAAGGTTTAAAATGATAGTTTTGGGTTTATAATACAAGTTAGGCTAGAAAATGAATTAGGTATAAAACTTTGGACTCATCAAGGTAAGATAGATAACAGAGTAATTTCTCCAAATTTGCCAAATGCAAATGGACTGGACATTGTGAATGTAATTCTTACTTAATAATTGTTCTTATTATATATAATTTTACTGTATTAGAGTTAAAACATTTCCTTTTTATTTAGCCAGAAAGTGGGAAATGTTGTGGAGTATTTGTACACTGTGTGAATATGTATCATTGTGATTGGAATAATAAAGAGCTGAATGGTCAGTAGCTATGCAGAAAGAGTTAGGTGGGCCTTCCAGGGACACAGAGGACTCTGAAGGAAGATGGAGTCACCAGCCAAATGGAGAGGAAACAGGATGAAAGAGAAGTAACGCCATGTGACAGAATGCAGATTAATAGAAATGGGTTAATTTAAGTTATAAGAGTTAGTTAAAAACAAGCCTAAGCTAGAGGCTGAGCTTTCATAATTAATAAGTCTCCATGTAAGAGTGCTTGTCTAGAATGTACTAGGTCCTGGGTTCTAGCTCAGATTCTACTCCCAGGACCATAAGATAAGACAAAACAAAGAAGGAATGGTATTCCTCTTAACACTCTTGGTGGGTAGAACTAGGGGATGACCACACTTGCAATCACTCACTTTACATGCTTTTTCTTTGTCTGCAGGTTTTGAAATCTATTGGCTTCACACAGAGCCCACCAGTTCTGATACTGGTGTATTCTTGTTTCTCTCTTTTCCTGCTTGTAACCTCCTTTTCCTACAGTGAGAGACCTTAATGAATTTGCTTATACAATTACCTCTATGGGGGGCTGCAGAGATGGCTCAGTGCTTAAGAGCATTAACTGCTCTTCCAGAGGACCCGGGTTCAATTCCCCAGCACCCACATGGCAGCTCACAAGTGTCTGTAACTCCAGCCCTAGGGGTACTAAAACACCAATGTACATAAAATAAATAAGTTATTTAAAAAACAAAAACAAAAACAAAAAAAAACCCATTACCTCTGTGATTGCAAACAGTCTTCACCCTTGTTGCCACCACCTCCCGTATGACATCTGCTTCACTCTTCCATGGCTCACACACCCTACACTTTGCCACCCTGACACATAAAATCCCCCATAAGGCCACTCTTCGGGTGTGACCTTTGCTATGCCATCTCTGCAGGAACACCCTTTCCCAGGCCACTGGTATTGCTCAGTCATTACTGCACACAGCATCTGCACCCCTAGCAGCTGCCCCTCCCCCAGGTCAGGAGCCCCATCACTCTACTGTGGCTGGAGTTTTTCTGGTCCTGCCTGGCCCAGGGTCAGGGCAAATCTCTCTCACCCGCCAGTCCTGCAGCCGCTTAAACCCAACCAACTAAACACACAGAGACTTATGTTATTTATAAACTGTATGGCTGTGGCAGGCTTCTAGCTAGCTGTTCTTATATCTTAAATTAACCCATTTCTATTAATCTATAAGTTGCCACGTGGCTCGTGGCTTACCAGTATCTTAACATCTGCTTCTCATTGTGGCGGCTGGCAGCATTTTTCTGCCTCAGCCTTCCACTTCCCAGAATTCTCCTCTCTCCTTGTCCCGCCTGTACTTCCTGCCTGGCGACTGGCCAATCAGTGCTTTATTTATTAACCAATCAGAGCAACACATTTAACATACAGAATGTTCCACAGCACTCTACACTGGCTCTGGACACCGTTGCTCGCCATCACCACAACCATGGGACCTACCTTACTCTTCTCATAGTGCTGTATTGTCCAGGTGTGGAGAAAGGAAGGAGAAGGAAAAGAAAGCAAGGAAGAAAGAGAAAAGAGGAGATGAACACTCTTCCTTCTAAGGAGGTCATTTGTAATTTTTATTTGTGTAAGGTCAAGACTAGAACGAACTACTTTCTCTCAAAAAAATTTTTTTTGTAGTATTCCTAATCATGGGTTATTTGTTTTCTTTGAAACCTTTGTTTTCCTTTTGCTACTCAAATTTTCTATCATCTATCTTCTATCTATCTACCTATCTATCTATCTATCTATCTATCTATCTATCTATCTATCTATCTACCATTTATCTATCTACCATTTATCTACCATCTATCTATCATCTGTCTATCTATCTATCTATCTATCTATCTATCTATCTATCTATCTATCTATCTATTTATCTATCTATCTACCTATCTATCATTGATCCATCCATCCAGTTTGAGGGTCCCACTATGTTGCCCCATCTGTCTGTCTGTCTGCCTGCCTGCCTGCCTATCTATCCATCCCTCCATCCATCCATCCATCCATCCATCCAGTTTGAGACAGGGTCCCACTATGTTACCCCAGCTGGTTTGGGGCTCCCAACATATTTGTTTAAAACATCTAATATTATTATCATTATATTTATTTATTGAGGAAGGCAGGATGGCTAACGCACGCCACAGCACACACACACACATCTGGAGGTCAGAGGGCGCCTTGCAGGAGTTGGTTCTCTCCTCCGACCTTGTGGATCTCAGATAAGGAATACAAGTCCTCAGGCTCAGCAGCAGGTGACTTTAGCCTGTGGAGCATCTTGGTGAAACTCCCCGCCCCTTCTTTTTCATGGAACTTGTGTAGAACAGCAGGCCTGGAACTAAAAAAGATCTGCCTGCCTCTGGCAGAGTGCTGGGATGGAAGGCGTGAGCACTCACGCTGGAGACATCGTTTGACTTCCAGGTTCCATGGCCACACTCAATCCCTCTGTGTACTGAGCTTCCCCCCACTAGACTGCTTCCAGTCCCACACAACGCCCGGGATGGCTACATGATGATTTGGGCTGTGTTTCGTGCCCTCCTTGCTCTGAGTGTGTAATTGCTCCATTGTCTGGGCTGTGTCGTGTTTTATGAGCACCTTTGCTCTTTCCTCTGGAGTAATAGGCACCTGGCTCGGCTGTGGCTCACTTAGCTTCTTGTGTCATCACACTCTGTCAGCGCTGCTGTTGGAAGACTGTCTCCAGATCATCCGGCACCACAGAGCCTCTGTCGGCTTCTCCTCCAGAAGCTTTCTCTTCTGAAGACCTTGGACCTATTGCTCTGGAGCTGGTGCTGCCCATGCTCTCAACTTGGACCCCCGCATTCCTGACCTACCCTATTCCCACTCCTGGAGTCCATGTCCGTCCTTCTAGGCTTGGTTCCCTTGTGACCTGAAGCCTGTGTCATCTGCCTTCTCTTTCGAGACACAAGAAGCTGTGAAATCGATATAATTTCTGAAAAAATTTAAATATGTGAATGTCCTTGATTACACTTGATTGGTCATTTTACTGAGTATGTATAGAATTCTAGGTAAAAGTATTTTTCATTCAATATTTATATATGTGTGTGGATACATATGTATATTTCAAATATACACACATATATGTATTTATTACACGAGGTGGTCTCCCATCTATGTAGACCAGGCTGGCCTGGAACTCACTATGTAGACCAGGCTGGCCTGGAACCCACAGAAGTCCACCACCTCCCAAGTGTTGGAATTCAAGGTGTGTACCACTGTGCCCAGCATCCTTCACAAGTTTGAAGTCATATTTCAGGTCCTAGTACGCTTCTCTGTGGCTGTGATTAATCCTGTGACTGAAAGGCACACAAGGAGAAAAGGGTTTATTTCTGCTTACAGCTCCCAGGTCACACTCCAGCACCATGTGATCTCAGGGCAGGAACTCATGGCGGGAACCTGGAGGCAGGAACTGAAACAGAGATCAGGGAGCAATTAATTCTCTTGCTGGCTTGCTCCCTATGATCTGTTCTGCTAGTTTTCTTCTACAGCCCAGGACCACCTCCCCACCCAGGACCATCCATGGACAGATGTCCTGGGTTATATGAGAAATCTAGCTGAGGCGGAATCAAGAGGGTGGCGGCTGCCAATACCCTGTGAAGCCGAGGGGGCAGCTCTGAGAGACCCATGGAGGCTGCGTGGGGAGATCTGATGGTGGAAGATGAACCTGCAGAGTGTGAAGTAGCTCTGGAACTAAACAAAGACAGGTCTTGTGAGAGCCAAAGTTACATTTTAAGTTTTAATGACTATGCCTAAGAGACCCATGAAACGAAAATGCCTCTGATCTGCAAGCCCCTTGCCCAAGGACAGATAGTTCCTGGAACGCTGGAGGCTATTGTTTGTGGGAGACAATAAGCCACATGTTTTTCATTCCCTTCAACAAGTTTGTTTGACCCATCTGTACCAGATGTGCTTGGTCACATGTGGGCGGGAGGCTCACAGGCTGGAGGCACGTCAGGATGTATACTTGCCCCTGATTGGACATGATGGGAAATGAAATGAATTATTGGTTTTCCTTCTTAGGCAGCTACCAACTATGATTCTGGACCATTCCCCAGGAACCAGGGTATGGACCTGGCCAGAGCCCATCTACTTGGCCAGTATTTAATTAAAGCTTGCTTCAAATCTGGCTTTAAACTGTGGTAATGGTCTTATTCTCAATCGGTGGGATAAACAGTCTTACGGAAAAATGCTTTTAAAAAGTGGTTCCATGGAATTGGAAAAAAAGATGCCAGAACTGAGTGGTATTTCCTGCAGGGAGAAGTGGAGTGGCGACAGGTATGGGAAATGAGGCTGGTGAGGACAAAGGCGTGTGTCACTGCTGTGTCCGGCTGCTAGGAGGCTCAGGCCAACATCAGGCCTGTCTGACCCGGTCACCTGGCCCACAGACCCTTCTGCATGGAGCTGCCACTGCTGCTGCTTCATGGGTCTGCATCGCTGTCCTTGGGCTGCAAACATGATGGCCATGCCCGGGGAACCAGCAGGGTGGTGTACAGTAACCTGGAGTTCGTACAGGCCCTGTCCCCAGACACAGTGCCTAACCACTCAATCACCCTGACTCTGAGCAACAACAAGTATCTTAGAATGGTTCATTTACCAGATTAAGTCTCCTTGAAAGCGTTCCGTGGTCTGTGCTACCACCGAAGGCCATGTTGAGGTCCATTATCTGTGCTGCTGCCAGAGACCACGTTGACGTCCACGATCTAGGCAATTGCTGGAGACCACGTTGAGGTCCATGACCGGCACAGCCACCAGAAGCCATGTTGAGGTCTGTAGCTAGAGTTTTCCTGCCTTGCCCACAGTCAGGACAAATCTTTGTCACCTGCCAGTCCCACAGCCGCTCAGACCCAACCAAGTAAACACAGAGACTTATATTGCTTACAAACTGTATGGCCGTGGCAGGCTTCTTGCTAACTGTTCTTATAGCTTAAATTAATCCATTTCCATAAATCTATACCTTGCCATGTGGCTCGTGGCTTATCAGCATCTTCACATGCTGCTTGTCATGGTGGTGGCTGGCAGTGTCTCCCTCCGCCTTCCTGTTCTCTCAATTCTCCTCTCTGTTAGTCCAGCCTATACTTCCTGCCTGGCCACTGGCCAATCAGTGTGTTTTTTTTTTTATTGACCAGTCAGAACATTTGACATACAGACCATCCCACAGCAGAGGTCCATGCCACCAGAGGCTGCGTTGATGTCCACAATCCATGCTGCTGTCAGCAGTGATGGGCAAGGAATCTTCTTTTGCAGTGGTGTCCATGAGTGCGGGCTCATAACTGAGAATGAGAGAGACATTGAAGGCTTCTGGGTCAACCTCTCACCTCCCCCACTTCTCAAGAAGCAGTCCAGGCAGGAAGCTATTGAAGAGAATCCTTAAAAGCTGTGATAAAGATGCTGAACTGTTGATGGCTTCTGGCTGAGGTGGGGGTGGGGAAGGACTCAGTTTTCTTTAAGGGGCTGGCCACTGGGAGTTGGACCATGCTCCAGTGAGTATCTGGGCAACACAAATTGGACTTTTTCTTTTATTCTTTTTCCTTTGCCATTTTTGGGGGAGAGGAGCTCAGGGGTGGGAGGGTCGACCTGGGAAGAATGGGTGCATTGAAATTTCTCAATAATTAATAAAAACGTTATGTTGGAAAAAAAGAATGATTGAATCAAGGAAGGAGAGAAGGAAGGAAGGAAGGAAGGAAGGAAGGAAGGAAGGAAGGAAGGAAGGAAGGAAGGAAGAAAAGAAGGAAGGAGGAAACCCAGATGAGTAAGCCAACTGGGTATGGAGACACACGCCTTTCATCCCAGCACTCAGGAGGCAGGGGGATCTCCAGGCCACTCACTGGGCAAAAGTTCAACCACTGACTTACGTGCCAGCCCTGTTTCCACTTGTTTTTGAGATGGTCTCACCAGGTACCTCAGGATGTCTAAGAACTTGGAATCCTCCCTCAGCCTCCTGAGTGCGGGGTAACAAGTGTGTGCCACCACACCTGGCTTATCTCTTGTCCTTTTCCATTCCCTTGCAAGTTTTATAATCAGCTTGTCAGTTCGCACCGAAAGAAAAAAAATCATCTTGGTGGTGGTTTTTTTTTTTCTTTTAAGATTATTGAATTCATCCATTTTAATAAGTGTGTAATTCAATGAATTTTCTTAAATTCACAGAGTTGAGCAACCGTCTCCAAAATAGATTTTGGAACATTTAACATGCTCCAGAGAAAACCCCATGCCCATTAGCAGTCTAGTCCCCTTCCTTTCCCATTCTGCCTGAAACCCAAGGCAATCACTAATTGCATTTAATCACCACAGACAAGTTTATTTTGACTATGTTGTCTAAGTGGGATTGTCAGGTCAGCAGGGCAAGACAGTGGCTGCTGTGGTTGATCTAGGTTCGAGCCCAGGATCTACTTGGTGGGAAGAGGAGAAACAACTTCACATTGTCCTCAGACCTCCACAGAGGCAGACACACACACACACACACACACACACACACACACACACACACACACCCTCCCCAATAGATAAGGAAATGTAATTTAAATTTTGTTTGTTTTTCAAGATAGGCTTTCTCTGTGTTGTCCTGGCGGTCCTGGAAATCACTCTGTAGTCCAGGCTGCCTTTGAACTCTACCTGTCTCTGCCTCCTGAGTTCTGGGATTAAAGATGAGTGACACCATCATCCAGAAATTAAAAAAAAAATAGTGGAATTGTAGTATGTAGTATTTTGTGGCTGACTTATTCATAGCTGTTAATGGCTACATGCACCCATAGATGACAGATTGGATAAACCATGTTATCATAATGTTTGTGGAGCTCATCTGTGTGTATCTAATAGTATTTCTTTTCTTTCTTTCTTTCTTTCTTTTTCTTTTTCTTTTTTTTTTTTTTTTTTTTTTTTTTTTTTTTTTTTTTTTGGTTTTTCGAGACAGGGTTTCTCTGTGTAGCAATCCTGGCTGTCCTAGAACTCACTCTGTAGACAAGGCTGGCCTCAAACTCACCGAGATCACCTGCCTCTGCCTCCCGAGCAGTATTTCATTTTTATGGTGAATGATATTTTTGTCTGAATATACCACACTTCTCTATTCATTAGCTGTTTCCACATTTTGGCTTTTATGAATAATGACACTATAAACATTCGTGTATACTTTTTTGTTTGTTTTGGTTTTTTTTTTGTTTTGTTTTGTTGTTGTTGTTTCTGTTTTCCTGGCAGAGTTCCTTGTTGTCCAGGTTGGCCTTGAACTTCTGATCCTCCTGTCTCCACCTCCTGAGGGCTTTTATTACAGGCACTTGCCACCTTCTATATATTTCAGTGCAGACATAAGACTAGAATTGCTGGGCCACTGTGTGACCTCTAATGATTTGGGTTTTGTTTTTCTAAATTTTTCACATTATAGATCCCACCAGCAATGAATGAGGTTTTATTTATCTATCTGTCTATCTATCTATCTATCTATCTATCTATCTATCTATCTATCTATCTATCTATTTATTGGTTTTTCAAGACAGGGTTTCTCTTTGTAGCTTTGTGCCTTTTCCTAGAACTCACTTGGTAGCCCAGGCTGGCCTCGAACTCACAGAGATCCGCCTGGCTCCGCCTCCCGAGTGCCGGGATTAAAGGCGTGTGCCACCACTGCCTGGTGGTTTTATTTTTTGAATCAACAAATCAGCTAGGAAATAGAACTGACCATTTTACAGTGTGGATATTACCAATGAATGAACACAGTATATCAATACAACTTTTTTAGTTTAGTTGTGTTTTTTTCAGACAGGTCTCACTGTGTAGCCCTGGCTGGCCTGGAACCTGCTATGTGAAACAACTTGGTCTTGAACTCACAGCAATCCTGACTCTGCCTCCTGAATGTTGAGATTAAAGTCATGTGCTGGGGCTGGTGAGATGGCTCAGCAGTGAAGAACACACGCTGCTCTTGCAGAGGACTCGGGTTCAGTTCTCAGCACTCACGTGGTGGTTCACCATCATCTCTAACTCCAATTCCAGGGAATCCAATCCTGGCTTCTAACAGCACCAGGCACACTGGTGGCGCACAGACATACATGCAGGCAGAACACTCACATAAATAAAAATAATGAAGAAGGCTGGGCCATGGTGGGGGACACCTTGAATCCAGCACTTGAGAGGCAGATGGAGCCATTTGAATAAGAGGTCACTGTATGAAGTTGTGAAAGTGAAGCCTGGATTGCCTTAGAGACCCCAAGATGTTGGAGATGCCAGACCCATGAGATACCTAATGAGGAAAGCTGCTAATAAGAAGTGGAACCAGCCCAAGAGAAAATAGTGTGTTGCAGTCAACAAAGATGAAAGGAGTTGGAGACCTGAAGGGCACTTTGACATCAGACATGGAGATGCAGTTTGGAGTTTGCCCTGCTGACTTTCAGCCTTGCTTGGACACAGTATTTCTTTACTATGCGCCCTTTCCTGTGTTTTGGAATGGTAATGTGTATCCTGTGCCATTATATGTTGGAAGTATGTGATCTGCTTTTCCACTTGATTTTACAGGGGATCACAGTTAAGAGATTGCATGAATCACAGAAGAGACTCTGAACTTCTAAACACCTTTGAACTGTTATAGACTATGGGGTCTTCTGAAGTTGGACTGAATCCATTTTTGCATTCTGTTGTGGCTACAGCCTATGGGGGCCAGGGAATGGGATGTGGTGGTTTGAGTAGGGTGGCCCACAAGGTGGTGGTGGTGCACGCCTTTAATCCTAGTACTTGAGAGGCAGAGACAAGTGGATCTCTGTAAATTCGAGACCAGCCTGGCCTACAGAGCAAGTTCCAGGATAGCCAGGACTATTACTCAGAGAGACCTTGTCTCCAAAAACCAAAAGCCAAAAACAAAACAAAAAAATAGGACGTCCCCCATAGACTTATTTGTTTAAAGACTTGGTCCATAGGGAGTGGCACTATTAGGTGTGGCCTTGTTGGTAAGTATGGCTTTGTTGAAGTGTGCCACTAGGGCACGGGTTTTAAGGTCTCAGAATCTCTTCCTGCTGCCTGCAGATCCAGAGGTAGAACTCTCAGCTCCTTCTCCAGCACCATTTCTGCCTACACCCCATGCTTCCCGCCATAATGGACTAAACCTGAAACTCTAAGCAAGCCCCAATTAAATGTTTTCTTTATAAGAAGCCGGGCGGTGGTGGCGCACGCCTTTAATCCCAGCACTCGGGAGGCAGAGGCAGGCGGATCTCTGTGAGTTCGAGGCCAACCTGGGCTACCAAGTGAGTTCCAGGAAAGGCGCAAAGCTACACAGAGAAACCCTGTCTCGAAAAACCAAAAAAAAAAAAAAAAATGTTTTCTTTATAAGAGTTGCCATGGCCATGCTGTCTCTTCACGGCAATGGAAACCCTAACTAAGACAGAGAAAGTCTATTTTTGTTTGGTTTTTGTTTTGTTGTTGTTTTTCAAGACGGTGTTTCTCTAACAGTCCTGGCTGTCATAGAACTTGCTCTGTAGCCCAGGTTGGCCTCAAACTGATAAAGATCCACCTGTCTCTGCCTCTCAAGTGCTGAGATAGGCGTTCACTATTGCACTCATCCTTTTTTTTTTTTTTAAGGTCAAGCTGGATGTGGTAGACCATGCTTACTCTGTGTAGACCTTGTGTCTGCCTCTCAAGTGCTAGGATTAAAGGCGTGCACCACCACCACCTTGTGGGCCATCCTACTCAAATCACCACATTCCATTCCCTGGCCCCCATAGGCTGTAGCCACAACAGAATGCAAAAATGGATTCAGTCCAACTTCAGAAGACCCCATAGTCTATAACAGTTCAAAGGTGTTTAAAAGTTCAGAGTCTCTTCTGAGATTCAGACAATCTCTTAACTGTGATCCCCTGTAAAATCAAGTGGAAAAGCAGATCACATACTTCCAACATATAATGGCACAGGATACACATTACCATTCCAAAACACAGGAAAGGGCGCATAGTAAAGAAATACTGGGTCCAAGCAAGACTGAAAGTCAGCAGGGCAAACTCCAAACTGCATCTCCATGTCTGATGTCAAAGTGCCCTTCAGGTCTCCAACTCCTTTCATCTTTGTTGACTGCAACACACTATTTTCTCTTGGGCTAGTTCCACTCCCTGTTAGTAGCTTTCCTCATTAGGTATCTCATGGGTCTGGCATCTCCAACATCTTGGGGTCTCCAAGGTAATCCAGGCTTCACTTTCACAACTTAATGCAATGACCTCTCTGGGCCTCCATGCAGGGACACCCCTGCCCCATGCCTGGCCCCAGCAGCTTTCCTTGGTCATGGAGGGAGATTCTGTAACTCCTTTATTCTATATCCTTGACTCTAAAGCCAGAACCAGGTGGCCGAAGCTGCTGCTTGTTTGGGTTGTAACATGGCCTCCTTGTTCAATCACATCTTTACCAGCTTCTTGTTTATGATGGTTTCCTTTATTACCTAAGCTTGATTGTCCTGGAACTCACTTTGCAGACCAGGCTGGCCTCAATCTTAGAGATTCACCTGCCTCTGCGTTCCTAGCTCTGGGATTAAAGGTGTGCGCCACCACCCCTGGCCCTAAACTTTCATTTAACTCCTTTTCACAAGTTGGAAGCTTAGCTGAGTGGGGTCTTGCCCTGAGGTCACCATTCCCTGTATTCCATTTCTTAATCTGCTTATCTCCTTGCATGCAGGACTTGCTCCATTCCACTTCCTGGTGCCCCTTTTCTCCCCAAGCTGCACATTTCGTATTTTTTCTTGCTCACTCAGATTGCCCCTTTTCAACCAATAGCCACAGGACCGAGTCGATACTAGGCTGTTTTGAGATATCCTCTGCTAAAGCTGTTCATTCCAAACTTTTCAATTCAGCCTCAGGCGGACTGTTTGTAAAAGGGCAAACAGCATCCACATCACATTCAGGAAAACATCACAAGAACAGTCTCTATGCCGCATACTAACATCATTCTCATCTGAAACCTCTTGAGCCAGGCCCCCACAGTTCAGCACCCCTCAGCACCACTGTCTCCCATGTTCCTACTGGGATAGCCCATTAAGCCCCACTTAAAGTGGTCAACTGCTTTTCTAATCCGAATTCCTGAAGTCCAAATTCCTCCAAACAAAAGCATGGTCAGGCCTATCACAGCAATACCCCAGTCCATGGTACCAGATGGTGGTGGTTCACACCTTTAATCCCAGCACCTGGGAGGCAGAGACAGGCAGATCTCTGTGAGTTGGAGGCCAGCTTGGTCTACAAAGCAAGTTCCATGACAGCCAGGGCTACACAAAGAAATCCTGTCTTGAAAAACAAAAACAAACAAAAAATAAACCTTCTTAAAAATTAAATATAAACAGCAGCAACAAAAGGAGGGGTCTGCAGAGATGGCTCAGAGGTGAAGAACATGCACTGCTTACAGAGGACTGGAGTTCAGCCCATTAGGAGATCCAATGCCTTTGGTCTCTGAGGACACCTGAACTCATATGCACATAACCACACAGACACACAGACAGACACAGACAGACACACAGACACACAGACACACACACACACACAAGTTAAAAATAAATTAGAGTCTGGAGAAATGGCTCTGCAATTAAAAGTGCTATCTGCTTTACCAGAGGATCTGGGATTGGTTCCCAGCACCCAATGGTGGCTCACAACTGCCTGTAACTCCAGTTCCAGAGAATCCACCAAGCTGTGCATGGTCCTACACATACCTGATGCATATAAATTCACCTAGACTTATACATATACACATTAAAAATTTTTTAAAGTCTAAATATTACTCCTAAAATATTCAGAGTAATATTCTATAACTTCAATTGTAGAATCTTGAGCATATTCTAGATTTAGATTTTTATCTTAAAGAAAAATTCTGTTGTTGATGAAAATGTCCATTTTCTTTTAAAAATAAATATTTCAGATATATTTTATTTTACATGTATGGATATTTTGCCTGAAAATATGTATGCATATCACATGTGTACCTCGTGCCCGCAGAGTTCAGAAGAGGGCATTGGGTGCTTTGGGACTGGAATTACAGATGTTTACCATGTGAGTGCTGGGAACTGAACCTAGGTCCTCTGCTAGAGCAACAGGCATTCATTCTAAACCACTGAGCCCCCTCTTCAGCCCCAAAATTTCATTTTCTGATGGCAGCTGTCAGTTTATAGGAATGTGGCTGGGTTTTTGTGCATTGACCTTGTTTCTAGTAATGCTGCTAAATTTATCAATCCAAGGGCTACCTCTGTACTTCAGGAAAAAAAGGTCCTGCCTATATAGGCATGACATCAGCAGCCTTATGCCTCCCCCACCCCTTCCTTTTCTCTTCCTGGCCTTTTCGTACCAGTGAGGCCTTCTGAATGTCAGTGAACAGAGAGGCAGTGGTGGCGGCCATCATGCTCTAACCTCAGGGGCTGCCTTTCAATACTGTACACCACTAAGTGTAGCATCTGCTGTGGCTTTATCCATTACCAGACTGGGGGAATTCCTCTGATGCCTGCTACTGATTTCACTCACAGAGAGATGTTGAACTTTTATCAAGTGCTTTTTAAACGTCTATTTAAGAATGGCTTTATGCTTTTATGCCTTTCATGTGGTCAGTTACGTAATTGGCTTTCAAAGCTGAAGCCAGCTTCATATTCCTGGAGCAGGTTCAAATTCATCCTGATTCATAATCACTTTTATGTAACCTTGCATTTTATTTGCTGTTATTTTCTTTAGGATTTTGGGTCTATGCCTTGACAGACATTGCTTGCCACTGTCCTTTCTCATAATGTCCTATTTTAGTTCTAATATCAGGGTTATGCTGCCCTCATCCAAAAAGTTAGGAAATGTTCTCACTCTCTCTATTATAGTCTATTTGTGTGAAGCTCGTGCTATTTAATGTTTGGAAGAACTTACAGTCAAACCATCTGGACTTGAATTTTTTTGGTGGGAAGATTTTAGATTAAGATTTTTAAATTAAGAATATACTTTCTCTAATAAAGTACAATATATTGTTTTCTGTAAGATTTGATTGACTATTTTTTTGTCTTTTTTTTTTTTTTTTTTTTTTTTTTTTTTTTTTTTTTACATTTAACCATTTCATCAAATATTTCTAACTTATTGGCTGCCTGGGATCCCTCTCACCTTTAATCCCAGGACTTGGGAGGTGGGGATGGGTATTCCAGTTCCAGTTCAGCCTGGTCTACACAGCAGTTCCAGGTTAGCCAGACGACACAGAGACACTACCAAAAAACAAACAAAACTTTCCAATTTATTGGCATAAAGTCATTATTATGTTTTAATTATCTGTAAAAAGGGATAAAAGCATAAAGTCATTCTTAAATAGACGTTTAAAAAGCACTTGATAAAAGTTCAACATCTCTCTGTGAGTGAAATCGGTAGCAGGCATTAGAGGAATTCCCCCAGTCTGGTAATGGATAAAGCCACAGCAGACTCTACACTTTGTGGTATACAATACTGCAAGGCAGCCCCTGAGGTTGGAGCAAATGACTTCCTTTTCACTTCTGGTGTTTATAGATGATGTCCTCTTTCTTGCTGGATCATTACTTTTTATTATTTATTCCTTCTGCTTTATTAAATTTATTTCTGTCATTATTTGTTGAATTTTTTAGTCTGTATCCATTTCTAACATATACACATTCATATACATATAACATATACAAAATTTTCACTAAGTACTATTTTAGTTACAGTTCACAATTGTTGTTATTTATTTTTGAGACAGGTCTTACTATGTAGCCTTGGCTGTTCCAGAACTCACTCTGTAGATCAGGCTGGCCTTGAACTCACTGAGATCCGCCTGCCTCTGCCTCCTGAGTGCTGGAATTAAAAGCATGTGCTACCACACCTGGCACATTTCATAATTTTTGACATATTTCATTATGATTTGTTTAAAATGTTTCTGATTCCTAGCAATATTTCTTTTTGAATGGTGGAGGGTGATTTTTAAAATGTTTTGCTTTCCTGGGCATGGTAGCACATACTTTAAATCCCAGCACTTGGAGGTAGAGGAGGGTGGATCCCTCTGAGCTGACCCATTTGGTTCACACAGTAAATTCCAAGCCAGCCAAGGCTACATAACGAGACCTTGTCTCAAAAGGGAAAAAAAATGTTTTGCTGAACTAATGTTGAAAATTTAGAGATTTTCAAGTCATTTTTATCTTCCTTTTATGGCCGTTGGGGGAACCACGCTCTATGACTTCCATCCTTTGTTACTTCCTGAGACTTGCTTTCTGATGCAGAAATGAACTTCATGCACATACACTTGTGTACACACACACACACACACACACACACACACACGTATATAATGTCTGATATGCTCACTAATTTTTGTCTACTCCTTCTACCGGCTACCTGTGGTAACACATTTTAATGAAATATCCTCACATTCTAAGGGACTGGAACTCTGCTGGACCTCACAGCCTAATAATGCAATTCTTTTCAAGTAATAATACAATTTAAGGTTACTTATGACATCACCTGATAGATAGCCTTTAAGGAACAACATAACAATCAACCTTTCTTGCCTTGTATTTTCCCTTACAATCTAAGTTAATGCATAACTTTAATTATGTACTCTTTCCACACCCCTAACCCAGAGGGCAACATGTGTGTTATAGTAGTCATTTGCTGGAAAACAGCAAACAGATTGAAAGCAATTGCATACATCAAATATCCTCTGTAAGTGTCGGAAACAACATGCAAATAATGCTAGATGACATTGTGTTTGCAGTACTGAGTGTCACAGGGTCACCTGGATCAGTTGGAACAAATAACTTAAGCCCCTGTAAAACTCTATTAAAGGTCTCTGTAAAGCATCCCTTCCTCATCACCAGGCTAGGATATATTTTTAATGTAGCTCTGCCAGTGATGGATGAAGTGTCCTTTTGGACTGGTCTTTAAATATCTCTATTCCCTTCATTGTGTTGATTATTTTTTCAGATTTATCTAGTGTTTGTATTTTGCCTGCATGTGTGTATGTTCAGTACATGCATGCTGATACTTGAAGAGGTCAGAAGAGGCTGTTAGATCCCCTGGAACTGGAGTTATGGATAGTTGTGAGGCACCAAGTGGGTGCTGGGATATGAACTTCATCCTTCTCAAGAGCAACAAGTTGCTCTTAACCTCTGAGCCATCTCTCCTGCTCAGTCTGACTTTATTTTAAAATGTTTACTCATTATCACGTGTACATGCATCCTGAG
Source organism: Peromyscus maniculatus bairdii (assembly GCF_049852395.1). Classification (NCBI taxonomy): domain Eukaryota; kingdom Metazoa; phylum Chordata; class Mammalia; order Rodentia; family Cricetidae; genus Peromyscus; species Peromyscus maniculatus. The sequence goes on along the minus strand of NC_134859.1, from coordinate 81,771,908 downwards.
TATTCATAAGCAGTAGTGTGTGTGTGTGTGTGTGTGTGTGTGTGTGTGTGTGTGTGTGTGTGTGAACCCAGGCACACGTGTGAAAGTCCAAGGACAACTTGGTGGATGCGGTTCTCTCTGCACCACGAGCTTGGGAGACCAAAATGCCAGCAGGTTTGTCTCAAGTGCCTTTACGATGAGTCATCTTACCTGCCCTATTTTTTTTCAAGTTTAACTTATGTATATTTAAGTTATGAAATATTGACTATTGCTAGATGTAGTGGTACACGCCTATAATCTTTGTATTGAGAGGTGGAGGCTGAAGGATCAGAAGTTCAAGGCCATCCTGGGCTACACATTGACTTTGAGGTGAGCCTGGGCTACAGAGACCGTCTATCCCAAACAATTTCTGCAGAGCAGAATTATTCTGTTGAGAGGTCTTACATCAACTCTTGGATCTGAGAATCACTTGCTTCATTTCCAATTTTCAAGTGCAGCATAACATTGCAAAATGGTATTTTTATTTAAAAAATTCCCAAATATACAAAAAAGCCGGGAAAAATTCAATGAATATTTGAATATTCACATCAAGATTCAGCAACTGTCCAAGTTTTTGTCATATTTGGTGTGTGTGTGTGTGTGTGTGTGTGTGTGTGTGTGTGTGTTCTGAAGCCATTTCAAAGCAAGATTACAGACACCATGGAGTTTCTCTGCTAAATACTTCAACATAGCGATGTCTTCTCGCCTCACCACCAGTCCATAATCATACTCAACAACGCTGAGCATTATCCTGTATTATCACCAACCACCCAATCTACTGTCTAATTTACACATTGGTCTCAAAAGTGTTTTCCCCCAAAGATGCTGCCAAGAATCACCCACTGTATTTGATCACAATGTCTCCTACTCCATCTCTCTAATTTTTGTTTAAACTGACTTTATATTTTAGAGCAATTTGAAGTTCACAGTGAAACTGAGCAGAAGGCACGGAGACCTCCTGCCTCTGCAGCACACTGTCTTCTCCACGCTCCAAACCCGTGCCAGGCATTCTGTGTGGAGAGCCGACACCAGCTGGCTCATCATCCGCACCCAAAGTGTACACCTCTTGTTAAGGCTTGTTCTTGAAGCTGTGAATCCTTTTTTTTTTTTTTTGGTTTTTCAAGACAGTGTTTCTCTGCATAGTTTTGGTGCCTGTCCAGGATCTCACTCTGTAGACCAGGCTGGCCTCGAACTCACAGAGATCTGCCTAGCTCTGCCTCCCAAGTGCTAGGCTTAAAGGCTTGTGCCACCATTGTCCAGCAGAGCTGTGAATCTTATAGGCTCTGACAAATATATATATGACATCTAGCTCTCACTGAAGTAACATACAGAATAGTTTTGTCTTCTCCTAATTCTCTGTCAGGCTGGGGAGACAGCTGCATTAGTAAAGTACTTGCAAACCGGAGTTGGATCTCCAAAAGCCACATAGAAAAAAAAAAAAAAGATATGCGTGTGATGGTGTGCTTGTCATCCTGTCACTGGGGAAGTGGGGACAGCAGGACCCCTGAGGCTCATTGGTCAGCTGACCTCCTTGGTGAAGTCCAACCCATAGGAGAGCACTTGCTACTCTTACAGGGGACTCAGCACCCATATGGAGGCTCACAACCATCTGTAACTCTTCCATCTCCAGTGGCATCATACACATCAGGGCACACACGATGCACATACATACTTGCAGGCACACACTCACATATAAAATAAATATAAATAAATCTTTTTTAAAATATGCATGGTATCTGAGAAATGACACTGAGGCCGTTATCTGCCTACCCCCACCTGCACACACACACACACACACACAAAGAAAAAGGGAAAGAGAAATCATCTCCGTTGCTCATGTCTCCCTCCTGCCCCTAGCAACAACCAGTGCATTTAGTTTTCATAGTTTCGCCTTCTCCAAAATGTTATATAATTGGAACCTCGCAGTCCACAGCCTCTTCAGATTGTCACTTAGGATTATGCATTGAGTTTGCTTCGTGGTTTTTTGCTAACTCATTTCTCCTTAGCACTGAGCATCATTTCCGTTGCCTGTGTATACCAAAGCGTATTTACCCATTCACAGAAGGACATCTTGGTCGCATCCAACTTTTGGCACAAAGAGAACTGTTGTAAACATTCATGTGCAGATTCTCATGTAGAATTGACTTTTTGACTCATTTGGGTAAACACCACCGAGCACGGGTTGCTGATCGTATGGGAAGACTATGTTTAGTTTTGTAAGCAATGGCCCAGCTGTCTTCCGAAGGGCTACAGCATCTTATACTCACACCAACAGTGAATAAGAAGCCTTGTCCCATACCCTTGCCAACGTCTGCTGCTTGAAGTGTTTTGGATTTTAGCCATTCTGTTTAGTGTGTAGCGATATCTCACTGCTGTTAGAATGTGTAATTGTCTATGGATGCATAGCACAGAGTATCTTTTTGTATGCTTATTTGACAAATGTGTATCTCCTTTGGTGAGGTGTCCAGATCTTTTGTCCATTTTTAAATTGGACTATTTGTTTTCTTATTGTTGAGTTCTAAGAGTTCTTTATATATTCTGGATAAAACCACTTAATCAGAAAGTATTTTTTCCAATAGCTCGTCTTCCTATTCTTTCTTTTCTGGGGGGTGGGGGTGGGGGTGGGGTGAGGATTATGTATGTATGTGGGGTGTGCATGCATCCAAATGTTTAAATGTTATGTAAGTGCACATGTATGTGTGTAGGTACACACACATGTGCACTTGTGTGTAGAGGCCAGAGGTTGACATTGGGTGTCTTCCTTGAACATTCTCCACTTCATTTTTTGATGCAAGATGGCTCCAAGAACCCAGAGCTTAAATCTTGCCGCCATCTCCCATCTCCATCTCTGGTGTGCTAGGATGACAGGTAGGCTGTCATGCCCATCCAGCTTTTTACATGGATAAAGACTACATTGGTGTTGGCCATTCTGGACCTTTTGGCTCTCCACATATGCTTCAGAATCACCTTCCCAGGCTCTGATATAACCTGCTGGAAATTCTACTGCAGTTGTCCTGGGGCTGGGGATGAAGCTTGGATGGTAGAGTGCTTGTCTAGCATGCACAGAGCTCCGTGTTTGATTCCCAGCACTGAACAAATCCAGAATGACGTTGAACATCTCTAATTCTAGCACTTGGTGGGCAGAGGATCAAGCGTTCCCAGATCAGCCAGGTGTGGTGACAGGCACCTTTGATCCCAGCATTCAGGAGGCCGAGGCAGGTGGATCCCTGTGAGTTTGAGGCCAGCCTGGTCTACAAAGCAAGTTCCAAGATAGCAAGGACTACATAGAGACTACCTGTTTCAACAACAACAATAACAAAAAGATGTAGAAAAGTTCACTTGGCTAAATACAATACTTATTAATGAATAAAAAATGAAAAACAAAAACTCTCAAGAAGTGAGGCACATTTTTTTTTTTTTTTTCCGAGACAGGGTTTCTCTGTGTAGTTTTGCGCCTTTCCTGGAACTCACTTTGTAGACTAGGCTGGCCTCAAACTCACAGAGATCCACCTGCCTCTGCCTCCCGAATGCTGGGATTAAAGGCGTGTACCATCACCACCTGGTTTAGGCACTTTTTTTTTTTAAAGATTTATTTTTTTTACTATGTATACGGAAGAGGGTGCCAGATCTCATTACAGATGGTTGTCAGCCACCATATGGGTGCTAGGAATTGAACTCAGGACCTCTGGAAGAGCAGTCTTAACCTCTGAGCCATCTCTCCAGCCCGGTTTAGGCACATTTTTAACTCAATCACAGAACATCATAAAATCTCACAGCTAACACTATTCTTTTTATTTATTTAGTTGTTTTAAGACAGGGTCTCTCTATGTCAACCTTCCTAGTGCTGCAACCCTTTCATATGTTCCTCATGTGGTGATCCTCAACCATAAAATTATTTTCATTGCTCCTTAATAACTGTAATTTTGCTACTGTTATGAATCATAATGTAAATACCCATGTTTTCTGATGGTCTTAGGTGACCCTCATGAAAGGGTTGTTTGACTTGCAAAGGAGTCCTGGCCCCACAGGTTGAGAACCATGACTCTATGTTTTCCTAGAGCTCACTATGTAGACCAGGATGGCCTCAGATTCAGAGATCCTCCTGCTTCTCCCAAATGCTGGGATTAAATGTGTGCATCACCACATCTGGCCTCTGCATCCACTGACGTGGTCATGAGAGTTCTTTCTTCTCTGGTCTATTGATGTAATTAATCAGATTGACTGAACGGATTTTCCAGTGTATAGGCAGACTTGTGGGCTCGGGATGACTCATACCTGGCAGTGGTCACAGTTACTTGACACACTGTTGGACTTGATTTGCCCTCGTGAAAAGATTGGTTGAACTGACATCAGGCCAGGACAATGGACTTGACAGATATCCCTTGAAGACAAGAGGGTGTTTGCAGAGTGTTTGCCTTCATATTCCAATAAGTATTTCCTTGAATAGATGTCAGATGAAGGAGTCATCTAAAGACCGAGTCCTCAGATACCAGGAACTACTCAAACACTCTTTGCACAAAAGAAGTTGGGTTGAGGATGTTGGCCACACACTGCTTGCCTCAAGTTCTCAGAATTGTTACTGAACTCTATTTTTAGTATGCCCTCAGATTTTGAAATTGGTTACACAGTAACAGATATGTTCTTTTGTTTTGATTGTTATTCTTACACAAACACCTAACTGCCTTTGTTTGATCATTCAATAGGGCATCAATAGGGCAGACTTAGCTGCCCGGCTCAGTGAGCCTCTGTGGTTGAGTCCTTGCTTTCTGCTAAATCTCATTTCAGGTGTTTGTTGGTTTGCAACTTGGATCTTTCACATCCAGTGTTGAGCATGTTTAAAATGCATGTTCATGAGAGATGTTAGTCTATAATTTTCTTCTCTTATGATATCTTCGGTTGTTTGTTTGTTTGTTTTTTGTTTTTTTGGACAGCGTTTCACTACATTGCCTTAGGCGGATCTTGAACTTGCCTGACACCCAGGCTACCTAGGACTCACCATTCCCCTATGTATTAGTTGCTTTACCTATTGCCAGAACAAACACCGGACAAGAGCGACTTGAGAGGAAAGGGTTGAGTTTGCTTCGTAGTTCAAGAGAGTAATATATCATGGCAGGAAAGCAGAGCATAAAGCGGAAACTGGAACGATGCTGGTGCTGGGCTTGCCTTCCCCTTTAAATAATCTTTTAACAGTTATTTATTTTGTGTTTGGCCTCCAACTTGCAACAACCAAGGATAGCCTTGAACTTCTGACCCTCTTGCCTTGACCTCCTGAGTGCTGGGATGGTAGACAAGTATCATGAGACTGAGCTTACTCGGGACTGGGAACTGACTCCAGGGCTTCAAGCATGCTAGGTAAGCACTCGACCAGCTGAACTACAGCCCCAGCCCAGCCTCATGTGTTTAGATGTGTATTAGGGGCATAGACATAAGCATTTTAATGTCTTCTTGGAGAATGGACGCTTTGGTCATTGTGTGATGGCTTTGTTACCCTTGACAACTTTTCTTGCCCTGAAATCTGATCTCTCTGAAGTTCATAATGGTACATCATCTCTATTCATTGTTATTGTTTATGTAACCTTATATTTAAAGTAGTTTTTTTCTAAACAACAGAGTGCTGTGGAAAAATCCTTTTGTATGCTGTAAATATGTATTGCTCTCATTGTTAATAAAAAGCTTATTGGCCACTAGCCGGGCAGGAAGAGATTGGGCAAGATAGCCTGAGACAGAGAGAATGTTGGAATGAAGAACGGCAGAGTCAGAGAAATTGCCAGACAGATGGAGATGGAGTTGGACATACAAAATGGGATAGAGGTAAATGCCATGAGCCTTGGGATAGCACATAGATTATCAGAAATGGGTTAAGTGGTAAGAGCTAGTTAGTAACAAGCCTGATCTATTGGCCGAGAATTTATAAGTAATCTTAAGTCTCCATGTTGGTTATTTGGGTGGTTGGGACAGGAAAACTCCACCTACAACAGAGTTAGGCCATGTGGAGTTTTTTGATTTTTTTTAAAGATTTATTTTATTTTTAAATTATATGTATGTCATTGTGTCTTTGCATGTGAGAGCAGGTACCCAAGTTGACATGGCCAGGAAGTGTCAGATCCCTTGGAACTGGACATGGATCCTGGAACTCAAACTCAGGTCTGCTGCAAGAATATTACACACCCAATCACTGAGCAGTCTCTCTAGCCCTAGGCCATGCTTTTTAATTCATTATAGCTTTTTCTTTTTACATTTATGTACTTTGTGTGTATACTCTCAAGTATGGGTGTGACACAATGTATATGTTGAGGTCAGTAGACAGCCCTCAGGGATAGGTTCTCTCTCCTTCCACTGTGTGAGATTCAGGGACTGAACTGAGGTCATCAGGCTTGAGAGTGACCACCTCTGCTCACTGAGCCATCTCTTTTACCTGGTGTAGCAGGCCACTGATGTTTAAAGTGATGAGTGGTCTGCTCGGATGAATAATTACCAGGGAGTTTTCTTGAATTATTCTTTGCTCCTATTCTATCTTTTACCTTTCCCCTGCTGTTGGTGGTTTTTCTGTGCATCGCATACAGTTTTGTTTTCACTCCTTTCTTAGCTTCTGGTACAGTTGGTTTTTATGAGTGTCTTAGGGTGTGTGCTCTCTCTATAGTGATTAATCCACGTCTACTTTAAAATGCTACCTCCCTCTGTGAGAAACACGAATAACAACAGGCTCTTCCCAGCTCCACCCTCCTCTCCTGTCCCGGCTGTCATTCATCTCATGCATACATCAGTGAAGACGTCCACAGGTATACACAGGTGTGCACACTGTTCCTATCATCACTACGTAGTCCAGGCTGGCTTCTGACTCAGGTCCTCCTGCCTCAGCCTCTTGACTGTTGGGATTACAGGCATGCAAAATCATGCTCTGAAGGTGTTTATTTGTTGTTTGTTTGTTTGTTTGTTTGTTGAGACAAGGTAGCCCTGTAGTGCTGAATATCTCAGAACTTGCTCTGTAGACCAGGCTGACCTTGAACTCACAGAGATCCTCCTGCCTCTGCTTCTTGAGTGCTGGGATTAAAGGTATGTGTCACCATGCCCAGTTTATTTTTTTTTAAAGATTTTTTGGATATGTGTGTGTGTGTGTGTGTGTGTGTGTGTGTGTGTGTATGTGTGTGTGTATGTGTGTGTGTATGTGTGTGTGTGTGTGTGTGTGTGTGTGTGTGTGAGAGAGAGAGAGAGAGAGAGAGAGAGAGAGAGAGAGAGAGAGAGACTGCCTAAGTTTGTGTGCACCACATGCATGCAGTACTTGGAGGCTGGAAGAAGACCTCAGATTCCCTAGAAATGGAGATACAGGAAATTGTAAGCTGCCATATGAGTGCTGGGAACCCAAGTCCTCTGCAAGAGCAGCAAGTACTCTTAATCTCTGATCCATCTTTATAGCCCATGGTTATTGGTAGTCTTTCTTTTTTTGAACACATTATTCTCAGTGTGAAGGCAATTCATTTGGTATGTTGGCTGGGAAACCCACAACCTCACAGGACTCCAAACCTGGAGGGTCCCTGACTGGCCAGTAATTGTATCTCTGAGTGTCTGTCTGTCTGTCTGTCTGTGTTCTGTTTCATCTCTGTGGCATGCCTAAGTCAGTGATTGTGATCAGGAACGGTTAAGAGGCAGACATGCCCAAGCACCATGATCACAAGGGACTGAAAGACTTTCATTGGGGGCAGAGAACCCCACATCTGTCTGTCTATATTAGGGTGGAGACCCCCTCATCTGTTTATGGTCATCTGACACTGTTTCCCTGGGAAAATTGTTTGTCTTTTTGTTGGAATGGTCTGCTTATGTGAATGTGTGGGAAGTGTGGCCACAGAATACATGTTTTATGCCTGGGCTTGTGTGTAGGTTGTGACTCCTGGGCTGGATGGCCAGTGGAAGGTACAGAGGGTCCCTCTGGTTGAACTGGGACAGACTAAGTGTACCCCCACCCCCATTACTTCCTTAGTCTCTGACCAGAGCATAGGCAGCAGTCGGAGGAACGTACTGTTGTGGTGCAGTGAGTCGAGAGAGCAGCCATGACTGCCCAGGGGCTACTTTGGGGACCCAGGGAGCCGCTGAACTGCTGGGCACTAAGCAGGCTTTGAGCACCACGGGGCCTAGACGCAGCAGGTTCCGGGCCAGACCCCACTTGCTCAGGGAGCTGTAAGGTGAAGACTTTGCAGCATGGTGTGGGTGGCCGCCAGGGTGGCCCAGAGGCTGCCATGGGGGACGAGGTGTGGCTGGGCACTAGGGCAGGTCATGAGTACCTTGAGGCCAGACTGGGGTAGAACAGCTCAGAGCAGGTGAGGTCTCATGTAGCTTGGAGCTCGCCAGACCCAGGCATGCTGTGGGACTTGGAGGCTGATGGAGAACTGCCTGTCTGGTGTCACGGCTCCAGGGGGGCCCAGCCCGGCATGGAGTCCCTTCCAGTCTGCTGCTCTTGTGCACTTGAGAATCTGGGGTTGGCAGCATTCTTCTGTCCCCATGCTGCACTCACTGTCTCCCATGCTGATGGGTGGGGCTCCTAAGACCTTTCCTGGGGCTAAACCTGACCACAGTTTAGCTCTAAGGGTGGAACGGAATGTCACTGCCTGTGGTTGCTAAGCCATGGCACCTATGCTATAATGCTATAGCCAGGGCTGCCTTGATCACTCAGATCCAATAGTTTCTTCAGGTCGGTAGGTACGGTGCTGATGCAAAGTTAGAGTTGTTCTTGTTATTGTATACGTATGTATTTCTGTTCTCGTTTAAAATATTGTCGCTTTACAATGTATTCTAGACTGCTGAAGGGAAATCACAAGAAAGACTTCGATAAGAGTTTCTGTGTTTGAAAAAGGAAGAGAGAAATTTGTCTGAAGCCAATGTCTAAGGAATCAGAGAAACAAGCTGAGAGTACATCAAAGGTTGTAGAAGGTCAGAGGGGATGCGATGTGAACTTTGTTTGTTGTGGTTTTTTTATACCTGCAAATACTGAATTTAAAAGTTAATTCTGGTTGATTTTCATTTTAAAATTAACTGACGATTCTGCAAACTGGTTATGTTAAAAATGGAGATATATACATGTGTACGTATGTGGACACCTATGTGACTTGGATTTAACTATCTATGTGTGAATGTAAGCTAGCTTTAACTGTATGTATGTGTAGGTAACTTGGAGCCAACTGTGTGTATGTGTGCAAGTAATTATTGTTCAGAAAAACATGTTTTAAACAGCAATCACGTGGCTTTCCTCCATCTTAGCTGGTGACCTCATAGGCAGCCACGTGACTGGCAACCATCTTTTACTGTTATAAAGATCTATTCAGGTTAACAAAAGCTAACTTAGAGATTTACACCTAAGTACTTATGTCTTTATCAAGTGTTCAACAGCAAGCTTCTAGAGAATTTAAACACATGGCTACATGTGTTTAATAAATACAGTATTTGATAAATATTAAAGCTGTACCTCAGTGCTTTCGTACATAAGAACATACCTTGTCCTGTCAGCTAAACTTTGTAATTTAAGAGTCACCCAGGTGATGGTCACCAGAAGCACTAGCCACAATGAAATGGAGCAGGCTGAGATCTAGAAAGCAGGCTACATACGTGCTGCCAAGCGTAGTGTCAAAGAAATGATCCAAGCCTCTGAATAAAAGAACCAAAAGGATTGTGAATGAATCCCAGATATTGAACTTTGGGATTATTTACACTCTGGAGCTTTGTTTTACTTTATACAGATTGTGGTGATGCCCTGTTTTCTCCTTCTTAAAGTAAAGGAAGGTACTTTATTGTTGATATTGCAGAAAGACATTTGAGAGATCTTAACCTTTTTAAGAACAGTTTTTAAAATATTTAAATTAATAAGGTTATGGGACATTTTAAGTCTATAGAATGATCTATATTGTTAATATTTAGACTTAAAATAAAAGGCTAAAAATTAGGGTCACAGCCATAAGCACCAAATACTAACCAGAAACCCGGATGTTCATTTCTTGTGATGCAGCAAGACACTGACCTAGGCAAAGGGCTTAGAACAGCTTCTGACTCCATGAGTCTTGACCTTCTGGGGATTGAAAAAAAACTTTTTGCAGGGGTATCCTAGGACCACCTGCATGTCAAATGTTTGCAATGAGATTCAACAATGGCAAAACTGCAGTTATGAAACAGCATTGGGAAAACTGAGAACTAATGACTCAAGGTTCATTCAGGCTTAAGAGTGTTGTCTAGTCTCCTTGTCTTTGCTAAATTTGTTAAGCTTAAGCTGTTTGGATAAACTAAATCACATAAATGTTTTATATTGATATTTTGTTTTGGTTTCTTTACTGAACCTGTATTTGATATCAGAAGAGCTTCTATTAAAAAAAATCATTGTTTTCAAGGCTACTTATTGTAGATTGTTAGAGAACATAAGTAAATAGTCATCTTATAAATAATCAAGTATATTGCTGCTGCCGTTGTTGCTGTTATAGCAGTGGTGGCCACCGCTGCTACTGTTTCTGGGATTACCATTTCATAATTGCTTACTACACCTAGCACAGTGGAGACCCTGGCAGCAAAAGTAGCTACCACAGTTAATTAATCTTTCATTCTATTGGGCATGATAAATTTAATTCAATAGTTATATACAGTTCGATTGGCTTTGAAAATTATAAATTTATAAACCTAAAAAAAATGTGTTACATTTGTTTATGCTGAGTAATATTACTTTAACTGTAAAAAAAAATAATCAAGTCATGCTAAGCACTGATGTAATTAACTACAGGGATAAGCTTACTCAGTCCCTTGCATATGTTTTCAGGGTTGAGCTTAAGACAAATAATTAGAAACAAAGTTTGTCTATTCAGATATACCTGTATAGCCCCCATACCTCAGAGATCTGCAGAATATGGCATTTAAAATGTTGATCTAAAAGCTTATTATACTAGACAGACTCCCAGATCCTAGTAGTGACCCAAGGTCTCTAAAGAAGATTACATACGGGGCACCACAATGTCTCTGACTGGATTATGGCAATGCTGACCATGGGGCAAGATGCCCCCAATGCAGTGCCTGCCTCCAAGATCTGGCCCAAACTGGACAAGCAGCAGGACACTGGAATTAATTGCATCCCTTTTGCCTAGACCAAGTAAGATCAGTCTTCCCATGTCCCTCTTCTACAGGAAAAACTCTGCCTTATGGGCCTGATGGCCAAAGAAGATGATGCTGTTTCCATAATTGTGCCTCCAATGCTATGGAGACCTGGGTATGGACTGGTCCCTGTCAATTACAGAATTGGAAGCTGATTAGTTCACACTCAATATAATTTATCCTTCCCAGATCTCTGATAGTACTGACGGTCAGGCTAGCTATAACTTTGTCAGCTTGGCAGCATCAGACAACCAGATCCTTCTGCAAGGCAATAGCTAGCTTGTTAGCTCATTTTAAAGAAAATGTTCCAAGATATAAAAGTTTAAATAAGTGATAAAGGTTTAAATGTGGGTCTAAGAAAGGTCTGAGGATATAAAAGCTTATAAGCTTTGAGGATCTCAGAAAATGATTTAAGATATAAATTATAAATGCAAGTTATAAAGATATAAATGAATTATTTAGATTATGAGAAATGTTTCAGATTGCTCTCCCGCTCTATAACAGTTAAGAGCTTAACATTTAATAGAGTTCTGATAAGCTGGTAGAGCAGTGACTTCTTACAGTTCAGTCACAAGTTCAACATTTTAGATTTATTTTAGTTGTCATCTAAATATAAAGCTAGAAGTACTTCTAATCAAGCCAAAAATCTCTGTCCAAACATGCTTTTAACCCAAGTCTGTAGTTCTTATTGGAACTCAAAGATATCAGTCCATTCTGCTGTTTTACAAATACTCATCACCTGCTTTGTCTATGATATGGATTTCAGTACAGATTGGCAATACTAATGTATCTAAAACTTTTTTTTTCTTTTTGATTTTTAGAGACAGGGTTTCTGTGTAGCTTTGCATCTTTCCTGGAACTCACTCTATAGCCCAGGCTGGCCTCGAACTCACAGAGATCCACCCGCCTCTGCCTCCTGACTGCAGGGATTAAAGGTGTGTGCCACCACCACCCAGCTAAAACTTTTATGTGATTTTGTAAGATAGTTTGTATAGGCCTCAGAGGATTAAGAGTCGTAAAACCTGGATCCATTTCACAGAGGTTGGAAGGACTTCAGATAGGTACAGTTTAAATCTTCCCCACTTGTCTATTTCTAAAGATGGTATTTTTTTTTCCCTCTCTCCTGGTTTTGGGATTCCTGCTCTTCCCAATTACTAAGAATGTGGGCTTAAGGGTTCCAAATAAGTTCATAAATTTTAACTTCTGTTCCTAGTTTAAGTTTGTCTCAACAGGTCTCCACTTGGCTGGCAGACACCTCCAAGCTTCAGTTGCTGACTACACTGCTCTAGAACACTATGAGCTCTGGATTTGCTAAAAGCTGACCTGGACCAGCCCAGCCAATGTGATTGTTCCCTGCCTCTACAGGGTCAGATAGCCACATGCTTCTGGCAGATGCCTCATTGCCCAGCCTTTGACTAGCCTTTCAGCTTTTGACTAGCCATTCAACCTTTTTGGGGTCTTGACAATGGTGCCCCAATGTCAGCTCGAAGTAGTTCCAGAAGAGAATATGTCATCCCATGTTCCCTGTCCAGAAAAGGCTGAAATGCTGGGTGAAATGAAACTTCCTGGCATGAAGGGAAGATGGCTAAGCATAATGCTCATTGACATACCAGGAAATTAGGTTCAGAATTGTCAATTGATAAACGTATTAACTGACATGGATCTTCAATGAGATAAAACCTTTTTTGTGCAGAACTACTCAAAGATCAGAACTACAGAGCCTTAGGAATGGCAATAGATACAGATGTCACTGCTCTAGAAAAAAACCATTAGCTAATGATTCTTAGCTCCCAATACCCTTGAACCTCTGGACAGGTATTGAGTCCTGCCATTGGTACTTGTGAAGGGGGAATGTGAAGGCAATACAGACTCCATCTTAGGGAAGGGCCACCATCTTAGACCACCTGCTGTACTCAGTTTCAGGAAGGACCTCAGGAATGTGCCATGACAACTGGAACAGATATATGGCTGTATGCTCCTGCAAACATTCTGTCTGTGGTTTATGGCCCTTGAAAATATCCAGATAATCCTGCTGAGCAGCCCAGATAATCCTGCTCAGCATGTTGTGGTTCCCCACCAAAAGTCCAACCCAATAGTTTCAAATGTGGTTTTGCACCAAAAGTCTAGACCAATAGTTTCAAAAAATCACCTTGACCCATATCTCTTCTACCCAATCCCAAGATGCCAAAGCATGTAATTTCCAGCTTGTTGTTTTTCCCTATAAAAATTTTCTACCCCTGGGCCTGGGGGCCACTGCCACATTTCCCTCCATCTGCCGTGCGGTGGCCCAGGTTGGAACCTGACAATGAAAGGACCCTTATGTGCTTGCATCGGAAATCGGCTCCTTGGTGGTCTCTGGGGGTTTCGAGAAATGGGTACAGCATTAGATCAGTTAGGAAAGGGAAAAGTAAAAGTTTTAATTCATCTTTACCTTTTTCTTCTGTTTTTATGTGTATAGTCACATGTATATATGTATTCCTGTGGGATGTTGGTGTCTTCCTTAATCACTTCCCACCTTTGTTTTTGAAACAAGGTCTCTCACTGAACCTGGCACTCACACATTTGCCTAAATGGACTGGTCAGTGAGTAGACTCCAAGGATCCACCCTTCCCCCTGACCCATCTAGATGCCTGTCTCTCCTTCTACCACAGAGCACTGTGCCTGGATCTGAGCTGGGATCAGGCTCCTCCTCTTTCGTTGACACTCTTTCTTTGTATAAGTGGGAGTTTCTGACCTGGATCATTTTCCTTCTCACTAACGAACTTTTTGTCTTTACCATTTGAAAACAAAAAACAAAAACAAAACAACAAACTGATCTGTTTGGAGCAAACTCCCCCAGTTTTGAGTTGCCTGGTAGACCATCTCTTTTTTTCTCTTTCTTTAAAAGATAATGTCACAGGGTACAGATTTCTAGGTTGAGTTTTCTCTCTCTCAATAAATTATATCTTTAGGTGCTACATTATGTTCTCTTCTTGGTTCTATGCTTTTTGTTGCTGTTGTTTTTGTTGTTGTTGCTGCTGCTTTGGTGTTTGAGACAGGGTCTCACTATGTAGCCCTGCTTGCTTGTCCTAGTACAAGCTAGTCTCACACTCACAGAGATTTGTCTGGCCCTGCCTCCCGAGCGATGGGATTAAAGGTGTGCGCCACCACTGCCCGGCTGGTTCTCTGCTTTTTAAGGAGTCTCATATAAAGGCTATCTTTACTCTTTCATAGATAGGGTGTTCCCACCCCATTTTCTTCCACTGCTTTCTATTTCTGCTCGACTCTTTATGGTCTCACGAGTAGGATATGCTTTGTAGACTTTGGTTTCTGCCTTTTGCATTATCCTGCTAGTGTTCTCTGAGCTTCCTGGATCTGTATTTCAGCGTCTGGCTTTAATTTGGGGAAATTCTCCGTCATGATTGCTTCAAATTCCTCTGTTCCTTTTTCTTTTCCTTCTGGTGCTCTCATTATGTGTATAAGTCTCTCCTCCGCAGCCGCCCCTGGTTCTTGGATATTTGGTTTGTGTTCATTGTTTTCCAATGTTTCTTCTCTTGGCTTTTCTGGTTTGTAAATTTCTGTCCACATACCCTCAAACCAAGAGATTCTCTCCTCAGCTATGTCCAGCCTGCTTTCAGCTCATCAAATGCATTGGTCATTTTTGTTATGCTCTTTTTTTAAATTTTATTTTATTTTAATTTTTACTTATTTAATTATTTTTTATTTTATTTTATTTTGAGACACGGTTTCTCTGTGTAGTCAGTCCTGGCTGTCCCAGAACTTGCTTTGTAGAACAGGCTAGCCTCCAACTCACTGAGATCTGCCTGTCTCTGCCTCCCAAGCCTGGCATGGTTTTTGTTGTTGTTTTGATCTCAAATACTATTTTGTTTTGTGTTGTTTTGGTATTTAAAAAAAATCTTTTGTAGTCAGAATGGTGGTGCATGCCTTTAATCACAATACTCAGGAGGCAGAGGCAGGGACAGGCAGATCTCTATGAGTTCAAGGCCAGCCTGGCCTGCATATTGAGTTCTAGGACAGTCAGAGCTACATAGTGAGACCAGTCTTGGAAAAAAAAATATTGATTACATTTCTATTTTGTTGTTGGTGGTGTTGGTGTTGGTGTTGGTGTTGTTGGTGGTGTGTGTGTATGTGTGTGTGCATGCTACAGTGTGTGTCAGAGGACAAGTTATGGGAGCTGGTTCTCTTCTTCCACCACACGAGTTCTGGCTATCAAAGTCTTGTCATCAAGGTTTGCAGAGCCTTTATCCACTGAGTCGTCTCACTGACTTGGTGTCCTGTCCCCTCCCCCAGCCCCTAACCCTATGGGGTCTTACACTGTAACTCGGGCCAGTCTGGGATTCACTAACACAGGCTGACCTTAAACTCACACTTCTCCTAACTCACCTTCACAAGTGCTGGGATCACAGGTGTGGGCCTCCACTCCTGGCTCTACTTTGTTCTGTTTCTTAGGAAGTCCGTCTTTCCACCTCCGTTGTCCACCTATTCTTTTTTGTTTTTGTCTTGTTGTGTTTTTCTGGACAGGGTTTCTCCGTGTAGCCTTGGCTGTCCTGGAACTCACTCTGTAGTCCAGGCTAGTCTTAACTCAGAGATCCGCCTGCCTCTGCCTCCTGAGTGCTGGGGTTAAAGACATGAACCACCACCTCCCAGATGTCCACTTATTCTTTATTTGCATTTCTGTTTACTTTCCTTCTTTTTGAGAGAGAAGGTGTCATTATAGTTCAGACTGGCCTCAAACACATGCCTCTGTGTCTCAAGTGCTGGCATCAACCTGTGTGGTGGCTTGAATAAGAATGGCCCCATAGGCTCCAGTGTTGGAAAACTTGGTCCCCAGAGGATGGAACTGTTAGGGAAGGATTAAAGAGGTGTGTAGCATGAATCCTAATTGGTCTTAATAATAAAAACCGGAAGCCAGATATCGGGGTAAATGCTGAAAGATCAGAGAGAAAAAAGAGTAAGCCACAGCCACCTCTTACCTCACCAATTCCTCAGCCTGAAAGGGGGTGGAACTCCTGTCTCTGCCCGATTTATCACTTCCTGTTTCTTCCTCCCGAGTGCTGGGATTAAAGACACGTGCCACCACTGCCTGGCCTCTCTGGTTAACCAGTGGCTAGCTCCTCACTCTAATCTCTAGGTAAGATTTGTTTGTTAGAGAGCAAACAAAATGTCATCACAGAGGTGTGGTCGTGTTGGAGGGGTTGTGTCACTGGATGGGCTTTGAGGTATCAAAAGACTTACCCCACCCCCAGTGTTCTCTTCCTGTCTCCCACATGTGGACCAAAGTGTGAGCTCTCTCCGCTGCTCCTGCCCATGCCTCTGCTCTGTCGTCGTGGACTCTCACCCTTGGAAACTGTAAGCCAATTACACACTTTCTTTTACAAGTTGTCTTGGTCATGGCATTTTATCACAGCAATAGAAAAATAACTAGAACAGTGAGTTTTGGTGGTATATGTCCATAATTCCAGGTCTTGGGAGGCAGAGGCCAGCCTGGGCTACAAGAGACTATCTTAAAGCATACAGATGTATGCTCTTTTAAGAGGCCCTGCTGTACAGCTGCACAGTTGAACAGCCAGAACTAGGTACAAACTTCTGCTTCAGGCAGATACAAAAAAGATAATCTCTACACTTTCCCATCACGCAGAGTCTGAACAAAAAAAAAAAAAACCAGCTATCTCTCCAAGGACTTGACCATTATCCCAGTTTTCTCAGAGTCCCCTAAAGATGTCATTTCTCCCAGAAAACAGGAAGCAGTCTAGGAATATGACACCCACATTCCTAAGAGGCAGGGTCGGAGGTTTTTGGTCATTCAGTGGATTATGAATGTTTGTCATCATTTAGGAGGGTTGTTACAAGTTTTTATTGGTAATGGTCAAAAAAAAAAAAAAGCTAAACAAAGGAAATTAGATTAAGGGATCTATTTCTGAAGGGAAAAAGTCGGGATATAATATAGAAATGAGCCCGGCAGTGGCACACGCCTTTAATCCCAGCACTTGGGATGCAGAGGCAGGCAGATCTTTGTGAGTTCAAGGCCAGACTGGTCTACAGAGTGAGATCCAGGAAAGGCGCAAAGCTACACAGAAACCCTGTCTCGATAAACCAATATATATATATATATGATGGGATAAAAGGGTAGATTGTTGAGTCTACTTTTGAACAACCACTACTCTCAAATATTTTATATTTGTATGGATTTTGTACATAAATATTGATACAAATTTAAGATTATTTTGTTTAATGTATTGTACCTGTGCAGCTCATTTAAAAAATGTAAAGTTTTAGTCCTTGAAAGCTATGTAGGATAATAAAGAAAGACAGGTTAGAGTCATCTGTAACAACCAAACTTATAGTCATGGTAGGTATGTTTTCAAGATCAAACAGAGATGTATTTTAAATAGATAGATGGTCTTTAAACACTTCACAGACCTACAGAATATGACATTTGAAATGTTTTACTAACATGAGGCTTTTCACAACAGTGAGACATGTCTGCTCATGACAACACCAATTTACTTCAAAAAAGGGTGAACCTTCACACGGAGTTTGCTTTCTATGTGGCAAAGCTAGCCATCTGGGCAAGAAGACTGCTGACAGTATGTTTTCCAAACTGAACCAGCAGGACACAAAAGAAGGCAACTGCTAAACTTTGCCAAGGCAAGATAAGACAGTCTTTCAAAATTCCTGCTTCACAGAAAGGTCTGTCAGATATTCTAGGCCTGTAGACCAAAAATGGATGCCACAGCATTACCGAGGAAACTTGAGTGACTGTCCAGGCAGCCAGTTGTTTCTCTAGTTTCTCTAGCTTTGAAACTTGCTTGCTTTGCACTTCCTGTTTATTCAGGTAATATTATATCCTTCTCTGGTCTTTGATGGGGTCGAAGACCAGGTAGTTAGAGTTAGTCTCCCTCGTTACCAAATTAAGGGAAAAAAAACAACTTACATAAGAGATATAAAGTTTATAAGGTTGAGAGACACAAAAGTTTAAGTTGTCTATCTAGGAAGATGTTTTTAGGTCTAAAAAGATATTTTAGGGTGGTAATACAAGTTATGGTAAAAGTGGTTCAGGTATAAAACTTTGGACTCACTAAGATGGGATAAATAATACAGTAAAATTTCCAAATTTGCCCAATACATATGGACAATAAACATTGTAAATGTAACTCTCACTTAATCATTGTTTCCATTGTATATAGTTTACTATGCTACTACTTTCCTTTTTATTTAGACAGATAGTGGAAATGTTATGGGATATTTGTACATTGTTTGAAGGTGTATTGCTGTGATTGGTGTAATAAAAAGCCAAACTGCCAAAAGGTGGGCAGGAGGTATGGGCAGGATTTCTGGGGAGAGAAAGAAAGAGGAGGAGGAAGCTAGGAGTGTGCAGGAGACACAGAAAGGAAACGGGAGGCGTAAGATGGACAAGAGGTAGTGCCACGTGATAGAACGCAGATTAACATAAATGGATTAATTTAAGTTATAAGAGCTAGTTAGGAACAAGCCTAAGCTATAGGTCAAGTTTTCATAATTAATAAGAAGTCTCCATGTCATCATTTGGGAGCTGGCTGGTGGGACAAAAAAGACAAGTTAGAGTCTCCATTCGAGGCCCTGGCAGTCACTAGTCTACTGAACTGAATTTCTTATTCTAGATGTTTCACAGAAATGGAATCACACAGTATGTGAACTCTTGTGACTCTTGTCTTATTTCATTTAGACAATGCTTTTGAGATTTTGCCAGATTGAATAATTACTTCATTGCTATTGAGTATTACTTTATTATTTAATGTATAAACACATCATTCCTTTTTATGGCTAAATAATATTCCATTGTTTGGATATAGTTCGTTTTGTTGATCTGTTCATCAGTTGGACATTTCTGTTGTTTCTGCCTGTTGCCTATTATGAGTAATACTGCTGCACACGTCCGTGTGCAAGCTTTTGTGTGGACATGTTCTCATTTCCCTTGAGAACACTTAGGGATGGAATTATTGAGTCATACATTAACTCTGTCTCATCATCTCTGAACACTTTCCTCTCTGGCACAAAATGACCCCACCCCCGGTCCTGACCCTGTGATCAGACCTTTTCCCAAGGAGCCTTGGCTGCTTCAGGAGACAATGCCATTTAGAAACAAAGGTGGATAGTGGTGATGTCTTGCTATTATTAATGTCGTGGCTCCCTCCAGACTTCCTCATTGGATGAAGCTGGGAAATGC
The DNA here is from genome assembly GCF_049852395.1 of Peromyscus maniculatus bairdii. Taxonomy (NCBI): domain Eukaryota; kingdom Metazoa; phylum Chordata; class Mammalia; order Rodentia; family Cricetidae; genus Peromyscus; species Peromyscus maniculatus. Next base: position 81,752,569 of record NC_134859.1, on the reverse strand, counting down.
AACATGTGTGCTCATAATCTTTTTTTTCTTTAATTGTGCAACAGGTTTTTATTTTTGCTTTGTATCTATTACAAAGGTTTGAAACCTAAAGAAATACATTTTCTCTTCAAATTTGGATGTGTATATAAATATCATTTGTCTGGACTCAGCACACTCAATGCCATGGTTTCTTGGCCTATTTCTGCTCTGAAATCAAGCTTTGTTTGTCTACCCAGGGGCCCTAAGAACATGAAAAACTAGAGTTTGCAGTTCTTAGAAAAATAAAAGCAAATGAATTTGGAAAGCAAAACCTGCAAGGATTAAATTCACCTGGAAACCCAAGCTGCCCTTGGGTGATGTTCTGTCTGCTGAGTAGCTGAGATCTCATACCCACTTCATTTATTTAATAGTAAAAAAAAAAAAAAAAAAAAAAAAAAAAAAAAAAAAAAAGACATTTCTCAAAAAGTTGGCTAAAAAAGCCAATACTCCCCTCCAGCTTCTGAGGGTTCATGGTGTGAACCTTTGACAAAGTTTCCAGGCAGTCTCAGGACCTGGTGTGCTCATAATCTTTTGGACATTGACATACACATACCTGTACACTTAAAGCAATCTGTTTCTATAGCTGATTTTTTTAAAGGAATCATTGATTTTTAATTGTGTGAATATGTGGGGGGTGGGTATGCTTTGGTGTCGTCTGAGGCGGCTGGAGGAGCTTGTCAGACCCTTTAGCACTGGAGTTACAGACAGTTGCTAGAAACTGAACGTCGGTCCTCTGCAAGAGCAGTAACCCTCCCCCCACGGAATCATCTCTCCAGCCCCCTCCAGCCTTATTTAAAAATCATAGATTCTCACCAACACCTCAATCCCAGCCCAGGTACACAGGACTTCGGGTGTCAACACCTTTTCCATGCTTACCACACACATTATAACAATGAAAAATCCTTCTGTTTGTGCTTGGTAGGTCACATTTGCGTCTTGAATCGGTCCCACTTCATTCAACCAATGTCCCATCACCGTCTCCCCACCCCAGATCTGCCCTCAGTCTCAGGTTCTGACCGTGTCACTGGACCAGCCCACCACTTGGACATACCTTATCTGTTTAGGCTCCAGCATGCCATGGCTCAGTCCCCTCACAGAAGCCCCTGGAGCCAACATTCCGGAGAATATACCCCACACAGACGTGCTCTCAACTTACAGGCTCTTGTCTCCCACACTAAGGCCCCTGGGAACCCTATGAACTCTGCTGGACTCCACTATCTGCTTGTCCACTGGCTCGGCCAGGGGCTCCCTTCACCTCTCATGAGCTGGCTGCCCTTGCTGAGCTAGGCCCAAGTGGAGCGATTCCTTACTTCACTGGGACTCTTGATGACCCACATCAGCCTGGCCTCCTGCTGGGGACTCTCATTTGCTCCCACCTCCACCCCATTGATGTTGTCCTCACATCATTTGTCCCCCCCCCCAACCCCCCACAGTATGTGGACCACTGTATATCTTTACCCCAATACCTGGGGAACATTTTACAAGAGGCTTCTGGAAGAAACTGGTTTTGAAAGGAAAAGGAAGAAGGGGGAGGTAAGGACAGGAAAGATAAGGGAGGGGGAAAGGGAGAAAGGATACAGGAACGGAGGAAGAGAAGAAGGTGGGGGGGGGATAAAGAGAAGAGAAGGAGGACCACAGAGAGCTGTCTGGCTATGTCACATGGAGTACTGGACACTGTGTGTGTATGTGAGTGTCGGGGGTGGATGGGGGGAGTGGGTAGAGGCTTCTAGCAGCTCTGGTTGATGGTGACTTCCTTCAGAGAGACTTTAATCGCCTCTGGCAGCCAGTAAGGAGGCCACCCCAATGCATAAAACTTGTCTTGCTCTGGTTTTGGCTGTGGCTCCTTCCAGAACCCCAATGGTCAACCAGATTAGATTAGGTTAAGCCACGAGCAGAAGTCGAGGGCTCCGAATAAACTTCGAAGGGAAGACAGAGCCTAGAACGTGAATTGGGGGATCAGGAGGAAGGACATGAGGAGGGACGCTGGCGATGGGGGCCGGCCAAGCATGAGCAAAGTGGGGAACACGGGTGCTGAGGGTTGTCAAGTGGGACAGAGGTGAGAGACACCGGTGTCTCCGGTTATTTGGTAGGATAGCAGTTCATCAAAGGCAGATGTGAGGCTTAGGGAGACTGTGTGTGTGTGTGTGTGTGTGTGTGTGTGTGTGTGTGTGTGTGTGTGTGTGTGTGTGTGTGTGTGTAGACCACCGGTGTGGCAAATGGCGCTTTAGACAGAGAACACTAACTAGCCACGGGGGAAGGAAAATGATCAGGCAGGTCAGACGGCAGAATTCACCACCACGAGGGAGGCTGCTGCTTTTGTTTTGGAGGATGGCTGGAGATAAGGTCTCTGCATGGGGGCCCAAGAATAAGAGGAGCCAAGAAAACAGGCATGCCCGGTGGGAAAAGCAGGGCTAGTGGGGGAAAGGACTTTCTGTGGAAAAAGTCTCCGTCAGGAGGGAGGTTCTGGGGAGCAACGGGGGGCGGGGGGCGGTGAATGGAAGGGCCCCAAAGATCGCATCTCTGGAGCCAGGGGCTCTGACTACAGTTACTGCGTGGGATCCAAGCCCGTTCCTTCTTTGCAGACAGTGCGGCCCCAGCCTGGAGACACAGAATGAGGCGCTGGGGAGGGGCTTCCTCACTCCTTTCTTCCCCGACTGTAGGTGGGGAGCCGCACGCCAGCTCCCCCCACTTTCCACCCCACAGTGAAGGTGAGGCAGCAGAGGTCCCTCTCGCCCTGAGCCTTCTGCCCCTGGGGTCCTGGCACCGAATGGGATCGGGGACAGGGCTGGGGTCCCTCCTCCTCCTCCCTCCGTTCACCACAGGGGTAGGTAGGGGATCGGGACCAGAAGCTTCAGCCCGGATTTGTTTCTCATTTTGCTTTTGGCTCTTCTGGTGGAAAAATCGAGGCGCTCCCCTCGGTGCATCTGAGGCAGAGAAGGAGAGCATAGCGTGGCTTGGAGGCTGTCCTGGCTGGGAACTCGGGAGCAGGCGGGGCCTGGCTGGGAGAGCCTGTGCCCCCCTCCTCGTGAAGCCCCCACCCTGCACCCTCTGCTTCTTCGACGACGTGGCTCTTTGGCCCCGGATTGAGCCTAGCCAGGCGTCCTGAGGGGGAGGGCCAGCCAGGGCGGAGGGAGGCATCAGGGTCAGCCTTTGCCAGAGCATCCTCCCTTTGCCAGAGCATCGGGAGGGAGGACTGTGTCTCAAAGGAGACTTGAAGTCCCCCAGGAGGTCGGGGAAGCTGCAGCCGGAGGGCTCAGGAGTAGGTCACTCTCACAGCCATTCCCAAGGTCACCATTAACCAACCCATTTTACGGATGGAGTAAGTGAGGCTTGTGACGTCAACTACGCCTGATCCCCGAGGCAGAGCCAGGATTTGAACTCAGATAGCCGATTATACTTCCCAAAGCAGACGCACCCTTCTCGCTACCAAGAGGGCTCTGGCTGAGCACGGGGAAGGGCACCTTGACAGAGTCCTGCAGACCCGACCCTTCCGACCCTTCCGAGCACAGCCAGCCACTCCTTTCTCTGTGTGTCTGTGCTGTCTTCGCTCGGCCCCTTATTTGGTAGTGAGGTGTCTCAGAGGTCCCCTCCATCTGCCCTCCTGTGGAGCCCGCACCCCCCCCCACACACACACACTCCATTTTCCCAGTGGCCTGCCCCAGCCCCCTCCTCAGCCTGCTGCAGAGCCCAACCGCTTTCCCTGGAATCTGCTGCCTCGGCTTTCTGATGAGGCACCATCTGGACTGCATTAGGCACTGAAGGGAAAACTGAGAGCAGGAAGACGGAGCTGGCCCCCAGCTCCCGCCCGTCTGCAGGACGGGCCCTGTGCTCTTCAAGGGCTGTCCAGCCTCAGCCCTCACTCTCCCATCCCCCGAGAGAGAGAGCAGACACCAAATGTGCCCAGGAGAAGGTGGCCCAGAAAGCAGGACCCAGACCTTCACAGAGCCCTGTTTGACGCGGCTCATCTTCCTATTACAGAAAAGACTAAGGTCCAGAGAGGGATAGGAACTTCCTCGGGGTCACACAGGGAACCAAGACCAGGCTTAGGAGCATTCCACACATGACACGTTTCTAGAGAACACTGGAAGTCCCCAGCCGAAGCAAGGACTTAGGGGAGAGCTGGGTGTTTCCCTGCACCCCCAAGAGCTGAAGCCACCGAGGAAAGGCTCCAGAGAACTGGCAGGGGCGGCCTTCCTTCTTCTGGGTCTGGTCCCTTGCTCTCTAAGCCCTCTTTCGGCCCAGGTGCCACACTCGCCTGGCACCCCGTTCCTGAGGTTGGTTAAGTCTTGGGGTGGGGACCCACTGGTCCTTCCCGAAGCTCTCCCCCTTGCCCAGCCCCAGCTCCAGACGTGGCAGGGTGAGAGCATGGAGTGAGGTTTCTCTGCTCCCTCCCAAGTGCTGTGCTGGCGGCTCCCGAAATAAAAATCGAATGTGGGCTTGGCAGAGGGAGAGGGTGGGAGAAGCCGCCGCCGCCGCCGCCGCAGCAGCGTGCTGGGCCTTCCTTCATTCTTTCCGTTGTAACTTCACCTCCTAACCTCTGGCATTTTAATTATGTCTCCTACCCGCTGGCTGTGCCTGGGCCCGCTTGTGAGCTCACCCTTTCCTCCAGCAGGGGAGGGAGGGGGCGGCTGCCGCGGTCTGGGACCCCCAGCTCCCAGCCTTTCTCCTGGAAGCTGAGCAGGGGGTGAGGCTGTCTGACCTCCTGCACCCCCCCCCCACACACACACACACTGCCTTTCTATCCCTGGGAAGGGTCTTGGGAGGGGTCTAACTCCCGGGCATTCAGCCTGGCACCCCTGGTCCTTTGTATGACTCATTTCACATTCACACCCTCTGCACCATTTAACGGCAGCCACTGTCTAAGGAGAGGTGTGACTAGCCCCGTTTCGTGGCAAACTCAGCCTCAGTTGGTCTCTGCAGGGCAGAGCTGAGCCTAGGAAGAGGGGCTGGAGTAGCCCAGGCTTGACATTTCTTCACCTCCCTAGAGTGGCCACATTTCCCAAAGGGACGGGATGGAAGTATTCGTGAACCACACAGACAGGCTGGGGATGTAGCTCGGTGTGTAGAGTGATTTCTTGCCTGGCATCCATGGAGCCTGGGCTCCTTCTCAGCACTGCGTGCTCTGGGTGTGGTGGCAGTGGATCTGGTGGTGCCTGTGACTGTAGCACTCAGGAGGCAGGGACAAGAGGGTCAGAGCTCAGGGTCATCCTCAGCTACATGAGTTTGAGGACAGCCTGGGCTACGTGAGATCCAGTCTCAAAAAACCCAGCAGGTTGTGGTGTCCCAAGATGACGGGATTTGCTGATGGAGGCGGTGGCAGGAGGATCACAGAACTGGAGGCCAGCCTGGGCTACACATTTAGCCAGGCATGGTGGTGTACACCTTTAATGCCAGAACTTAAAGAGGCAGTGGCAGGAGGATCTCTGTGAGTTCCAGGCTGGCCTGGTCTACATAGTGAGTTCCAGGACAGCCAGAGTTTTATAGTGAGACCCTGTCTCAAAAAAAAAAAAAAAAAATCAGTTAGGGACCAGGGAGATGATGGTTCAGAGGGTGAAGGCATTTGCAGCCAAGCCAAACTACCCGAGTTGGGAACCTGCATGATGGAAGGAGAAAACTGACTATACAGGTTGTCTTCTGACTTCACACACACACACACACACACACACACACACACACACACACACACACACACACACACCACAATTTAATAATAATAAAAAAAACATTAAACATCAAACAAAAGGATGGAGAAATGGCTCAGTGGTTAAGAGTTCTTTCAGAGGATCTGGGTTCGGTTCCCAGCACCCACATGGCAGCTCACAATTGCCTTAGACTCCATTTCCAGGGGATCTGACACCCTCTTCTGCCTCCATGGGCACCAGACACTCATAGGGTACACTTACATACATGCAGACAAAACACTCATACACATAAAATATAAAATAAAAATATAAATCTTTTTAAAAATCAAACAAAGAAAGATATAGTAGGGGCTAGGAAGTAGAGTACCTAAGAGGCTTGTTTTCATATACACAAGACAAAATTAAATTTAAAAAATTTAGATTTAAAAAAAGATGTACTGCCAGGCGGCGGTAGCAGCAGCAGAGGCAGAGGTAAGTGGGTCTCTGTGAATTCGAGGCCAGCCTGGGCTACAGAGTGAGTTCCAGGAAAGGTGCAAAGCTACACAGAGAAACCCTGTCTCGAAAACAAAAAACAAACAACAAAAAAAGATTTACTTATTTATTATGTATACCATGTTCTGCCTGCGTGAATACCTGCAGGCCAGAAGAGGGCGCCAGAAAGCATTATAGATGGTTGTGAGAACTGAACTCAGAACCTCTGGAAGAACAGCCAGTGCTCTTAACTCCTCAGCCATCTCTCCAGCTCCCTAAAAATTTAGAATTTTTTATGTGTGTGAGTGGTTTTTGTTTGTTGGTTGTTTTTTTTTTTTCCACCTGCATGTAATATGTGTACGACATGTGTGCCTGGTGCCCACAGAGTTCAGAAGAGGGCATAGGATCTGGCACAGGCGTTACAGATAGTTGTGAGCCACCATGTGGTTGTTGGGAATCGGATCCTGGTCCTCTGTAAGGACAAGAAGTACTCCTAACCAGTGAACATTTCTCCAGCCCCCCTTTAGAGTTTTTCAAGTAAAATAATTCTCAAAGGTCTCCACTCCGGGTTGTGGCCAACACCCTAACCCTCCCTAGCATGGCCCAGAGCAGGAGTAAGATGCTATTATGCTCCTTCCTAGTTTGTTCAGCTCCAGACCGCTGCTCAAAATGTCAGTGGCAGCTGATAAGGAACCCTGATCCCTCTTGGAGACAGAGGTCCTGGGTGTGTGGGTGGGGATGGAGAGCTCTGCTGGTTCCCTGGAGCTCAGCTTCTGCAGGGCTGGCATGAGACAGCATCAACTCTGTCACAAGGCCCCTGCCCCTGCCAAGACTTCCTTGTTCTAGTCCCCCCTAGACTCTGGACCTGCCTGTGAGGGCAGCTATTTGTTGTCTTCTTGAATGAAGGTTCCATCAAGAACAACGATAGAAGGCCTGCTTCGGTCTCGGACCTCACTGGAGCCTGTTATGACCTTGGTGGAGATCCCAGGTGCAGAAAACCAAGACCCATCCAATACGCTGTGTTGGGGGAACAGGGCAGTGCCTGGAGGGGGGCTTTGACCCAATCTTGGCTGAAGAGCACAGGGAAGGCTATGTGACAACCAGGCCCAGGAGAGACAGAATCCAAACAGCTAGAGTAAGTGTGAGGGTGGTTTGAAGGTGGTCAGCGTGGGTAGACCCCTAGGAGGCTCCAGCTGAGTTCCAGGTGTCAGGCCGTGGTGGACAGGTCTAGCCTGTGGTAACAAGCCGGGAAAGGAAGGATGGCAGGAGGATGAGGACCAGGGTACCCCAAGGTTGGTTTCCAAGCTTCTGGCTTGAATATCAAGCCAGGCAGCATAAATGAAAAAGATAAGTCTGGGTACCCGAGTAGAGTGACCTCCAAAGAGGTTAGACACCCCAGACCCAGGAAAGATGGAGTAGGCATGGCCGACGAAGGAGCTGAACAAGGAATGGCCAGTGCCACCCAGGCCCCCATACAGGGGGTCTGAGCTAGTTCATGTAGTCTAGTGACCAAGAGGTCTTTGCCTCTCTCTGTCCCTAGACCTCCCTATGTCCTCACCCTGTCCCCACCACCTCCCTTCAGTGTCCCATCACTCTTCCCCAGGCCTCCTACATGTCACCCTTTCTCTTTCTTCATTACTCAGAAGGCTCAGCACCTTGCTATGGGACACTCATACCGCCCCATCAACCCAACTTCTGCAGTTACCCCCAACAGCCACCTACACCTTCCCCACTGGAGACTCACCGGAGCAGCAGGCTCAGCCCCGGCCTCCCCCCCCCCACCCCCCCACCCCCGGCGCCCGCGCCGTGCCTCCTGCCCAGCTGAGCCTCTACAAGGTACCAGGCTCTGCGACAGCTCCAGATGAGTGCGCCTCCAGGGCCTTCCGCCTGAAGGAGGGAGAAGCGGGAACTGCAAGCCCCTGCGGAGTGAGACAGGGAAACCCCAGGAGGGCTTTGGACGCAGCAGCGCAGCAGCAGCGAAGGAACTGGGTGGTCATCGGGGAGGAGGTGAGGGTGGAGTTTCGAAAGGACCAGCAGGATTTTACAGCTGAGGAGAGAAGACGGTGAAGGAGGCTATGGATAGCAAAGCAGAGCAAGATACTGAGGCTCACCGCTCAGTGGCCGGCGATCCCAGGACTGTGGGTCAGAAGGGCGGCAAGCTGCAAGATGGAAGGATCATATCACGTAGGCCTGGAGGCCACGAGCTTTCTCACTGTCCACAGCAGTGTCTTGCCCCCAGGGCTTTTTGGATCTGGTGCTTGCCTTTGAGTTCATTCAGTCCATCAGAAAATCTCCGTCGAGTTTCTGTTTTGTGCCTAGACAAGTGACTCTTGAGACAGAATGAAGTCCCAGAATATAAGGTCTAAGTTACAGCTGGGAGATAAGCCCTAAAGTCAAAAGCAAGGAAAAACTAAAACGATAGACGTTACTCTTTGAAGGCTGGGTCTGGGTCTGTCTGCCCCATGGATGAAAAATCTCTAAAGACAGGATTTGGCCTGGCGGTGGTGGCGCACACCTTTAATCCCAGCACTCAGGAGGCAGAGCCAGGCAGATCTTGTGAGTTCGAGGCCAGCCTGGGCTACAGAGCAAGTTCCAGGAAAGGCGCAAAGCTACACAGAGAAATACCCTGTCTCGAAAAACAAACAAACAAAAAAAAGACAGGATCTCTGCCTCTTCCATTAGGCTAACGCAGAGCCTGTGACTATTCCATCAGATTAGGGCAAACCCTGTGCCCACTCCAACAGTTCCATCCCACTGCACCAGTGCCCGTGTGCCCCTTCCTTCAGACTCGGGCTGAGCTTCACCATCAGCCTATAGCAGAGCCTATACCTCTTCCACTAGACTGGAAGACCCTCTGACTCAGGAAGGACATAGCAGAACACTGGACCAGGAGCTAAGACATCTCAGAACCTTCCAGAACATCCTGGCCTCCAGTGCTTCTCTCAGACCCCAGCTGCTTCTGTCCCGGGTGGTGGGAGGAGGGCTGAGACCTGAGGCCCTCACACTTTGGGAAGGACCACCCTCTGCTAAGGAGAGGTGCAGGAGGGAAGGGCAAGAGTGGAAGGAGGAGGCCGTGGAGGGTGCAGAGGTCTTGGGAAGGAAACTCCATTGCCAACCAGCCTGAATGGGAGGGCTTCCCTCTCTTCCTTCCCCAATCCATTAAACCCTTAAATTAACCTTAGCCCCACCCTGAGCTAGGAGAGAGTGCCCAAAATACATCCTAAATTATACGATGCCTGGGGGCAACCACAATTCTTCCTCCCTCTCCAGCAGGCTGCCCAGCTCTGCCCAATGCTGGAGGGCCTCCCCCCCAAAGGCTTATTTATATAGCTCCAGCTCCCCTTTTTGCTGTCTGGCCCTATTATGCTTGGGTGAGGCCCAAGCAGGCTCCACAGCTCTTCCCAGAGGCCAGGAGAATGGGGGGTTATGCCCTACCAGTCTGCTGGGCTGAGACATAATTTATGGCCTAACCAGGATGCTTTGGGGCACTGTTAATGATAACATCAGGCCTTGGGACAGATCTGGATAGTCCCAGACAGGCACACTGAATACATGGTGGTCTTCCAGAGGCAGGGCCCAGGCTCCAGGTTCCCTGAGAGCTGAGACTTCACACACACACACACACACACACACACACACACACAGAGAGAGACAGAGACAGAGACAGAGACAGAGACAGAGACAGAGACACAGAGAGAGATTTGACTTCAGCCACTGGTCACCAAGGCAACATATCTCACTGCATCCCTTCCCACGCCATCTGGCAATGTCAGGATGCTGGCTCCACTGACCCTGTGACTGGAAGTGCTGGGGTGGGGGCAAGGATGGGGAGAGGAGACCCTGGAGGTTGCAGAGATCTTGGGAAAGAACCTCCATTGCCAACCAGGGGAGCTCTGGGGAGACCTGGGCAAAGGAAGGGGCAAGCTGGCCTGGTTGTTTTGGGATCATGGATTTGGCCAAGGCCTCTCTGGACCAAGCTCCCTTCCATCCTGGGAACATGGCTCCAATGGCCCTAACTTCTAGGGCTGCTGCTCTATCCAGCTGAGGGAGAAGGCAAGAGGGGAAGAGATATGGGAGTGGGGGAGGTCTCCATATGTGACCCGGGAGAACAGGAGAATGACAGAGTGAGAATGAGGCAAGGAGGGGGCTTCTAGAGTCCCAGCAACTCCTCCACACCCTCACAACACCTACGGGCCTGGATGCCTGCCCACTGCCACTGGCCACTCTCTGCTGCTCTGAGCACCACCGGGCTTAAAGGGGTAAAGGGCCTCTCTCTGTCTGCAGGCAGCCCTAGAGGATGCCTTCCCCTTCCCCCACAGTCCTTCACTGTCTCTCTAGCCTTGGACAGACTGGGTCAGTGCCTGCTCCCATTCTTGGGGCCTGAGTGGCGGAGTTCCTCCTGCTCTTCCCAGCCCGGCTAGATCTTCCATTCCTCTGGTGTAGGCCCCCTGAGTCCTGTTAGGTGTCCCCTCCTTTCTGTCCCTCGAAGGCCTGACTCCTCCAGAACCAGTCTCAACTCCCCTGTTCTCCTGTAGGACTTGCCCTGAGTTATGGGAGTTGGGACCCATCCTGACGGGCGAAGAGGCACATGAGGAGTCCCAGAGGCAAGGCAAGCTCAAGCAAGGAGCCTCTCCCAGCCCATGTCTGAGAGACAGAGACTGGGGACCGGTGGGACTGGGCAGTGGCGTCAGAGGATCTAGAGAAACACGGACACATCTAAGTTCATACCTCATATGGGTGATGGAGATGGGGAGATGGGGCTCAGCCTCTCTGGGTTCCAACCCCTCACTGTAGAAAGTGGGACCACAACAGAACAGAGCACCCGGCAGGATCTCAGCCACTGACGGGTGAGTATGCTCACAGCAGAACTGTGCAATACCGGAAGAGAAGCGGGGGACGGAGTGTGTGTACTGGGCGAGCCTATGAATGTGAGAGGGTACATGTGTGTGTGTGTGTGTGTGTGTGTGTGTGTGTGTGTGTGTGTGTGTGTGTGTGCTGTGAGTGGGCATTTACTGGGAGACTAGAGGATTCAACCATGACCCCTCTGAGGAGCCAGAACCCCTACATCAAGGGAGACGGTCACCACAAACACACCCCCAGGAGGTGACATGTTTTCTTCCTATTAAACTTGATTATCCGTCTGCTTGAGAGCCCCCATGCCTTCCCCCACTTAACCAGAAAACACAATTTATGGGCCTGGGGCGTCAGACCTGTCATTTGGTGAGAGGATGCCGCCCAGCCAGGCTGAAGCAGAGCCTTGTGTAAGGAATCAGTGCCCAGCCTGCCAGGCACCCGCCCAGACACTTAGTGCCCTGTTTACCCTGGCCCGGGTGGTTGGCACAGGTGGACCTCTCCAGGGAGCGGCTGGCAACTCTGTCAGCAGGCCCACCTGGAAGCCAAAGAGGAGACCAGGACAGCAGCTTTGCAGAGGCAGGAGGACAGACAGAACTGTACCCAGCGGCAGCACACCAACCAGCATTGTAGCGCATAGTGTGCCAGCCTCAAGCTATGGGCCTCGGCTACCTGACTGGACAGATCACCCTGCTGGGCCCTGTAAAAGATGGTGCAGCTCCAGGAGGCTGGATGCTGCTTGGCTGATGGGAGCCTAGTCTTTGGAGGCCTGTTAGGGTACCTGGCTACCTCTGTCTGCCTCTCACTCCCTAGGGGAGGGGTCCATCCTCAACGCATGAAAGCATTGTGACTTGACTTAAACACACTCGTTGCAACCCTCTGCCCACCAAAGCCAGCGACTCCAGACACATTGTCTTCCTGTTTCTTCTTCACCATGTGGACCAAGATTCTGCTCCTCCACCCTGCCATGCACAATATACACAGCACCCCCCAGCAGCACAAAGGCTCACAAACCCCCGGAAGATACAATGTGCTCATCCAGCATGGCCTCTCCACTGTAGACATGAAACCACTCATGCCCACATACCCACACCCAACTATTTCCTCCTTTGTACCCTCCTCCAAGTGGTACAGTTGTGAAACAGGCCCAAGGAAGGCCAACATTCTCGTCCTGAGAGTCTCCCAGCACTTTCCCTTCTCTCCCACCTCCCCCATTTCCCCTTCCCAGTTCACTGAGCACCAGCACCCTTCTCCTTCTCTGCTCCCTGGTGGTCTCCTTTCCAGAGGCTCTCTCTTTTCCGTCTCTGAGCATGCAATCGGGATGCGCCAGGCTGCACTCTGGGGCAGCTCCCACTTGACTGGAGGTAGAGTGTGGCGGGGTGTGTGTGTGGGGGGGGTGTGTGTGACTGCTCTAGAGGACAGGGAGCAGCAGCTGGAAGTGACTTCGGGCCTCACACCACCCTGTTCCACAGCCCCACATCCACTGCCCACCCCTCCCCATCCAGGGTGAGTCATCCCCACATCTGGACCTGACCCATCTGGAGGCCCTGCTGCCTACTCAGGCAGCTCACAGGGGCACCCTGGGTCGCCACTGTATCTCACCCTGTCCTCTCCTGGCGGTGGGGTCTTGCCTCTTACCCTGCCCCCACCAAAAGTGGCCTGGTCTCCCAGGAGGCAGGCACCCAGTGCCAGAATGGAGTAAGGGTAAGACACCCAGCCCCTAGGGCCTCTCCCCAGAAGCAGTAAGAGCCGTGGCTCAGTGTCCACGGCTTGCAGAGACTGTGCAAGTGGGTTTGGAGGAGCCCAGACCCAGGGCTGGGAGAGGCAGGAGTCTGGCGGTGAGGAGGCAGTGGTTTGGCTCGGAAGGCAGGGGCAGGCAGAGGGAGTTTATCCTGGCCCGAGGCCCCAAGCCAAACATCCTCCATTAACCTAGCAGACACATCAAAGCCCGAAGGGAAGGGGCCCTTGGGTAGAGGAAACCTGCAGTCCTGGAAGCCTGACAACCTGGCTCTGGGCACAGGACCACCCTGTCCCACTCAGCATCAGCAGGCTGGATCAGACTGGAAGCAGCAGACTGGAGGGGATATTTCTATCCATAATGCACCCTGCCCCCGCCCCTGCCGTTGGTGCTGTGAGGGAGACAAAGCAGCATCAGGTCCTAGCTTTGGTCCCTAGAACAGTTTCTTCCTAAACTATATGTGTCTCCCTGGGTCCCCACCCACCTTCCAGGCAAAGAAGGTTATGCACCCTAGTATTTCATCCACAGCTTGGAAGAAAAGGACCATTAAGCTGTGGGGGCACTGATTTCACCCCCAGGCGACCTTGGTCTGCAAAGAACGTTTCTACATGGACAAGACAAGGATGGAGAGGGCAGGGGAATAAGGAGCAGGAAGGAGAACCCTATTTTTTATCGAAAAATAAAAGCTGGAGTAGAATCAGAAGGCGAGAACTGGGCAGCAGGCCACGGGGCCTCTCTGCGGGCCCTGCAGGGGCAGAGGGAGGGAGCCGGTCCATGAGGCGCTAACACGGGAGCGGGAGGCGTTAACAGGGCCACTGCGGAGAGGGGGATCCTGGAGCCAGCTTGGAGATAAGGAAGCGGGGCTGGGGTGAGGGGAGCGGCCACGTCAGCACAGACGCTGGCTGGGTGCACACAGCACGTGCACACGTATGTACTCCGACGCACGCGCCGTCACATGTGTGCGTGCACACAACTGGAGCCAAGTTTGTCCTCAACTGGGAGCCAGATGATGTGGCTGCTTTGTGAAGCCAGGATTGCAGGAAAAACGCGCACTCCACCCACCTCCTTCCTCCGCCCCTTCTCGCTCTCATTTTCTTTTTCTTTCTTCTTTTTTTTTCTTTTTTCTTTCTTTCTTTTTTTTCTTTTTCTTTTGCCTTCCCGGCTTCCTTCCGGGAATGTTCACAGGCTGTCCCAGTGTCAAAACTTAATCCGCAGCCCCAGGCCATGAAGAGGCTCTCCCTTCCATGTCCCCAGCCCTCAGAGTAGCTGCTTTTAGCCCTCAGCTCCTCTGGAGCTGGGAGATTCCTGTAAATGTAACCACAAGCCCTGGTCACGTCATGGATCGCTGTAATCAACGCACAGACAGGGTACAGTAGAAGCCTCTTTCGTGGGGCAAGAACAGAGCTGAAAAGCGAAGGACCCAGGAATCACAAATCCTTGCATCTTTATGGCTTAAGGCGCCTATCTCAAGGAATCAACAACGAGGGCAGAGAGACTGGGGGGGGGGAGGAGGAAGGGCAGGGCAGAGAGACTGTGCGGGGGAGGGCGTGGATGGGTGGAGCCCCAGATGGAGTAGACTGGGGGCCTCCAGACCCTCAACCCAGTTTTTGCTCAGCCTCTCCATCCTGCATCGTGGTGGTTCTGTTTCCTCTGCCACCCCAGACAGCCAAAGTTCATTAGCTCAACAGTCTCCTCTCCTGCCGCCCTCCCCCTCACTTCCTGGAGCACCCCCACTCAGGTCTGGGCCCCGGAAACCTGCACTTTGGAAGTATAATGGTTCCCAAATGCCGTTTTTTTGTCTCTGTTAAGCCTTGGGGAAGGTGAGCATTAGTAGAGACCCTCGAACCTAGTCATTAGGGTAATAAGCTCCCTGTACCGTTAATTGTCAGGTGTTCACCCTCTCTCTGCATCTTGGCCCACAGATTGGCAGCTCTGACTTGGGGTCAACTCCAGATGTCACTTAACCCACCCCCATGTCTGTCACTCAGGAAGAAAGGGCTAGTGGGAAGGAGACTAAGACCCTGGCCCCACTGGCAGGACCCTGCTCCTCTCTGCCCCTCCCCCATGCACCCCTCGAGTAGCCCAACTCCTGGGGCATCATCTTGCTAGGAGAAGGGTTCACAAGCTTCTTCAGCACACTATTTGGGGGCAGGAAGCAGAGACTCCCAAACAAATAGCAAGTAGGGTCAGTCTGGACCCCTAATCCAGGGCACTTCACCAAGGACTTTGGAAACAAATTTCTCCTTAGAGAAATCCAACCCTGACCCCAGAAGCTCCAACCAGCTTCCCCTCTGACAACACAACCTCTGTTTACTTGGAGCAAAGCACTATGGGGAAGGAAGACTGAATCAGAGCTGGCTGGTTCCCTGAAGCCTGGTGGGAACATGAGGACTTGTCCACACATCTTCAGGAGAGAAGAAGGGAGAGGCCCCTGGAGAGAATGGGAGGGCACTGGAGGACTACTTTTACAAGAAGATCCACTTCTAAGAAGGCTTTCTGGAGGAAGCGATAAGAATTTATTGTGCTTCAGAGAAGTGCATGGGCAAGATTTCCCAGATGGGAAGTGGTCCTGACTGAGGCCAGGAGACAAATGGAGATGTGGGGGTGTGTGTGTGTGTGAAGGTCTCTAGAATGTGATGATGGGGCAGGGAGAACATGACGAGGGGCAGGTATGGGTGCCCCTGAAGGTCCTCCTGATGGGGCTTTATGCAAGTGACAGCCGGAGTCTCTGAAGGTTAGAGAGCAAGAGAGAAAAAAGCCCCATCAGAGGCAACAGGGAGCCCAAGCTTATAGAAGATGGTTGTGATGTCCCTAATGAGCAGGGCTGCACTGCATCCCATGGGGGAGGTGACACCCGTGACCATCTCCAGTCCCTGAGAGCTCTCCAGAGACCCACGAAGGAATGTGGGGAATAACCTAGACAGAGTAGAAATCTCTTGGCCTGACGTAGTGATGCACCCCTTTAATCCCAGCACTCAGGAGGCAGAGTTAAGGGATCTCCATGAGGTCAAGGCCAGCCTGGTCCACATAGTGAGTTCCAGGACAGCCAGGGCTCTGTAGAGAGACCGTCTTTTACACAGAGAGAGAGACAGACAGACAGACAGACAGACAGACAGAGAGGAAAACGCAGGGCTCTGCCCCAGTGTCACATCCCACTACATCTGGGAGTGGTCACCACCAGTCATCCTTCAAGCCCGTCCCTCAGGTCACTGCCCTAGCCCTTCTAATTGAGCTTAGGTGGGGTGCAGACCACGTACTGAACAGTAGAGGGGGCTGCTGAGCCAGGCATTGGGGGCCGCAGTGCTTGTCTCCTGCAGCCCAGACAGAGGGACAGAGGGAGGGTTAGCTGCTTTGGAAAGAGGTAAGGCCCTTAATTCCTGGGTACCACATTCTGTCACAAACAAAGCCAGCTCAGCCGGGCAGTGATGGCGCACACTTTTAATCCCAGCACTTGGGAGGCAGAGCCAGGCGGGTCTCTGTGAGTTCAAGGCCAGCCTGGTCTACAGAGCAAGATCCAGGACAGGCACCAAAAATACATGGAGAAACCCTGTCTCAAAAAACCAAAACAAAACAAAAATAATAAAAACAAACAACAAACAAAAAACCCAGCTCACGCCGGGCAGTGGTGGCACACGCCTTTAATCCCAGCACTCAGGAGGCAGAAGCAGGTGGATCTCTGTGAGTTCCAGGCCAGCCTAGTCTACAGAGCGAGATCCAGGAAAGGCGCAAAGCTACATAGAGAAACCCTGTCTCGAAAAACCAAAAAAACAAAAAAAACGAAAAACCAAAAAAACAAAACAAAACAAAACATCTCACGTTTATTAGCTATTGTTGTATGCCAGACACTGAGCAATTGGGGTAGAGGAGAGAGACCTTGCCTATGCCTACCGAGCTGACCCGGTGGGGGAGGGGCAGAGAAGTAGGCTGTGTTCCGCGATTTGTATAGGATCCCTCAGTATCACTGAGCAGCTCCTGTTATCCCGTCCACGGTCTGCATGTGTCACGCTGTCCTCCGACTCATTCATCTTCCCTCTGCAAATGAATTTAAAGAGAGCTTACAGTCAGTCAGTCCCACAGCAGACCATAAATGGAGTCCTGCTAAGATGACACAATACTGCCCCTGTAGGCAGAGCCCACTAGAACCAAGCATTCTGTCTCCTTGGAAGGAGCCACAGCCCAGAGTTATTCGGTGTCACAGGCAGCGGGTAGTTTTAGCAGAATGTGGAGAAGTGAGGAATACCAGGATGAAGTATCACGGCATTGAACAGGACACCGCCAAGCTCTTCCTCCCCAGGGTCAGCTAGGCAGATATAGGCAAGGTCTCCCTCCCCCAGTCCCCAGCAAGAGTGTTTCTCCTCGAGAGCTGTGGCTCCCCTGGCTGAGATGTAGGTAGCCACTTGAGCTGTGTGTGTGGGGTCTCAGAACCTGCATGGTCGTGACTGTGACTCAGCCCTCATGTCCTCTGTGAGTTGGCCTTCCTGGCCTCTGGGCTCCAGCTGCCTTCTCTGAGGAAGCGTGGGTGGCCAGCTGACCTCCAGGCCCTTACAGCCAGGCCCTAAGAGGGCCCACGGACAATCAACTCGTTCTTCAGCAAACGGCCTGGAGAAGTCATATTGACTTTGCCGCTGTTGGGAAACCCCAGCTGGCATTTGGTGTGGAATCCAGAGAGCCGCGGAGACGTCTCTCTGAACAAGAACAGCTCTCACTGTTGTGGTCGTGGCTCACGCCCTTAATCCCAGCACTCTGGGGGAAGAGGCAGGTGGATCTCTGTGAGTTCGAGGCCAACCTGGTCTACAAAGTGAGTTCCAGGACAGCCAGGGTTACCCAGAGAGAAACTCTGTCTTAAAAAAAACAAAACAAAACAAAAATAATAAAAACAAACAAAAAACCCAGCTCACGCCCCGCAGTGGTGGCAAATGCCTTTAATCCCAGAACTCAGGAGGCAGAGGCAGGTGGATCTCTGTGAGTTCAAGGCTAGCCTGGTCTACAAAGTGAGTTCCAGGACAACCAGGGTTACACAGGGTTACACTCTGTCTTAAAAAAACAAAACAAGTCGGGCGGTGGTGGCTCACGCCTTTAATCCCAGCACTCGGGAGGCAGAGGCAGGTGGATCTCTGTGAGTTCGAGGCCAACCTGGGCTACAGAGCGAGATCCAGGAAAGGCGCAAAGCTACACAGAGAAACCCTGTCTCGAAAAACAAAAACAAAACAAAACAAAAAAACCCAGCTCTCCACTAAGCTCCATACCTGACTTCAACCAAAGGAATGCTGAGCCCCAGAGTCTTAGTGGATTCTGACAAGGGCCTTGGGCTCTTGTCCTATGCAGGAGTCCCCAATTTCCAGTCTCATGCCCTCCCTATCTTCAGAAAGGGACACAGAGGGGTAATATGGTATTGATGAACTGGAAGGCCAGAAGCGACTTTCAGGGCCCCATTGGACTCTGCCTGATGAGTGAAGTCTGAGGACCACACTTTCTCCTTTTAGAAGACAAGAGTAGAGAATGGGACAGCTCTTCTCCAGTGTCTACTCCTGTGACATTTCAAATGTGGGCAGGGCCAGATTTGCCAAGTAATTATGAATTTATTTAGTGGGGGCCATGGGAGCCTTTAATCCCAGCACCTAGGAGGCAGAGGCAGGCAGGTTTCTGAGATTTAGACCAGCCTGGTCTACAGAGTGGGTTCCAGGACATCGAGGGCTACACAGAGAAACTGTCTTGAAAAAAATTATTTAGGTAACTTTGAATTTCACACAACAAATAAATTTTAGTATTCTCTAATTGCAACTTTAATTGGGTGCCCTTTTTAATTTTTTTTATTTTTATTTTTTATTTTTTTTTTTAGCAACAGTCAGATCTGGGTTAGGTGGATGCCGGAAACCCACAAGGAAATGACACCGGCTTCATTCTGTCTCTCGGGGCCACTGGCACTAGCCATTTCCCTTCATGTCTCCAGCCCTCCACCACCTCCATCCCCTCCATCCCCAAGTATGCTCCGGTCCCTGAAGCCGGGCCTTCTCCTCTTCCCTGAGACATACTTCTAGAGGGCTCCAAGGCCGGGCAGGGTAGCAGGCAATGAAGGGTGATAGAAGTATGTCTGAGGCCATGGATACATGGACACTGGGGCTTGGGCAGGGGCAGGAGGGTCAGAAGTCCAAGTTAGCGACAATTTCACTCAAGAGGCAGAAGTGTTGAGTGTTGTTGGGAAGTTACAACACTCTCCCAAAGACGGTCCTCCTTGGCTGGAGGCAGGGGGCGCTAGTCAGCCTCCAGTACTCCTGCTGCGTGGGGAAGTGGAGGGGGGCGTCAAGAGGCATACTTCCTCCCTTTTCTCTCCCTGGATTCAGTCATCAAAGATTGCGAATAGAGAGGGTCTTCTCCGGAGCCAGATCCCAATTGCACTTGGCTTAATCCTGGAAGGTTCTGTTTTTAAGAAGTAGAAAGGGCCAAGGGATAATGCGAAACAGAGGCAGAAAGTGGGAGAGAGACCAGAGACCTATTCTGTGGAGGAGACTGAGCGAGCTGGAGGGTCCCTGAGCGACAGAAGGGGTGGGGGTGGAGTGCAGGTCCAAAGCAGTCAAGGAAATGCATGCAAAACCAAAACCAAAAGTCCCCTTCCTCCACTGACCTACAGTGACAGAGAGAATAGGAGGGGAAAACGGAGGCGCCCCAATGGGTGATGGAGATGGAGAAATGCTGAAATCGGAAAACGGAGACTGGGAGAAAAGACAAAGCTTGGAGAAGTCTCAGTATGACAGAGGAAAGGGGGACCAGAAGGCAGGAGAGGGTTCCAAGAAGCCAGCTGTTTCCCAGAGGCCAAGTCAGAGTGGACCAGCCGCAGGGGATGCAACCACACCAAAGCCTCCCAAAGTGACCTTCCTCACTTCCCCAGACCAGGCAACGTCCCCGCCACCACCTCATTACGCCCCTTCCCCTGGCTCGGCTGCTACACGGCTCTGTTCCACCCTTGACAGTCTCCATGCATCCACCTGTCGGCCGGTTTTCTTGAGAGAGGCCTCTCAGGTCAAGTCCCGGGTCCCTGCGCGCACCTCGGCGCTGGACGATGCTGCCACCTGGCGGCCCGACTCTGACCGCCTGAGTCCTTCCAGGAATCCCACCTGGCAAGCTCATCCAGGCTGAGAGGGCTATCGGCTCCTTGACCACAGTGAACAAACAAGTCCTTAGCCTCGGCTTCCTCGTTAAGTCTTTAGCCTCGTTTTTTTTTTTTTTTTTTTTTTTTTAATCAGGAAGGAAATGTACCAGCAACTTCCCACAAAGTTGCAAAGGGGCGGGGACACTAATGCCCCAGTACTGTGGGGATGCTGGGCTAGGGTTTTCCTTTTCCAGCCCAGCGCCTTTCCTCCCTTCTTGGGCAAAGCACAAAGGAATGGCACCATTCATATGACACCCCACCCCCCTTACTGTCTCTCTTGGTCCTTGGCCTGTCTTTCTGAAATCTCTGCCTTCCTCCCTTTTCATGCCTCTCTCATCTCTGGGCAGGTACAGCACCCCTTCTTTCATGTGAGGTACAGGGGTGAGGGTGGGGGTAACTAGGCATAATTCAGCAGTCTTGAGCTGATCTCTCAAATTTTCCATTTTAAAGATATTTTTATTCCAGGCGGTGGTGGTGCACATCTTTAATCCCAGCACTGGGAGGCAGAGGCAGGTGGAGTTCTGAGTTCAAGGTCAGCCCAGTCTACAGAGCAGTTCCAGGACAGCCAGGATTATACAGAATTAAAAAAAAAAAAAAAAAAAAACACCTGCCAGCTGGTGGTGACCCATACCTTTAATCCCAGCACTCAGAGGCAGACACAGGCAGATCTCTGTGAGTTTGAGGCCAGCCTGGTTTACAGAGTGAATTCCAGGGCAGCCAAGGCTATACAGAGAAACCCAAAACCCTGTCTCAAAAAAACAAAATTCAGCTGGGCGGTGGTGGTGCACGCCTTTAATCCCAGCACTCGGGAGGCAGAGCCAGGAGGATCTTTGTGAGTTCGAGGCCAGCCTGGTCTACAGAGCAAGATCCAGGAAAGGCACAAAACTACACAGAGAAACCCTGTCTCGAAAAACCAAAAAACAAACAAACAAACAAAAAAAACAAAACAACAAAATTCAGGTTTTCAGGCTTGGCAGTAAGCGCCTTTACCCACTGAGTCATCTGCTGGCCCTGCTGGGTTTTTGTTGTTGTTTAAGATTTATTTATTTCATTTTATGTGTGTGAGTATTTTATTGCATATGTGTACGTGCACCATGTGCATGCCATGTGGCCTCCGAGTTCAGAAGTGGGTGTCATCTCCTAGAACTATAGCTTCAGATGCTTGTGAGCCAACCCAGGTCCAAGAACCCGAGTCATCTCCCCAGACCACTCCCCACCTTGTTCTTTACTTTTTTTCTTCTCTCTCCTCTCTCTCTCTCTCTCTCTCTCTCTCTCTCTCTCTCTCTCTCTCTCTCTCTCTCTCTCTCTCTCTCTGTTTTGTTTTTGTTTTGAGACAGGGTTTCTCTGTAGCCCTGGCTGTCCTGGATCTCACTTTGTAGACCAAGCTGGCCTTGAACTCACAGAGATCCACCTACCTCTGCCTCTCCAGTGCTGGGATTAAAGGTGTGTGCTACCACCACCCGGCTTTTTTATTTTATTTATTACTACCACTACTAGTAATTCTGGCTGTCCGGGATCTCATTAAGTAGACCATACTGGCTTTGAACTCACTGAGATTTTCTGCGTGTTGGGATTAAAGGTTGGTGTCACCACGCCCTGCCCTAACTACTTAAATGCAGCCCAGAAGAGGGATTCCCAGAGTGCTCCGCAACAAGGTTGTTAAATCAACCTCTCCCACCTCCCAATTCCTCAGACTCAGGCAAGCTCAGCTCCTCTCCACTTCTGTTCCCTGAGCTTGGGCTAGAAGCCCGACTCAGGTGTGTTAACTCCGCCCCCGTTCCGAGGCTGGGCCCCATAGGTGGAGGGAAGTTGGAAAGGTCGTGCCCAGTCGCTCCTTCCTTACACACGGAAGTTCAGTGGCCCGCTTGCCAGGATGCCGGGCGCCTGGGTCCCAGGTTTCGCGCTCACCTTGCTCTTCAGCCTGCTCTCCAGTTCCCAACCAGTAAGCGCCAATGCGGTAAGTAAAACTTCTTTTGGAGGACCGCATGGGGCAGAGGCTTGCTTCCGAGCCGGTCCCGCCTTACCTTGTCAGGAATTCCTCGTAACCACTGGCAATTAGCAACTTCCTTTCTGTTTTGTTTGGAGAAAGTGGAGGGAGGAGGGAGGCTCTGGGAAACCAGGGCCCCTAGGCTTGGCCCTGTTGTGCTGTTAGTGAGATTTGGCTCCACTCACAGCCCTGAATGGGAACCTTGACCCCCGATTTTGTCATGGCTTGTCTTATTTAGTTTCTTCTCTGTGTAAGTTTGAGGAACCTGAGGTCTTGCCTGTCTGGGCTAGGCGTTCCCTGTACCTCCGTGGCTGGTGACCTTGGGGGAGTTTATCGGCCCTCTCTGGGACTTCTCTTGTGTACTAGGGAGGAGGAGGCCCTTCTAACTTCTTTGATTAGTTCCAGTTTGCCCTCGGAGTAGACCTGGCTGCCCGGCCCCGGGCTGGGTGGCCTCTGTCTTGTGACCTAGGGAGGCAGGGTTTGAGCGCTGCCCTGTGCTCTTTCTTGTTCCTCGAATTCCAAACTCGAAGTGTCTTGGCTTGGCAGATTCCTGCAAACAGAAGTGGTCAGAGCATAAGCCTTTTAAATGTACAGTCTTGGTTGAGAATCTGTTGGGGGACAGGGGTGAAGTCCCAAGGCTGCTCCTCAGAACAGTTCACTGGCTGTTTGGAGTTGAAGTTCTCTGTCCAAGGCCATGCATGAACCCTGTTTCAAGGCCCTCTTTCCACTCTTGGACCCCAGCATCCTTTGTTGACCCCTTCCTGCAGCTCCAAGTATAGGCATTGTCAGCCTCCCCAATCAGAGCTAATAAATCCAGGTTACCATCCCACTCCATGCTCCCTAAAACCCGGGCTCCTAACCATCCCAGATCAGACCACCACCCCCTGCTTAAGATGGGAAGGGAATAATCCTGGCCCAGTTTATGAACCCTGCCATTAAAGCATTACTTTTAAAATTCCTTTGCAGGGGATATCATGATGTAGATTAGGCTGACCTTGAAGTCCACAAAGATCTGCCCCTGCTACTTCAGCCCTGGAAGTAAAAGTGGGCTGGAATTAAAGGCAGGTGCGACCCCTGCTACCACTCCTTAAATGTAATACGGGAGCCCGCTGGTGATGGTGGCTCACGCCTTTAAACCCAGCACTCAGGACACAGAGGCAGGCGGATCTCTGAGGCCAGTTTACCTCTACAGAGCAAAGTCCAGGACATCTGGGGCTATACCGAGAAACCGTACAACAAAAATGCAGTACAGGGCTGGGTGGTGGCGCACGCCTTTAATCCCAGCACTGGGAGGCAGAGCCAGGCGGATCTTTGTGAGTTCAAGGCCAGCCTGGTCTACAGACTGGGATCCAGGACAGGCACCAAAACTACACAGAGAAACTCTGGGGGATGGGAGTGTCGGGGGGGATGTGTCAGTGATATTTGGAAGAGCAGGGGGTGTGACTGAGTTCCTGGGTCCCTTGCTGTGTCTTTACCTTCCTGTACCTCTCTTCCCTTCAGAATAGTGCTACTAGCTGGGCGGTGGCAGCGCACGCCTTTAATCTCAGCACTTAAGAGGCAGAGGCAGGTGGATTTCTGTGAGTTCAAGGCCAGCCTGGGCTACAGAGCTAGTTCTAGGACAGGCTCCAAGGTACGCAGAGAAACTCTGTCTCAAGAGAAAAAAAAAGGAGCAATGCTACTGTGAGCATGGAGAGAAAGACTGATTCCCAGCTGTGGCCATCACTGGTCCTCTTGTCTTTACTCAGCAAATGAAATTCTATTGTAATGATCTTTAGCAAAGCCAAAAGCTGGCTTCCTGTTTTTGTTGAGACAGGGTCTGGCCTGGCTGCCCTAGAAATTGCTATGTAGGCAAAGCTGGCCTCCACTAACAGATATACCTGCTGGTGTGCCGGGATTAAAGGCAAAGACCACTACACCAGGCAATGGGTGTAATTTTAAGTGAGGTGGCCAGAGAGAGAGATGCCTTGGGGACACCTAGGAGAAGAGAGTCCTAGTCCTGAGCTTAGTCACAGTACTGCTATCAACAGGGTGGGAACTCTCATGTGGAGACCCAATACCCAGCAGGGATCTGAGGCTGAATGGGGCTTGAGTGTGTTTAGGGAACTCCTAGAGATGCCTCTACCTGGGACATGGGGTGCAGAGGGAGAGGAGCTTAGGTTGATTTCTGGAGGTTCTGGAGCCTCTAAAGCTTCACTAAGGGTGGCTTCCTGGGCCAGTCCCCAACTGTGGGTGTGTCAGGGGAAATCACCCGGAGCCAGGTTATAGTAGTCCACACCTTTAATCTGTCTGGAGGCAGTTAACAGGCAGATCTCTCAATTCCAGGCTAGCCAGGGCTACATAGTGAGACCCTGCCTGTCTCGATTCAAAAGGGGTGAAAATAGGAGGCACAGTAGTACATGCCTTTAATCCCAGCTCTAGGGAGGCAGAGGCAGGCTCCAACCGTTGATCCTGCACTTGGAGCTGGAGGAAGGGAAGAGGCAGAGTCTGAGACGACACTGTCCTGGATGTCTGAAGCAATGTCTGAGACCAGCCTCTGATTCTTCTTTTTTTGGTTTTTCGAGACAGGGTTTCTCCGTGTAGCTTTGCGCCTTTCCTGGAACTCACTTGGTAGCCCAGACTGGCCTCGAACTCACAGAGATCCGCCTGCCCCTGCCTCCCGAGTGCTGGGATTAAAGGTGTGCGCCACCACCGCCCAGCTGATTCCCCTTTTTGAGACAGGGTCTCTTGTATCCCAGTCTGGCCTCAAACTGGCTATATAGCCTCGAATGATTCTCCTGCCTTCTCTTGGGTTCTGGTACCATTATTCCTGGTTCATGCACACTTGATCCATTGCCATTGTTAGAAACTGAACACAATGTCTAGTGTATGCTGGGCAAGCACTCTAAGACCTGCGACCCAACTCTCGGTTTTTGAACTCTGACCTCTGCATGTTTTTCCCCCCACAGGTTGTATTCAAATGTGGCTCCATGTAAGTATGGGTTTTTTTTTTGTTTTGTTTTGTTTTGTTTTTACTATAATTGTCAGTCAAGGCTGGGAGGTGGGGGGAAGCAGTGTGTGCTCAAACAATGCCCCAGGATAAGGAAATAGACCACTCCTCACTCATCCTACTTTTGCTGAGGCCATACCCCCCCTCCCATCAACCACCCAACCTTGGGAGGGAGCTGCAGGCCTGGGGAAGGTCCGTAGCTGCTGTTAACCCCCAACCTTTCTTACCTGGAGGGTAAGTCGAATGAGCGAAGCCACACTCGAACCCCATGCCTGCCCTGTAAGGTTACTGTTGTGATCATTCTGCCTGAGGAACAGTGGCCATGTTGAACCCCAAACTCGGGTCTCAAGTCCAGGCCTCAGTTCCTCCCAGGAAACCCAGGATGGATCTGTACCCCACACCCACTAAGGGTGGCTTGTAACCTGAGGGTATATGTGTCTGGGGAAGCAAGGACCCTTTGGTCTGACACTTTGGTGACGTCAGTCTCCCCCATCCCTGTCTGACTTGACCAGAAACTGCACCAGAGGATTTAGATGCTGTGCCAGTGGATGCTGCCCAAAGATAAATGTATGGGATTCTTCAAATGATACCTTCAGGTAAGGCCAGGGTCAGAGCCCTTCTGGGCACCGTTCACAGAGGGCTGGGTCCACCGGAAATAGGATGGGGGTGGATGATGGGGGAGATCCGGCGAGGGAGAGGGGTCTAGGCACTCACAGAGATATCACCCTCTCCCCAGGATCTTGTTCATCCTCTTCATGGTGATGATACCTCTCTTGTGCATCTGCGGCTTTGTGAGGCGCTTCTGTCCCAAGTGCAGAGAACCAGAGCAGAACCGCAGACCGAGTCGTCAGATACCTCCAGAGCCACCTTCCATTGCCCCCCTAGAGACGATCTGGGTCACCACCTTGGATCCCCCACCACCCTATAGTCAGGTGGGTCTTTCTGTCCCAATCTTAACTTGTGTCATAGCTGGCTGTCGAATTGGTTGAAGTAACAGAATGGGGGGGCTCCCAATCCACCTTGTCACTCCTTACCCAGCCCAAAGCAAACCAAGTACCCTTTTCTTCCTGCAGGTTGTTCAGAAGCCAGTTCCCACAGAACCACCTCCTCCCTACAGCCTCAGGCCTGAGGAACCTGCGGACCCAATGAGAGGCACTTTGAGCCAGGCCCTTTGAGTTACCTCATCCACAAACTTCTTGGATCAAGCCCAGGACTTTGGAGACTCTTCTGGAATGACTCCACTCATCCCATCATGACCTTGATCCTTTGATTTAATTTATTGTTTTTCTACCCCTGTGCCTCGCCAACTACCTTTTGTCTGAGCTGAACTGGATCCATAGTCTCTGTCATAACTCCCAAGCTCAAGACTGTTGAGGGTGCCTGCGGTGGGATGCAGAGCTTGACTGAACAGCTTGCTCTGCCGTCCCACAGAAGCACTTCTGTGCCTGGAGGAGATTGAAGACTGAACTGCATGGACTCTGATACACCTTCGAACAATACCTGCACAGACCGGACCCCACTGTCCTCCACAGCCATACACAAAACACGTGCACTTGCTAGAGTTTCACCGACTGGCCTCTGGCTCTGGCTGCGAAGTGGTGATGGAGATGAGTTCAGAGGCCAAGCGTCAGTCAAATCCTTCCACACGGTGACTGTGTTGACCACCTCCCTGGGAGGAGTGTGCATCCAAGCTGTGAATAGATGCTTTGACCTTAAGTTCCCTGGGGCCTGTGACTACTAAAGAAATGGACCAGAATGCTCCCTGGATCCTTTTCTCCTCTCTGCTTTCTGGGTGAACTGGACTTGATATGCATGGGACTCTTAGGGGAGACCAGAAAAGAGACTTCTAGAAGGTAGGGTGGGAAGGAAGCCTCAGAGGCAGGTGTGGTTAGACATCTGTAGAGTGAGGCTTACAGAATGCTTCCTTCCAGATTCCTCTCCAGGAATCTCCTGAGGAAGAGGAGTTGCAGACCCCACCCTGCTCTTCCTGCTGAGTCTGGGTCCCCACCTACAGTTAACCCCTAAGGGGAAGAATTCAGTCCTGTGGCTGAGGAGCTGAACAGAGCTCAGTCAGTCCCTGCGAGGCCTGGGCACTGCTTGGGGCTCCCGCTCGCCCTCAGGTGGGGTGATGAAGTCAGGCAGATTCCTGGTGCCAGTGCTTTGGGGCTGGCAGCAGTGCTAGGTACCTCCACCTCATCCTGGTCTTTGCTGTGCAGGGTTGCTAGGTACCACCTCCACCTCATCCTGGTCTTTGCTGTGTGCTGCAGGGGATTCAAGGCCAGCCTTCCTTTTCAGAGACTAGAGAAGTCCTACAGCTGGACTTTGACCTGCAGGAGGAGGTCACCTGCCTGTCACTAAAGATAGTATAGGGCTTTTAATTTCTCTACAGCAACAGTGGTGTGGCCTGAAGAGAGTGGCCATCCCAAAGCTCAGTGCCTGAAATAACTTACTTTAATTTTTATGTATCTGTGAGGGCATTGGATCCCCTGGAACTGAAGTTACAGGTGGTTGTGAGCTGCCATGTGGGTGCTGGGCATTGAACCCATGTCCTCTGGAACAGCAGCCAATGCTCTCTCCAGCCCCCTGGAATGACTTCTATTGCCATTTCAGTTACTACTGTTGGTGGGAGAGGAAGAGATGTCATCTTTTCAGAGGCCATCTTGCGCTGTCCACTCATGCCGCCAGTGTTTATAAAGCTACTCTACTACGCCTGGCCTGGTGTCCAGGATGAGATCAGGTGCAATTCTCCAGACAAGTCTGCAGAGAGGCTTACCCACTAAATCTCTCATGGTGCACTGGGCTGGGTGAGGGGTGACGATGGTCCACCTCCATTGACCTATGGAAGCTTGTTCTGTAAGGCATGCATACCGCCTATCCTGTAAGCTTGAAGGATCTGCCGTGCTGATCTACATCATGTCTGTCTTTTACTGTTGGGAGAAAAGGGAAGTTCAAAGCAGCTTTGGTTTGTAAAATAAACTCCGCCGTTACATTTTAAATGTTAAATGTGTGTGTTTCTACATATCTTTGAAGAGCTAGAAGAGACAGGTGCTGTAGTATAGTCCTATAGTCTCAGCTGTATCAGAATCTGAGGCAGGAGGATTAAAGCTAGCCTGGGTGACTTAGTTGCGATCTTATCTCAATTTAAAAGGGGGGAAGAGGAGCTGGCGGTGTAACTCAGTGGTAAAGAACTTGCCTAGCATTTGCAAGACCCTGAGTTAAGTCCCAGTTCCTGCCCCAGCAATTCCAGAAGGATATGAGCTGCTCGGCAGAGCTGCTGGGAGCAGTGTGCAGGTGGCTAGGTGTGGGGAGGATGTTTTTCTCTTCTAGACAAGTTTCTCTGTGTATCCCTGGCTATCCTGGAACTCCTGTAGAACAGGCTGGTCTTAAGCTGGGCGGTGGTAGCGCACACCTTTAATCCCAGCACTGGGAGGCAGAAGCAGGCCAAAAGAGCTCTGTGAGTTCAAGGCCAGCCTGGTCTACAGAGTGAGTTCCAGGAAAGGCTAAAGCTACACAGAGAAACCCTGTCTCAACAAAAAAGAACAGGCTGACCTTGAAGTCACAGAGATCCACCTACCTCTGCCCCCCAAGTGCTGAGATTAAAGGTGTCCACCCACCACCTGGTTTAAGATTTTATTTTTAGCCGGGTGGTGGCGGCACACGCCTTTAATCCCAGTACTGGAGGCAGAGCCAGGCGGATCTCTGAGTTCAAGGCCAGCCTGGGCTACCCAGTGAGCTCCAGGAAAAAAGATTTTATTTTTAATCTATATTAGTGTTTTGCCTGCATGTGTATCTGCATCAGTGTGCATGCAGTGCCCTTTCAGGACCCTAGGGCCAGAGGGGGCATCAGATCCCCTGGAACTCGGGTTCCAGACAGTTACAGCCAGAGTATAGGTGCTGGAGGTTGATCCCGAGTCCTAGAAGAGCTGCCAGTACTCCAAATGCTGAACCATCTCTCCAGCCCAAAGTTTCTATTTTGTGTGCTTTAGCATTGCTTGAGTTTTTTCCAATGAACAAGCCTTGCTTTTGTAGATTTGAGAGATGTGTTCACAGGAATTTGTTTATAGGCAGATGTAGGAATTTCTGAAGGGCTGGGGATATAGCTCAGTGTCATTGTTTGTCTAACATGTACAATGCCTTGGGTTCAACCATTAGCACTGGGAAAAAATACTAGGTGAAATTTGATCAATGACAGTTGGTATCATTTTCAGCCCTGTTATGAACACTGTAAGAAGACTGTAGCAAAATGTTTTCCTGTGTCCCACCCTGTCCACAGCTGCTCAGACCCAAGTAAACACACAGAGGCTTATATTAATTAAAACTGCTTGGCCATTAGCTCAGGCTTTCCACTGACTAGCTCTTACATTTAAACTCAGCCCATTTCCGTTAATCTATATGTCTCCACGTGTCCGTGGCTTTACCTGTGTGCCATTACATGCTGCTCCCTGGACAGCAGGAGGGCGGCTCCTGACTCAGCCTTTCTTTTCCCAGAATTCTCTTTTCTGTTTATCCTGCCTATACTTCCTGCCTGGCTACTGGCCAATCAGCTTTTTATTTATCAACCAATCAGAGCAACACATTCACAGCGTACACAGCATAAGACTGACAGGTGGGCACACATGACATGTAAATGACCCTGAGGATATAACAAGCAACAGACATGCAAAGACCTGGATATCTGTGGACATAAGAACATTTGAAGCCCATGTGCTCAGCCTCTGGGACTCAACGGGCTCTGGGTATAGACTGGGTGAGAAGCAGCCAGCTCCAGCCTGGCTAGCTGGGGGCTGGATGAGCAGTTTGCCAACGAGTGAGAATTCACCCCTCATGGAGATGTAGCAGCTCAAACTCATGAATGAATGATGAGAGATAGTGGGTGAATGAGGGAGGAAGTCTGTGAGGGGAATGAATGAGATCTGCCTCCAAGTGTTTGTACAGAAACACACAGCTTGGTTAGCACCTAGAAGCTCTTTGGATCTCCTTGATAGGAGTTCCCTGAGGATGCTGGGGGGTGGGGGGAGGATGGGACACACACAGTGGGGAGCTAAGGGAGCATGCTCCTGGGACAGGGGGAGAGGGAAGTGCAGGTGCTGGACAAGGGAAGGAGGGATGACAGCATTGCCATCATCAAACTCACCAGAGCTGAGATTCAGGGCTTACAGCTGCATCCAGCGTCACCAGGTCTCAGCCTTCCCATCTGCACAAGAGAGATGAGCCCCTTCCCAAGTCTTTGGTGAAATACCCCTCCCCCCTCTCTCCCTCTCCCTTCCTTCCTTCTTTTCTCCCTTCCCTCCCCTCTCATCCCTCCCCCCTCCTCCTCTTCTTTTTGGTTTTTTTGAGACAAGGTTTCTCTGTGTAGCCCTGTCTGTCCTGGAACTGCTTGCTCTGTAGACCAGGCTGTCCCCTAACTCAGAGATCCATCTGCCTCTGCCTTGAAGTGCTGGGATCAAAGGCATGCGGCACCACATCAAACTAGGATATACCTTTCTGGCTCTGTTTTGTGAAGGGCTGGGTGGGAAGATGTGACTGTCTGCTTAAACCCTTTTCTTAAAGCCTTTTCTGTTTCCTGCCGTGAGTTAGGTCAACTTGACACAAGCCAGAGTCCTCAGAGAGGAGGGGGCCTCAGGAGAAAACGCCTCCAGAACATCTGGCTATCAGCAAGCCTGTAGGGCATTTTCTTAATTAGCGATTGATGTGGGAGGAGGGCCCAGCCCATTGTGGGTGCCACCCCTGAGCTAGCGGGTCTGGGTTCTATAAAAAAGCAATCTGAGCCAGCGACAATGGTGCACGCCTTTAATCCTCAAATTCCAACACCCGGGAGGCAGAGCCAGGTGGATTTCTGTGAGTTTGAGGCCAGCCTTGTCTACAGAGCGAGATCCAGGATCCAGGACAGGTACCAAAACTACGCAGAGAGAACTTGTCTCAAAAAACAAAACAACAACAACAACAAAAAAAAAAATTTGAGCCAGGTGTGGTGGTGATTTGCCTTTAATCCCAGCACCGGGGAGGCAGAAGCAGGTGGATCTTTGTGAGTATATGACCAACCTTGAGCAAATTTCAGTTCCTGGACAGCCAAGGCTGTTACACAGAGAAACCCTGTCTGGGGGTGCAGCACCCTCCCTGGCCTCTACATCAGCTCCTGTCCAGGTTCCTGTCCTATTTGAGTTCCTGCCCTGACTTCCTTCAATGATGGACTGTGATGTGGAAATGTAAACCAAATAAACCTTTTCCTTTCCTTTTGGTGGTGGTGTTCATCACAGCAATAGTAGCCCTGATGAGGACATCTTCCTAGCCTCTGACCTCCAGTTCTGAGCACTAGCTGTGGATCTGGTTCAGGTGTGTATTAATGTCCACACTGGCCATTCTCCAAGACTTCCAAGGCACTCACAGTGCCCTCACTCATGTACCGTAATTATGACTGTTAACATTAACATCGGAAATCTAACCCAACTCTCCATCCACCCTGCTTATCTAGGACGACTCCAGATTCTGCTTGAATTAGTCTTTTGCCCAAGAACCAGCACACCTGTATGAGTGCATCCACTTTCAAATCCAGTCCACATGTCTCCTGGGGCCTCGCTCCTCCAACACCCCCCCCCAAAGTCCCGTGAAGTGGGTCACCCAGACCTGCATTTCCAGACCTCTCCTACCCTGGCCTCAAGTTCCTCATGCTTCAAAGGAAAAAATACAGAAGCCAAGTAGGCATGACGGTGCACACCTTTAGTGCCAGCACTTGCGAGGCAGGGGTTGGCAGTTCTGAATTCAAAGCCAACCTAATGCATATAGCGGATTCAAGGCCAGACAGTCAGGGCTATATAGGAAGACCCTGCCTCAAAAAAACAAACACGGCCAGGCGACGGTGTTGCACGCCTTTAATCCCAGCACTCAGGAGTCAGAGCCAGGGGGATCTCTGTGAGTTCGAGGCCAGCCTGGTCTACAGATCGAGATCCAGGACAGGTACCAAAACTACAAGGAGAAACCCTGTCTCAAAAAAAACCAATAAATAAATAAATAAATAAATAAATAAACAAACAAAAACATACAACGAAGGAAGCTATCTCTCTAGAGCCATCTAATTTCTGCCCCAGCCCTGCTCACCATCTGCTGCTCTGGAAACCCATCTAGACCCTGGATGGCTTCTCTTGCTCCTAACTCCATCTCCAGCCTCACTCCTATGAAACCATTTCCCTTATGGAAGCCTGGCTGTTTATAGGCTGCCTCACCACCAAGCTCTCCAAAAGCCTCAGTCCCCTGTCGTCTGCTCCCCCCTTCCATCTCCCCATCTTCACTTCCCACTGTCCCAGGACGCAGCTTCCATCCGGGGCACTTGCGCCCTCAGTTCTGCTGAAGCCAAAAGTCCATTTCTGGACCTCACCTCCCGGCGTTTGATCCACACGCCTAGTGTCCCTGCTCCAACAACTGTCCCCGCCTGTCTGACTGCAGTCTGCCTTCCTTTCCCGTACAACTCAGGCTGCGTCTGCTAAGATCCCATCACCTGTCTCCTCCTCTGTCACCTCTGAGTGATGGGCCTGAGGCTGTCTTCGGCTCTCTTGTCCTAATCTGTGCTCACTCCCACGGTGCTTGTCACACGGCCTGTGCCTTTGTTATAGAACGAATACGCCTTCCCGGTGAGAAACCACTCCGAGCACTTAGAGATTAATAAAGGAAAACTATAATGAGAGCGGGTGACTAGTTCTGGCTAATGCCCAAAAGGGAACCAGCCCTGAACAGAAATGGTTGGGTAATAGCCTCAGATCACGAGGAACAGAGTCAGGCTGTACTGGGCAATCACCCCTAGCCATAAAGAATTGCTTGGCCAAAGCCTGGTCATGTATTCCACCTGTAGAAACAATACGCAGGGGCACTGAAAACAACCCATCCTGCTTCCAGTCAAGCTATAAAAAACAAAAAAAACAAAACAAAACAAAACAAAAAAACCCCTGAAACTCCCTAGTAGCTAGCTACCTATGTATATTATATACGTTCCCCCAGCCCCTCTGAGTGCACTCAACCTTCATCCCAGGAAAGGTTGACCCCTCACTATTCCAATAAAGCAGCCGGCAGCCTGCTGAGATCAAGTCTGTCTGCTTCTATGCCCTGTTTTTCTTACAGAAATCCCCATCAGCTATATGTACAGTTCAGGGGCTCTAAACTTCAGTTAGAAGCATGGATTCTTCCTCCCTACCATTTCTTTCTTTGCTTTGTTTTTCAAGACAGGGTTTCTCTGTGTAGCTTTGCGCCTTTCCTGGAACTCACTCTGTAGCCCGGGTTGGCCTTGAACTCACAGAGATCTGCCTGCTTCTGCCTCCCAAGTGCTGGGATTAAAGGCATGCGCCGCCGCCGCCCAGTTCCTCCCTACCATTTCTAAGGAGCCGGTTACTGTATAACTCATCCTTGTGTGCTCCTGTTGCCTAATTTAGTATTCCCTAAGCAAGTTGAGTAGGTCTTTTGTAACATTGTTTATTACTCCTACATCAGTTTCTCCTGTGCCAGCTTCACAGACAGTATTTTGAATCTGAGAGCTTTATCTCTGGCCAAGACTTCCCTGTTGGACTCTAGAAGTACTTCACCACCATGCAGCACTTTCCCTTAGAGCCTATGGAGGACCCCGTGGCCAAAAGTGGGCTCTGGCTTCCTCTTTCCCTTCCCCAATCCGTCCTTCCTGATGTCCCCTCACAGGTAGATAGACTACAAAAACCTGGCTGTTCAAGTTAAAAACAAAAACAGGCATTTTCTGGTTTCTCTTTTCCTCATTCCCTCACTCTTCTCAGTTATACCCCAAACAGACCCACGTCTACTTCTCCCCATTTGCAAACAACTCTCTCCAGGCTATGCAAACAACTCTGTCCAGGCAATGCTAAGGACTCTCCCAGGTTTCTGCCTCGGCTGCAGTCTCCATGCTGCCCCCTGCAGTTCATGCTATGCAACTACACTGAGGGTGATCTTCGCTCTTAAAAATTTGAGCGAGGATCTCAGCACAGGTAGCACAGGCTGGCCTAGAGCTCACTGTATAGCCCAGGATAGCAATAAACTCACAGAGATCCTCCTACCTCAGAGTCCTGAGTGCTGGAATTACAGGTATGGGCCACCAAGCCTGGCCATCCCCGCACACATACTCAGGACTGCTGGGGATTGCGCCTCTGGCCTCAAGCATACCAAGCAAACACTCTAGAACTGAGCTTCATTCCCAGCCCCCAGGGCAATCAATCCTTTTCAACATCAATACAGTGCTCACTCCTCTAGTGCCCCCCACACACACACTTGGGGCATAGGGTACACTTCTGCCTCTAGCAAAGTGAGGTCTCTCCTTTCCAGCCTCAGTCATACTTCTTTCCCAACTGGTCACAGCCTGCCTCAGGACATTTTTTTTTTTTTTTTAATGAAACTTGAATTTACTCCTCAGACTCACAGGCCTCCATCCCCACAGGACTTTCACAGAGCGGCCATTCATCATCCAGGCTCCAGATCACCTGTCCCTCTCTAAGAGATCTCGCTGACCTTGCAAAGGAAGGAGCCCCATCCCATCCCTTGCTGAAATCGTCTTGTTTTGTGTGTGTATGGGCTGTGTCCACTCTCTGCACCCAAGCTCCCTCAGGGATGGGGACCTGCCACTGTCACTAGGCTGTCCAGAGTACCAGTCCATGGTGGGTATCATACCTTGGTGACTGACCACTTGGGGACCGAAGCAGTCATGGTCACCTCAAAAGAGAAGGCAGATACCCCAGGCAAAAAGAGGGGCCCTTTTGGTGACGGAAATTGATGGTAGCAACATGAAAATAGACAGGAGACAGACCTCATACAGAAGCCTAATGGTCCTTTATTGGAACATGGACAGTTAGCTTCTCTGCAGGAGGGGAGACTCAGCACAGATGTGTGCTGGAGGTGTGTGTGTGTGGGGAGCTTGAGGGTTTTATACAACAGAAAATAAAGGTCCATCCGCAGACTGGATCTGTTCCCTTTAGTGTTGCATGTGCCCCGCCCTCCAGGGTTGTAAAATGCCAAAGGAGGTCCTTATCGATGGAGTCTTATCTTGTTAGGAGTCTCCCAGCTCTTTTAGTGCCTCAGAAGTTCTTATCACTGGGTTGATACTCCTGTTAGGCAGGTGTTTGGATCCTTTATGCTGAGTCGGGAGTAGCTAGCCAGGCTGAGGCTCTTTGTTTTAGGTCATTAACCTTTCCCTGTGTGTATACACTTTCTCTTTTCTTCCTGCCTCCTTTCTTTCTTCAGTCAGTGAGCTCCTCCTTCACATATCAGACACTGTGTGTGGTGGGGGTGGCTGGAGGGGAGGAGGTACCACAAACAGACACCATTCCTGTCTCTGTGGAAGACACCCACAACCCAACAAGAGAGTCTGCGCTTGTGCTGTGTGCTGAGTGCTGGAACAAAAAGTTCAAATGCAGGTGACACAGAGCGAACCACGTGGGTGCTGGGAACTGCTTAGATAAGGTGGCCGGGAATGTTCTCTTTGAGGAAGTAACATTGAGACAATTGCAGAAGAGTGAGAAGTAGACTGTGGCATGCAAAGAGCATGGGTCACCTTACAGGGCAGCGTGTGCAAAGACCTTGAGGAGACTTGCCTCAGAAGCCCAGGCTTTTAATCAAAGGGCACATTCATTTCCAAGCACTGTTGGAACTAATGGCATAGTTTGGGTAACTTACCCAACAAAAAGCTGTTTTTTTTTCCCACAGTTCTGGGGGCCAGAGGTATGACATGAAGGTATTGGACAGATTGCTCTTTACAGAAGCTCTGGGAGAATTTATTCCATATCCTGTCCTGATTTCTGACAGCTGCAAGCAATCCTTAATGTCCCTGAGCTGGGAACTGCCCTCAGACCTCTCCCTTTGACTTTGCAAGATCTGTCTGATAAGGACATTTCTCGTGGACTGAGGGCTCAATCCCAACCAGATTCTCCTGTTAATTACTTAAGCAAGGACTGTGTTGGACAGCAGTTTCCTCGAAGTTAAACTTCTGTCTTGGAGGGAAGCTCTTTAAGACAGAAATTTTAAAACCAGCTTAAAATGTTCATGCAGGGAAACTCCTAAAGTTCAGGAAGTAAACAGCTCAAAGGATTCAGGAAGTCCCTGAAACTGACAGACCAGTAGTCTCTCCCTCCTCAAGCATAAAAGCACTAAGGACATTGAGAGTTGTTTTCAGACCAGCCAAGCTGCCTGGAAGAGGCTTGTTCCTGAGGCTGAGCTACCTGAGAGAGACACTCTCTAAACGGTTGAACTGCCCACAGGCTATGCAGTGTGCTCCAGGTTTCCAGCCTTTGTGACCTGTCACCCATGCTGTGGTGGGTTTTGGTGATGTAGCTGTCTTTGAGTCATTTATGCTCCTGTAAGTAACCCCAATAAAACTCGCTGGCTCATCCGGTTGGACTTTGATAATATCCTTATTTTGATTCCCTATCTGAGGAAAGTAGATGTTTGTTCATGATCCCCAAGAACAGTGTCACACAACAGATACCTTATGCCAAATAAGGTCTCACCCTGAGCTTCCAAGTGACATTGTTCTGTTGGAGACTCTGCCTTGCCCCTGCATGGTCCAGGAAACCCCATCCCACCCCCTTCTCTTTCTCTCCGAACCCCACATGCTTAGAGAGTCTCCGAACAAAAGAAAGGTGCCCAAAGCCCAGTTCCACATTCTTGGCGACTATTGCTGCCAGCTGCC
The DNA here is from genome assembly GCF_049852395.1 of Peromyscus maniculatus bairdii. Lineage (NCBI taxonomy): Eukaryota > Metazoa > Chordata > Mammalia > Rodentia > Cricetidae > Peromyscus > Peromyscus maniculatus. The sequence goes on along the minus strand of NC_134859.1, from coordinate 81,716,061 downwards.
CACCTAAGCGCTCAGGTTTTGACCATACTTGTGGCAGGCACGCCATCACCTCTTACCAACAATCTATAAAACCTCCCTGCCTTGGTCTGGACACACGAATTCTCTGACCTCGTTCTCCAAGACCAGTGAACCCGCCTGAGTGTTGCTTTGCTCAATATACCTGTTGCCAGACTTTTTCCATTCAGATTGGTCTGGCTTACTGAGTCAGTAAAGAAACTTATTATGGAGGGTGGGTCAGAAAACCTATTAGACATATCTTTAGGGAGCTATAGGAATGAGAGCACAAGTCCCTGCATATTCCTGACAAGAAGGACCTTAGATGTGGCTGGAGAGAGGCTCAGTGGTTAAGAGCACCTGATGCTCTTGCAGAGAACTACTGCCTGATTCTCAGCAGCACATGGCGGATCAGAACCATCTGTAGCATCAGTTCCAAGGCATCTGATGCCCTCTTCTGCTCTCTGAAGGCACTTTACATACACATGTAGGACACAGACATACATTTAAGGAAAACAACCCGTACACATAAAAATAAATAACCCTTTAAAAAGGAGGAAAGAAGGCTATAGAGAGAGCTCAGTGGTTAAGAGCACTGTCTGCTCTTCCAGAGGACCTGGTTCAATTCCCAGCACCCACATGGCAGCTCACATCTGTCTGTAACTCCAGTTCAGTTCCAGAGGATCTGACACCCTCACACAGACATATATGGGGGGGACCACCTGTGGTGATGTATTGTGTACCCCAATAAAGCTTACCTGGGGATCAAAGGACAGAGCCAGCCACTAAATCAGACACAGAGGTCAGGCAATGGTGGCACACACCTTTAATCCTATCACTGGGAGGCAGAGATCCATCTGGATCTCTGTGAGTTCAAGGCCATACTGGGCTGCATGAGAGAAACAGAACTAGGCAGTGGTGACACACACCTTTAATCCCAGGAAGTAATTTAGCAGGACACAGAAATGTATATAAGGTGTGAAAAATAGCAACTCACTCCCTTGAGGCTGAGGATTTCGTAGAGGTAAGCAAGTGGCTGGCTGTTCTGCTTCCCCCATCTTTCAGATTTCACCCTGATATCTGGCTCTGGGATTTTTATTATAAGACCTTTTAAGATTCATGTTACAACTGGATCCCAACATAAAATAAAAATAAATTGTTTAAAAAAACAAAGAGGAGGAAAGAAGGGACCTCCGAGAATACCCCAAACAGCACATCTCAAAGCATATTCCTATTCCCCACCTCCATAGTGTGATGGCTACTCTTGGTTGTCAACGTGACTACATCTGGATTAACTAAAGTCCACACCTGTGAGGGATTCTTCTCTTAAATCATTTAAAGTGGGAAGATCCACTTTGTTGTTGTCATTGTTTGTTTTTTTGAGACAGGGTTTCTCTCTTTAGCTGTGGCTGTCCTGGAACTTACTCTGTAGACCAGGCTGGCCTTGAACTCATGGAGATCTGCCTGGCTCTGAGTGCTGGGTTAAAGGCATGCACCACCACCACCTGGCATCAAGACCCAACTTTAGAGACAGGAAGATTAAATTTGGGCAAATTCACTCCTTTGTTGACATTATAGTCTACTTCTTTGGAATTCTGGTGTGTACTGAAGACCAGTGGAGACATCCAACCTTGTGGAGTGAATGGCTACTAGATTCTTGGACTTTCCATTGGCAGACAGCCATTGTTAGGTTATCTGGGCTCCAGCCTGTAAGCCATTCTAATAAATCCCCTTTCTCTATATACAGAGTCATTCTATCAGTTCTGTTCCTCTAGACTCTGACTCATAGAAACAGACAGTGGGACTATTCCACAGTCAAGTAAATCTGGAAAGGGCCATGTGATCACCTCACACTGAAAAGCCCTGACTCACCTGAACTGAATCTGGAAGGACCGAGGAGTCAGTCACAGTGAGGAAGCCACTTCATTATCACTCTGTAACACAGTGCTTTCCTGTTTCCATGTACCATAAAATCCTGACTTCCTGCCCCTCATCCCTGGGGAATGCTGAGTTCTTGTCACTCCACAGAAACGTGGGAGGGATGTTGACGTGGTACAGCCTTGCCTCGTTACCAATGAGACGGCAGTGACTCAGCTGAGATCACATGGGGGGAGAGCTGGACTTCAGACTCCTCCCAGTGATAGAGATGGAGACACAGTACTGGGTGAAGAGGTGCCAGCTTGGGTGCTGCTGGGCAGGGTTCGGACCAGGGAGCTTGGAGAAATGCAACAGCTTTGTATCTGTTACAAATTTTTTTATTACATTATTGTAATAAAACACACACACACACACACACACACACACACACACACACACACACACACTGAGGTGTGTCATAGCCTGTGTGTGGAAGACAACTTCTTCTTCTTCTTCTTCCTCCTCCTCCTCCTCCTCCTTTGTCTTTTTGTTTGTTTGCTTTTTGTTTTGTTTTTAGTTGTTGTTGTTGTTTGTTTTTTGAGATTAGGATTTCTCTGTGTAGTCCTGGCTGTCCTAGAACTCTTGCTCTGTGTGCTGACCCATCCTGCCATCATGTATTTTAATTACTGTAATGGTTACATAAATTTCCAGATGTGAACCTGGCATGGTGATTTAATTCCATTTAATTCCAGCACTTAACAAGAAGAGTAAGGTGGATCTCCGTGAGTTCAAGGCCAGCCTGATATACATGGTCCACATAGTAGGTTCCCCGCCAGGCAGGGCTACACAGTGAGACCCTTCTGTTTTAGTTTGGGTTCCTATTGCTGTGAAGAGACTCCATGACCATGGTAACTCTTATAAAGGAAAACATTTAATTGGGGCTGGTTTACAGTTCAGAGGTTTAGTCCATTATCATCATGATGGGAAACATGGCAGCATGCAGGCAGACATGGTGCTGGAGAGGTAGCTGAGAGTTCTACATCTTGATCTGCAGGCAGCAAAAGGATACTGTGTGCTACACTGGTCATAGCTTGAGCATCTGAGACATCAAAGTCCACCCCCACAGTGACACATTTCCTCCAACAAGGCTACACCTTTTAATAGTGCCAGTCCCTATGGGCATTCAAACACATGAGTCTATGGGGGCCATTTCTATTCAAACCACCATACTCTCACAGACAGAGGAACAAACACAACTCACCCAAACACAAAAAGATAGAGGATGAATGTGTGTGGTTTTTTTTTTTTTTGAGGTGGGGAGATCTATATGGCATAAAATAAAGAATTATGTACACTTTGTACTCATGTGGTTTTCTGATTTTGGTACTGTATACAATATGTAACCATCAGTCACCACAAAAGAATGCAACTTGTGGGAGCAGCTGGGCAAATGGACTTTGGGACTATGTGTGTATGTGTGTGTTTTGTATTTATATATATGTGTGTGTGTTATATATGTGTGTGTATTAAACATGTGTTTTATATGTTGTATGTATATGTGTGTATGTGTTGTATATATGTGTGTGTTGCATATATGTGTGTATTGTATATATTTGTATATACAGTGTTAGTTTTGTCAACTTGATACAACCTAGAATCATGGGGAAGAGACTCAGTAGGACTGTTTACATCAGACTGGCCTGTGGGTGTGACTACAGTTCATCTTGTGTCAACTGGTGGATGAAGACCCACCCTAATGTGAGTGACATTTCCTGGTAGCAGCCCAATAAAAGGAGTCTTCAAGAAGGAAAGCTTTGCCTTTCATCCTCTTGTCTTTCACTCTCACTGGTCAGGTCATCTACCCTGCTGCTGCCTCTGCTGACCCCTTCAATGATGTTAGAACTGACTTCTTCTGACTTCCAAGGTGGACTGAAGACCAGCAGCTGTCCAGGATTGCTCCAGGCACCAGATCGGGACGTTGAGGCAGCCAGCCCCATGGACTGAACAAGCAAGGGCGTGAACATCCATTTTTTAGCCCATAGACCTAGAGTTTTTTAATCACTTCTCCGTGGGTCTAGTAAAATGTCTGGCAGTCTCCTCTGGGAAGCAGGAACCTGAAGGATCATTTTGTCTTGCAAAGTTCAGTGGTCAACTTCCTATGGTTCTGCATGTCCATTTTATAAAACATTTTGTCAAGCAGTCCAGGCAAGAACAGTTTCTTGCCCAGATGGCTGTTTTTACCAAGAAGATAAACTCCATATAAAGTGTCTTTGATGCCCATTTTTCTCTTTGAAGTAAATTGGTGCTGCCAGGAGCAGACGTGTCTCACTGTCCAGAAAGTCTAAGTTTTTAAAACATTTTAAATGTCATATTTTGTAGGTCTTTGAAGTGTTTGAAGATTATCTACCTGGGTATAAATAGATATAATTCAATTACATGACTAGAAAACTTAACATGACTATAAGTTTGACTATCATAGAAGACTAATTATTAATCTTATTAATCTGTATTTAATTATCCATTATAATTTAAATGAGCTGCATAAACATAATGCCTTAAACAAGAGTAGAAATATACATATAGTATAACAAAATTAACTTTAAATTCGTATCAATAAACTGAAATCTATTGCAATGTAAAATACTTATCCTATAGTTCTATATCATATCCCTCTTTCATTTTTTAGAAAGAGATTGACTATGACCAATAACAATTTGTAACCAATAACCTAAACAAAGAAAAACATCCATAATCCATTTTTTGGGAATGTGGGTGTAGTGTTCTAGGCTACTTCTTGCTGATAGGGAGTGCTGTATTCTTATGGGGATCCCGAGAAAATTAAGAATTATGGTTAAGTCCTGACTGAAATAGTATGTGAGGCTACATTTTCTGAGCCAGTTAGTTGCCTTGAAACCGTACTGGATGTTGGATCATCTGGGCCATGGTGTCATTGGAGACCTTTCAGGGGGTCTTGGTTGATCAAACCTGATCCATCCGCCATCTTACAAGGACTCCAATTTGCAGTAAAGCTCATTAAGGAAGGGAATGGCTAAGTTGCCTTTAGTCTACTGGCTATCGGTGGAATAGGACCTCTGTTGGTCAAACACACCATTCTGTGTCAAACACACCAATTGCAAGCCCAGTGCCACTTTGAGATCTTTGGCAGCAGTTAACTCTGCAGCTCACACACGATTGAGCCTGTATGAAAATGAGTATTCAGAGACAGGTAATGCCTGGGGGTGCTAACCAACCTAAGACAGAGCGCCTTGTGGCCTGGGCAGGTGTCTCCATGACGGGTAAGGTGACCTGCTGATGACCCATGCAACCTAAGTCAGAAGCTCATTTTTTAGTAAAAGGGGGACCTGTAGGTCCCTGGCCCCTGTTTTGGGTAACTGTTGCCTTGCTTGCCAACCTTGACCTTGATATCCTCCCTATGCTAATTCCCTGCCGGGTTCCACCCTCCTGAATGCTTAAGGGAAGTTCCTTGTCTGTGTATCCTGCATAATGGGCGTTAACAGCTTAGATGCAAGATTGTCAAACATCGGTAGCGAACTTCTGCCCTTCAGGGTTCTCCCATTGTGCTGCAAGCCTGTATTTAAGACCTTTTCCTTCCTCCAATAAACAGCATTTGGCATTAAATAAAAAACGAAAAAGAAAAAGAAAAAAACCTGATCCATCTTAACCTGGAACAAATCCATAACCTCTTGCTTTCTGTGGAAACAAAAGCAGAGCCTCCTTTCCAAAACAACATATCCTTAGATCCAAATTTTGAAGTCAAGATACCTTTAAAAAAATTATATATATATATATATATATATATATATATATATATATATATATATATATATATATATATATGGGCTTAATGTAGCAGCCTTTACAATCAAATGTCTTTCTGCAGTTAAAAATATCAAAGACAACACAATCCAGATTCTCTGTGTAATATCCATCTTTATGTAGCTTGTTCTTTATATTACTTTTATTTTCTCTTAAAGGCTTTATTTTTTAAAACTTTCTTTTTTTAAAATAACTGTATATATTCCTTTTTCTCTCTTTTAAGCCTATGTACATTTTTACACACATTGTAAACTATTTAGAGGTTTATTTAATCTGAATCTGACTTATTATGAATCTATTGCTTTAAACTGCAGCATTACTAGGGCTAAAATAGCAGCTTTGGCTGCTGGCTCCACCCACCTCAGCTTCTCAACATGGCAGAATGCTGTGGATATCGTTCTGTATAAATAAAACACTGATTGGCCAGTGGCCAGGCAGGAAGTATAGGCGTGACAAGGAGAGAGGAGAATTCTGGGAAGTGGAAGGCTGAGTCAGGGAGACACTGCCAGCCGCTGCCATGACAAGCAGCATGTGAGGATGCCGGTAAGCCACGAACCATGAGGCAAAGGTATAGATTTATGGAAATGGATTGATTTAAGCTATAAGAACAGTTAGCAAGAAGCCTGCCACAGCCATACAGTTTGTGTGCAATATAAGTATCTGTGTTTACTTGGTTGGGTCTGAGCGGCTGTGGGACTGGCGGGTGACAAAGATTTGTCCTGACTGTGGGCCAGGCAGGAAAACTCTAGTTACAGCAGAATTACGTTTACAGCCATCTCTGGGCGCCATGCTCACCGCTGACTCTGGGAAGCTGTGGGTCTATGCTTCTATCCACACAGTGTGTAGCCCAGAAAACTCTTTTTTTTTTTTTTTTTTTTTTTTGTACTAGCAACAGCTAAATCTGTCACAGTGCAGTGCACTGTGTAGCTTGGAGATGCCACGGTGTATGGAAGTGAAAATCTGCCATGCTGCACTCAAGTCCACACGCCACTTTGAACCCTCCATACTATAGCTCATGGCTAGCCTGAGAGACACAACTAGGAAACTGTTTTTAGCTCTATTTTAGAATGTTTTTTTTAAATAAAGCTTTCCCAGATTTTAGGCCCCATGTTGGGCGCCATTTGTAGCTGAGAGTTTTCCTGTGTCCCGTCCGTTCCACAGCTGCTCAAAAGGCCTAAGTAAACACACAGAGGCTTATATTAATTAAAACTCCTTGGCCATTAGCTCAGGCTTATTACTGACTAGCTCTTGCATTTAAATTAACCCATAATTCTTATTTATGTTTAGCCATGTGGCTTGGTACCTTTTCTCAGTTCTGCCTTCACATCTTGCTTCCTCTGGCTGGTGACTCCTGACTCAGCCTTCCTCTTCCCAGAATTGGCCTTATCTGCTTATCCTGCCTATACTTCCTGCCTGGCTACTGGCCAATCAGTGTATTATTAAACCAGTGTACAAAAGCATTATTCCACAGCAAATATGCATGCATATGCATGCTGCTCCCTGGATGGTGGGCTGGTATCTCTCTGCTCTCAACTATGGATGGGACCAGCTGCTTCAAGCTCCTGCCACTCGGACTTTGCTGCATGATAAGTGCAGCTTGAGGTGTAAGCCGGATAAACTCCTTTCTCCCTCAAACTGCTTTTTGTCAGGGTAATTATCACAGCAGTGAAGCTAAGACAGTGTGCATGTGTGCATTCACACATGTGATTACATGTGGAGGCCAGAGGTGGCTGTTGAGATGCCCTCTTCTAGCTATAGTTTTTTCCTTTCTTCCTTCCTCCCTTCCTCTTCCTTCCTTCCTTCCTTCCTTCCTTCCTTCCTTCCTTCCTTCCTTCCTTCCTTCCTTCCTTCCGTTTTTTTGAGACAGGGCCTCTTTTTGAACTCAGAGTCCACCATTTGGGTTAAGCTGCTAAACTGGCTGGCCAGAGAGCCTCTGGGATCCACCCCGCCAGCCCAGGGTTTATAAATTCATGTGACCATGACCAGCTTTTGACATAGGTGCTGGGGACCCAAACGCAGGCCCCACAGTTGTACAGCAATCACCTTCCCCTAAGCAGTCTCTCCAGGTCCGGATCCTTGAGGCCCAGGTGCTGGCCTTGATTCTCAGCCCTGCCTGTGCCACACAGAATACTGGAAACACCGCCATGTAAAGGCGTGTCCTGTCAACTGCTGGGCTGTTGTCCCTTCTCTGTGTCTTCCTGTGACTACTGATTTTAAACATGAAAAGCTTTTCTATTATAATTGTTATGTTTTCTGTGTATGAGTGTTTTGACCGAACATACGTCTGGGTACCATATTCCTGGTGCCCAAGGAGGCCAGAAGAGGACCTCCTGAAACTGGAGTTATTGATGGTTGTGAACTGCTATGTTAGTGCCAGGAATTGAATCCGGTCCTCTGCAAGAGCAGTCAGTGCTCTTCACTGATGAGCTGTCTCTCCAGCCCCTAAAAGTTGTGGGGTTTTTTTTTTTGTTGTTGTTTTGTTTTGTTTTTTAACTCAGTTTTCTGCCACCAGACTTAAGAGCTTTTCACACTAGCCGAAGCCATTTGACTGAGTGCAGGTATTGCTCCTAGTGGCCGGGAAAGGGCATTATTTAAACTGCAGGAATTTAGGTGCCACAGGGAGAATTAGCAAATGTTTCAGTGCAGAGATGGAAGACAATGGATGCTCACTGAAGACCAGCCTCCTCCTACTCACACCAGGGATGACTTGCAGGAGGGAGGGTTTCAGCCTCTGAGATGGCAAGCTGCACTGCTGTGGAGCTGGAACACACACACACACACACACACACACACACACTACCACTGTATAGCCCAGGCTAACCTTAAACTCATTGTCCTCTTGTCTTAGCGTCTTGAAGACTGAGATCACAGTGATTTGCCACTACACCCAGTCGTGAGTGTGTGTGTGTGTGTGTGTGTGTGTGTGTGTGTGTGTGTCTGTGTGTCTGTGTGTGTGTGTGTTGTTCCTCAGGCACTGTCCATCTTTCTGAGGCGGTATATCTCCCTGTCTTGGAGCTCTGAGCCAGTAGATTAGGCAGACTGGCCAATAAGCTCCACAAGCCCACCTGTCTGCTTCCTCAGCACTGGGAGAGCAAGTGCGTGCTAGTATTCCTGGCTTTTTTAAGGTGTGTTCTAAGGACTGACCTCAGGTCCACACACTTGAAGGCAAGCGCTTACCAACTGAGCAATCTCCCTAGCCCTGCAACTTACTTTGTTTTTTTTTTCAAGATGCGGTTCTCCCAGTGTTGCCCATGATGTGCTCATGTGACCCTCCTGCCTCTACCTCCTGAGTGCTGAGATCACAGACATGCACCGCTTTGCTCAACTGGGATTACATTTTAATTTTATCCATTTGCGAAAACACATGTGTGTCAGCTGGTTTGGATGAGTCCTTGACTCCCAATGCGATTGGTTTCCGGCCGTTTTCACAGAGGGAGGCTGTCAAGACCTTCCCTTGGAGAGGGGGCACAGCAGCTGCAGAACTCCCCTTGACAAGTCAATCTGGAATGGCTACACGTGCCCCTTGTCTTCTTAGGCTTCCTCTTTCCTTTGGAATCATCTCCAGCCGCATTACGTCATCACTGTGAGAGAGACCAAGGGCAGCCACTGTTACAGCGTGCCTCTGCTTCTCTGGCCGTGGTTCAGAGTTGGCACTGATCCAACCTGGGCCACTTAGGGCCCTTTCTGAGCCCCTTTGATACCAAAAGCCCAGGGCCTGAGGACAGTCAACCTCCAGCCTGTCATAAGTAATAAATCTACCAGATGGAGAACCTGAAGTTAGAGGTAGCCATGTTGTTAGCCTGGTTGAGTAGAATGAGTGACAACAATCTTCAGAGGCAGCAAACACAGGAGAAAGTTCTATGACATTCCTCTGTCTGGTTCAGTTTTTTCCTAGGGACCAGCTACCCAGCCATAGCCTGGCTGTTCTGTCTTTCTTTGGTAACCAGAGTAACACACCTCCACTTTGTTTGACATCTACAACCCAAAGAGCTCAGATGAATAAGTAGACCAACCTTCACTCTGCAGGTGAGGCAGCAGATGATGAGGAAGCCCTGGCCTCCCTAGGGCAGAACTCAGTGACCGAAGGCTAGACTCAAGTCACGGATTTCCCAGGGGTGCCTCCCACTTGTTTCTGCACAGCTGCTTCTCTCCTGAGGCTTCATGGCATTTTTTTTTCAAGACATGGTTTCTCTGTGTAGTCCTGACTGACCTGGAACCTGCTCTGTAGACCAGGCTGTCCCCAAACTCAGAGATCCGCCTGCCTCTGCCTCCAGTGCCAGTGCTGGGATCAGAGCATGCACCACCATGGCCCAACCTTGCTTCATGGCATTAAAAAAATTATATTAATTTTTATGTGGCATTTTACCTGCATGTATGTCTGTGTGAGGGTGCCAGATCCCCTGGAATCAGAGTTACAGACAGCTGTGGGGGCTGAGAAGTGAACCCAGGTCCTCTGGAAGAGCAGCCAATGCTTCTTAAACATCTCTCCAGCCATTTCTCTCGCCATCTCTCTAGCCTCACTTCAGGGCATTTTAAATCCAAGGGAGATCTCCAAAATCCTCAGTTAGAGGGAAATGGCACCGTACTGCCTCCTGGCAACAAAACAACAACAAAAAACGTAACCAGGGAAACGTAACCGGAGACCCAGGACCTGAGGGTCGGCATAGGAAAGTGAGATAGAAGAATAATGTCCACCTCGTGAGAGGCGGAAGGAAGCGGCCTCCGCGGAGGCCCTTCCCTCACACAAAGACCACAGCAGGAAAAGTGGGTCTTTACCTCTTTTGCAAAACCTTCATGCAGGATCCACATGAAACGGAGCCATAAATGTCTTCCAAAGCACAGCTAAAAAGAGATCAAAGAGCCATGCAGGTGCTGGCTGCCTGTGGATTCCCAGGCCTGGCTGACCACAGAGTTCACCATTCCTTTTAACAGGAATCAGAAGGCTTATGAAAGAGACCAGGCACCCGCGCAGTTCCCCGCTGACACCCTTGGCTCCCGCAGCTGACACCTCCCGACCCCTGGGCACCCAACTCCTTCACTTCCCAGACCCAGCCCTCCTTCTATGCCCTCGCAGTGCCCCAGCATGCCAACAGGGCCACCGAGTGCCTCTCAGTCATCCTGAAAATCCAGGGCAACAGAGAGGTCTAATAGGTCCTTCAGGCATGGGCTAGATGTCATAGCTCCTTTCCCTGTTATGATAAAATATCCTCACAAAAGCCACTCGAAGAAAGATGGGTTTCTTTTGCTTCGCAGTCTGAGGAATAGTCCGTCATGGTGGGAGTTAAGGTAACAGGGGCTTGAAACTGCTGGCCACACTGGACCTGGGGAGGAACGGAGAGCGCCGAAGGCCTGCCACAGCAGCGGCCTCTCTCTTCATCTACGGTCCAGGATCCCAGCCAGGGAACGGCCCCACCCACCAGGGGCAGGTCTCCCCTCCTCCTCCGCAGCCACGGAGTGGTGGTCCCCAAGACCTGACTTGCCAAAGGCAGCTTCTGAAAATCCCTGAGGGGATTGCATCCTCGCAGGAGACTGTGGCTGATGGACACACAATTAGGTGAGCCTTCTCCCGGCTACCAAATGCTGACTAGGTGTTCACCCAAGCCAGGCGGACTCTCAGGGCCCCCACCCAGGAATGCATGGGAACCAGAGGCTCTAGCCTGACATTGCCTAGCCACCCATCAGTGGTGCTGATGCAGGGAACCTGGGGAGGAAAGCTAAAGCCACGCCCTGAGGCGTGTTCGGAGCCATACCTCAGAACAAGGCATGAGGTGCCATCACCATCCCAAGATGTTGCACTTTGCCCATTTGGAGGGGCCCTGGGACCCATCTGCATTTGGGCTTCCCCTCCTGTGGCTCCCAGGGGATCCTGTTGCCTAGCCTGTTGCCCACTCTGAAGAGCCCCTTAACTCCAGATTTTGATTCTGATTCAACAAAAGCAAGCCTCAACCTAGTCCTAGATTTTTTTCTTTTTCTTTCTTTCACTTTTAAGCAGGGTCTCACTATGTAGCCACAGACTCAGATCCGCCTGCCTCTGTCTCTCTAGTGGTGGAGTTAAAGGCATATGCCACCATGCCTGACCAACCTTTTCTTTAAAAAAAAAAAAAAAAAACAAAAACAAAAACAAAACAAAAAAAAAACAGGATCTATCTAGCTCAGCTAGTCTACAACTCTGGAGGCCCCCAAATGGTGGGTTTATAGGCCTGTGCCACCACACCTGGTTCATTCGGCTCCAAGGAATAAAAGGCAGGGCTTTGTGTGCACTAGGCAAGCATTCTATAAGTATATCTCCAACCTGACTACTAAATAATCTTTTTTTTTTTTAATTTGTTTTTGAGACAGGGTTTCTCTGTATAGCCCTGGCTGCCCTGGAACTCACTCTGTAGACCAGGCTGGCCTCTGCCTCCCGAATACTGGAACTAAAGGCATGCACTACCACTGCCCAAATCATTTTTTTTTCCAGTTTTTGCTTCTTAAGGATATTTAATATAGTGGGTTGGTGGTGGCACACCCCTTTAGTCCCAGCACTCAGGAGGCAGAGGCAAGTGGATCTCTGTGAGTTTGAGGCCAGCCTGGTCTACAGAGTGAGTCCCAGGAGAGCCAGAGCTACCCAGAGGACTCCTCTCTTGAAAAAATAAATAAAATTAAAGTTAAACATGCCCACAGACTAACAAAAAAACAAACAAACAACATGTCAAAGTTTGCAAGATAGCTGGGATGTAATTCAGGGGTGGGGTGTTTACCCAGCCTGAAGGAAACCTTGAGTTCCATCCCCAGCCCTGCAGAAATGAAAAATACATGCATTGAGGCAGGGGTAGTTTATTGTTACCCAGGCTCTTATTCATGGACCAATAGACATTGCAAGAGAAGGAAAATCTCAAATAGGCAGCTTGACATTTCACCTCCAGGAACCGAACAGGAGCAGGCTGACAGTCTCAGTGTGGTGGAGGCTGAGAGAAAAGGATCCCTTGAGCCTGGGATTTGAAGAGGAAAAAAAAAAATCCAAAGTTAGCAGTGTAGCGGGGACCCCAAAACAGCTTGACCACACATCTGCCATGACAGGCTTAGAGGCCCAGACACAGCTTCTGTGACAGGCTCACTGGCAGGCAGCACCCAGACCCAGGAAAACCCGTAAACTGACCCCACCCAGGGAGGGTCTGCATCTAAGGGGAAGTATCTGACATCCCAAACTTCCAACCATTAGATAAGGTTAGATAAGGTGGCCAGGTGTCCTTGAGTCTAGCACACACCTATTTCTGTTTACAGATACCCCTAGACAAATGTCAGCCAGTTAGGGTCCTGAGCCCTGGAAATCCCCTCATCCCAACCTCTGTTATGATAAAACAAACAAACAAACAAACAAACCCTACCCCGCCTGAGCTCAGGGCTCTCTGCTCTTACCGCTGTGTTGGACAGAGAGACTAATCTCAGAGCTTGAAAATAAAGGCCCTTTGCCGTTACACGTGGGATTTGGTCTCCATGGGGACTTTTGGGGGGCCCCCAGGATCTGGACATAACAAGCAGAAGGAGGGAAATAACGATGATCAGAGCAGAAATAAATGGAACAGACTAGAAAATGAAAACAGTCAGGAGCACGCCTTTAATCCCAGGACTCGGTAGGCAGAAGCAGGCACATCTGTGTGAGTTCAAGGCTCACCTGATCTACATAGTGAGTTCCAGCACAGCTGGAGCTTCAGAGTGAGACCCTATCTCAAAAGAATAAAAATAAAATAATAAATAAATAAACATACAAACAAATTAGCAAACCTCTAGCTAGACTAACCAGGGAAAGCAAGCACTACTTGACGTGAACCTCACACAAAGATGTCTCTGCCGGGCATGGTGGCCCCATCACACCTTCAATCCCAGCACTCCAGAGGCAGAGGGATCTCTGTGAGCTACAGCCAGCCTGGTCTACATGGAGAGTTCCAGGCCAATCAGAATTATATCATGAGACTGTGTCTCAAAAAATAAATAGCCTGTCATGGTTGCTCACATGTCTCCACATGTCAGGGTATGAATTTCACCTGCCCATAGGACAATATTTCTCTTGTAGGTCCAGTTCATGTGTGACTTGTAACAATGAAGGCAGCTCATGTGTTTGCCCATGCTTTTATTTATTCAATCATTCATCCATTTATTATTATTGAGTACTTTTTTTTTTTTAGTTTTTCAAGACAGGGTTTCTCTATGTAGCTTTGGCTGTCCTGGAACTCACTCTGTAAAAGGCTGGCCTCAAACTCAGAGATCCGCCTGCCTCTGCCTTCCCAGTGTTGGGATTAAAGGTGTGCGCCACCACCACCCAGTATTGAGTTTCTGTTGTGATAGTCATTCTTTTAGGCTCTGTGGATACAGCAATAAAGAATCAGGAAAAAAGGAGAGTTTTCACAGAGCTCATGCTCAAGATAAGAAATATAATCATAGCCACATAGAACTCACTGTTAGAATTCCTAGCCACTCCCCCAGCTACATGACCGCAAATGCCCTGCCTAGTAGCCAAGCAAGATGCTTAGTCATCCCAGGGCCTTACCTCTTACGTAATCTGTGTGCTGCATGATCACATAATCTCCGTGCAGCGTGATCATGCAATCTATGTGCATGTGTGGTGTAGCTACATAAGCCCATATGCGCATGTGCGGGCAGAACCAATAAAAGCAGATCCTACGTATCCCTCCCCCTTTTCCCTGGACGATCATTCCATAGACCTATTCACATCCCTTCTGTTCCCTTCCCTTAATAAACTCTTACAGTGGGTTTTGTTGTGCCTTGTGGCTTTTCTCACATGGTAAATAGTGCCACTTAATGAATAACACTCACAGAAATAAGCCAAGTGTAATGAACATATATGTTATACAGTGTGTTAGCACATGATGAATGCCATGAAAAGCCTGGTGGCGTGAGGAAGTCCACACTCAGCCTAACAGGGAGGTACGAGGTGGCCTGGGCAGTCTCCTGAGCAGAGGTCTGAGGCCACCTCAGAGATGAGAAAGCGTGTTATAAACAGAGGGCATCAGGAGCAGACCTGCAGGAGTGGAAACAAAGCCTCCCAGCAGTTTCTCTCGATCATCAATCGCTGTTTATTAATTTCCTGTTTGGGGCTGGGTTGCTCAGTGGCAGAGCACTTACCTAGCAAGGACAGGCTCTGGCTCTACCCCCAACTCTAAAAAACCCCAAAGTTTTCTGTTTTCTTCTGTTGGCTCTCACCAAGCCAGCGGGCTGTCTGGGTAGCCGTCCTAGAGTCCACTGACCATGGTGGAGCCAGGTAACCTTAATAAGAACACTGAGGAGTTAGTTCCAGGAAAAAGAAAAACAAGGGAGCAAGCCAACACGGCCCCTAATGGGGATATGTCTGCAGCCTAAAAATAAACCCGGGATCACTCAAGGGGGGGTCAGAGGGGTGCAGAGTTAACTCCCGCAGTCCCAGCTCTGCTGATTCACAAGATGAGGACCACGCCATGGAGCCGGCCTCAATGGATCTCCACATGTTTAAAATAGTTCTTTGTTTTGTTTTGTTTTTCGAGACAGGGTTTCTCTGTGTAGCCCATGGTGTCCTGGAACTCGCTCTGAAGACCAGGCTGGACTCAAACTCAGAGATCTGCCTGTCTCTGCCTCCTGAGTGCTGGGATTAAAGGTATGTTACCTGCAACGTGTGTAAAACAGGACTCTGCTCCCTCAGATTGTAACAATGGATGTGAAAGAAAGAGGTGGGCCCAATTTTAGCCTGATCCAAAGGCTGGCTGCCTCCTCCCTCTTGGCTCTGGATGCCCAGTATGCTTCACCCTTGACCCTCAGAAAGACTGGAACTCTAAAGTTAGTGTCTGAGGGTGAGCTAGGTGCCAGGTAAGGCCTTTGTAGGGTTTCTGACTTTTTATTTTATTTATTTATTCACTGTCCATTTGCTTTTGAGACAGAGTCTCACTATGTAGATCAGGCTGGCCTTGAACTCACAGAGATCCACCTGTGAGTGGATCTCTGCTTCCCAAGTGCTGGGATTAAAGACGTACATCACCATGCCCAGTTTATTTTACTTTTTTAGACAGGCTCTGTATGGGCCAGGTTGGCCTTAGATCTTGATCCTCCACCCTCAGCTTCCTGGATGATGGGATTGTAGTGGCTACCCCACAGAGAGCCAGTATCCCATAAATCCCCACTGTGTAAAACTTTTATGCAAAGGAATTCAAGTCTTTGCGTCTCCCCAACCAAAACCAAACAAACAATGAATTACTAAATAAAATAAAAAGCCAGAACCCTGCAAAAATCTATTTAGGAAATGTCCCTCCCCCATTCTGAGAACTTAATGAGCTTAAAGGCCTGCAGTAGTCGGCTCTTTCTGTATTTCCTTCATTTCCTTTATACCAATTCTTCTTCCCCTGTTCCTCCCTTCCCCCTCCTTCCCCTTCTTCCTCCTCCTCCTTTCTTCTTCATCTTCGTCTTCTTCCTCCTCCTTTCTTCTGATCCTGGAGCTCAGTATGTAGAGCAAACAGTCCTTGCAGTCACAGAGATCTTCCCACCTCTGCTGGGATTAAAGGCCTCCACCACCAAGCCTGGCTGCCGAGTCTATTAAAACTAGCCAACCGCAGAAGACTGTGAGGTCAGACCCAGTCAATGAGGAAAAGAAACGACTGTCACCTGCCTTGGAATAAAAGCTAAGCGAACTTCCTGCCAGTGTGCTGGCTAGCCTGCCTTCTGCCATGCAGTGCCCTTTTTACAATAACTGCCTTGCTGGGTTACTTTCACTTTGTTCACGTGTTTCTTTTTGTGATACCAAGAATATTTGCTTTCAACAGACATGTACTGGGGTGCCTCACAACGACCCATTTTCAATTCTGAGCTCCGCCGCCACTGGCATAATACTGAAATGCTGGAATCTAGATCCTAAGAAAGTGAAAGACTGTGAATTAAAATCTGTGCGGTTTGTCTTATACCTATTAAATGAGAGCTTAAAAGGTTTACAAGTAGCTAGCTGTGATTGTACATGTGTGGAACCCAGCTACCCAGGAGATGAACCAAAGTTTGAGGACAGTGTGAACTGCATAATGAAACTCTGTACCAGAATAAGTGGAAGGAAGGAAGGAAGGAAGGAAGGAAGGAAGGAAGGAAGGAAGGAAGGAAGGAAGGAAGGAAGGAAGGGAAAGAAGTTAGGCCTGTTGATACATATACCTGGAATTCCAGCTTCTAGAGAGGCTGAATAAGGAAATCACGAGTTCAAGTACTGCCAGAGCTACAGGGTAAGTTTGAGGCCAGCCTCAGCAACTTAGTGGACTCTGTCTCAAAATTAAAATATTTTTTAAGGATTGAGAATGTAGTTTAATGGTAGAGGGCTTGCCTGGCTTTGAGAGAGCCTGTTTTCTTTCTTTCTTTCTTTTTTTTTTTTTTTTTTTTTTTCTTTTTTTGGCTTTTCGAGACAGGGTTTTTCTGTAAGTAGTTTTGTGCCTTTCCTGGAACTCACTTTGGAGACCAGGCTGGCCTCGAACTCACAGAGATCCCTCTGCCTCTGCCTCTGCCTCCTGAGTGCTGGGATTAAAGGTGTGAGCCACCACTGCCCGGCGAGAGAGCCTCTTTTCAATCCCTGGTATACACACACACACACACCACGCACGCACGCACGCACGCACGCACGCACTTAATTTACAAATACCCACCTGTTGGATCCAACTCCATCTTCTGGCCTATGAAGGTACCACGCACACACGTGGTGCACAGACCATTCATGGAGGCAAAACGGCGCACGCCTTTAATCCCACCACTGGGGAGGCAGAGCTAGGCGGATCTCTGTGAGTTCAAGGCCAGCCTGGGCCTGCCTTGTGAGTTCCAGGAAAGGGGCAAAGCTACACAGAGAAACCCTGTCTCGAAAAACAAAACAAAACAAAACAAAGAAATAATAGCCCTAATAAATTACAAATACCGACTTGTCAAGGAATTGGTTAGAAGCCTCCCTCTGGGACGCTCCTGGTCCTCTGCTGCCACCTGCTGGTAGTAATGGGCATGGCAGAGACATAGCCAAGGAGCGCTACAAGAATTCAACAAATGATTAGGGGAGATTACTGTGAGCCTGGGTGGGGGTAGCAGGGGAATGACCTAAAAAGCCGTCTAAAGGGCCTTTTCAGTGCCTGAAGAGACTCAGGGACCACGGAGTAATTCTATTTATTTATTTGTTTGTTTGTTTATTTCATTTTTTCTTATTTTGTTTTTTTCAAGACAGAGTCTCACTACGTGGCTCTGACTGTCCTGGGACTCACTCTATAGACTAGGCTGGCCTTGAACTCACAGAGATCCATCTGTCTCTGCCTCCTGAGTGCTGAGATTAAAAGCATATGCCACCATACCAGGATTTTATTTTATTTTTAAATGTTGCTTTCCTTTTTTAAATTTGTTTTTATTTTAAAATTTTATTATATTATGTGTATGAGCATTTTGCTTGCATGTATATCTGTGCACCATGTGCAATTAAATGGCCAGAAGACGGCATTGGATCCCTTGGAACTGGAGTTAAAATCATTGTGAGCCACCAGTTGCTGGGACACCATCCTGGATCCTCTAGGAAAGCAGCTGGGGCCCTTAACTGGTGAGCCATCTCTGCAGGGGTCATTTTTAACATTCCAGCTCTGTCTCCACACTCTACAGACAGACCTTAAGGTAGATAGGTGTATTTCTCAAGGCACACTTAGGAACAAAGGCAGGATTTGCTCCCAGAACTCTGAGGTCTAAGTCCAGGGCTGATCTAATTCTAGTGAGGCCCCTGAACCAGCAGCCACCTCTGGGGCACCTGGAGACTTGGTAGAAGTTCAGGCTTTAGGGGCTGGGTAGATGGCCTATGGTAGAGTGCCTACCCAGCAGGTGCAAGGCCTTGGCTGTGGTTCCTTTGCATGTGAAAACAATAAAACAATAATGCTGCTGCTGATCAATAATAAATAAATAACAAGAAAGGCAGGGGGGTGTACAGGAGTCACTGGAAATGCACTGTGCCAGCATGTTCTGAGGCCTCAGGCAAAGAATGTAAGGGGCTCAATTTGAATACCCTGCCTCCAGCTCTCCTCGGAGGGCCTATTATCAAGGTTTTGGAGCTAGTGTGCTGGAGCAGCATTATGAAGCTTTTCTATACCCTGACTGGAAAGACATTCAGACAGTGGGTGACAATCTCAAGAGGAAGTAAGAGACATTGTGCTGTGCAAAGGCTTGCCCTACTGTTTCCTGTACACGTGTGCGTGTGTGTGTGTTTTTACAAAAATCAGATTGTAGACCCCCACGTCCCCAACCCTCTTTGTTTTGATTTTTTCTTTCTTTCAATTTTATTTTGCTTATTTCGACAGGGAGTGAAGGGTTGAGACAGGGTCTGTCTGTGAAGTCCTGGCTGCCTTGGAACTCATAAAGATCCTCCTGCCTCTGCTCCGCTATACCCAGTGGATGTAAAGTGCTTTTATGACTCTCAACCCGTGGAGGTTTGAATAGGAACGGCCCCCATAGGCCATAGATGTGAGGGTTTAGTCATTAGGTGCTACTTCACAGGGACTAGGAGGTGTGGCTTTGCTGGAGGGAGTGTGTCACTGGGGTTTCAAATGCTCAAGCCAGGCCCAGGATCTCTCTTTGCCTGCTTGTCCTCACCTCACTAGCATGTCTGTTCCTTCACTGGCATTAGAGCCTACTTCTTCAGGATTCCAGCATCTACTGAAGATCAGCAGAGACATCCAGCCTCGTGGCTGAGCAACTAACTACTGCATGCTTGAACTTCCGTCCACAGCCGGCCATGGTTGGACTGGCTGGACTGCAGCTTGTAAGTCATTCTAATCAATCCCCTTTCTCTTTGTATAGAGAGATTCGTTCTGTAAGTTCTGTTACTCTCGAGAACCCTGACTAATGCACAACATAATATAGGATAATTAGATCGATCTAGTTAATATATCGTAAGACATTTCAATAAAGATCAAAGGTTAGGGGCTGGAAATGTCATTCAGTTGCTATGGTGCTTGCCCGGTACTCAAGAACCTGTGGGTTTGATTCCCCAGTGCCACATAAACCCAGCAGAGTGGTGCATTTCTATAATCCCAGCAGTTAGGAAGTAGGTGCAGAGCCAGGCAGTGGTGGCACACGCCCTTAATCCCAGTCCTAGGGAGGCAGATCTCTATGAGTTCGAGGCTAGCCTGGTCTACAGAGAGAGTTCCAGGACAGCCAGGATTGTTACACAGAGAAACCCTGTCTCCAAAAATTAAGTAAATAAATGAAGGAAGAAAGGGAGGGAGGGAGGGAGGAAGGAAGGAAAGAAGGAAGGAAGGAAGGAAGAAGAGAATCAGTAGTTTAAGGTCACCTTTGGCTACATAGGAATTTTGAGACCAACCTGGTCTCTACATGAGATTCTGTCTAACAACAACAACAACAACAACAAAAAAAAAAACCTACTTGTGATTTCTCTTTAGTAGTAGTTTTTCAATTGTTAATTGAAGAACTTGAATTAGAAAATACTTGTGGCTATAATATCTGTTGCTGTGCTACAAATTGCTCTAAAATTTGACAGTTTAAAACAAATGCTTACCATCATGGTTCTGAAGTCAGCATCCTGGGATGGCTTAAGCTGAAGCTGATTGTGTGGCTGAGGGTCTCTTAGGATGTCATGGTCAGGCCACAGAGTAGGCTGCAGCCACCACAAGGCTGGAGGACTCATCCTAAATTCCCTTGTGGCTGCTGGCTGGAGACTGCTGTTTCTCACCACGAGTCTTTCTGGAAGCTGCCAGGGTGTCCTGATAACAGGGCTGGCTCCCCTACAGTGCATGACTCAAGAGAAGTAAAAAGGGGAGTCTTTCATGACCTAACATATTGTGATATACAATCATCCCTGCCATATTCTATTGGTATTAAAGTCTAATCCTGTGTAGGTAGGTTGGGAGTGGACTTCCCCAAGGATAAAAGCACCAGGCAGTGAGGATCGGTGGATGCCATCTTGGGGGCTCTATCAATGGGCAACTACCAGCCACTTTATTAGCACAAAAACGAGCAGGGTCTCCCACAGCCTTTTGAATAAATGGCAAGACCTTAATATAATCTACAAGGCCCAGTTCAATCTGACTCCAGCCTCAGCCCTCCACGAGCCTCCTAGCCTCAGTTCATGGCCTGCCCCTGCCTTCCTCAACTCAGCTACTTGAAGCACCAGGGCATTCTCGGAGCTTTACCAAAGTCCTCTGCCTCCTCCTTTCACACCCCACCCTCCCCTCAATGGCTCCCTTTCCCCACCAGGCTCAGTCTGAAACATCCATCCCCAGCAAAGCCCTCCCTGATTCCAACCTAGATTGGGCTCCCTTGGTATCTCTCTCCCTACAGTACCTGGGGGGTCCTCAGTTTTGGTCACATTTAGCACAGTGCATTCAGTTTCTATTTGAATAAGCATTTGTTCGTGTTCTTCTCATCCATCAAACTCAGCAGTCCATGAAAGTAGGACACGTGCATCCCTTGGGTTGAGAACTCATTGGAGAGTAGCACTGAGGGCAGGACCCAGCATGTAGTAGCTGTTCCATCAATGCTTGCTGACAGAATGAAAGGAATGGGGGAATGTTGGGGGTCCTCCAGTGCACATTTGGCAAGGGGTTCTCCTCTGTTGTACGGGTCAGGCTCTAATTCACAGCTGCTGAGGAGCTGCAGATCTCTCTGGGGTGTTTGCCACACGGCTCGGCAGGAAGCTTTTCTAGCAAGGGTGCCGGGGAGAGTTTATTCCAAGTGCTGGTACCCAGTGAGCACTCAGCCTTGTGGGTGGCGTGGCTGGTGCAGACGACTCTCCTTCCCACTCATGCTTTTAATGCCCCCAGTTTTCCTGTGTCTTTACTTCTCTCTAGAGAGGTTACAGGGAACGAAATTTACCCAGAAATTTATCGGGAGATGATGTCATAGGGTGACGGGGTCATTTCCTAAATGTAGACTGGAGCTAGGTATGGTGGCAGTGCACACCTGTAACCTCAGCACTTGAGAGGCTGAGGTAGGAGGAGTCACAAGTTTAAGGCCTGCCTGGGCTACCTAGTGAGTTCCCGGCCAACCTGGAAGTCCTGTCTGAAAACCAATGAACCAGGTAACTAATAAATTGAATGAACAAACTAATTAAACATAGAAACAGGAATTACCAGTGTGCCAGGCATGGTGCTGACGGCGGGTCCTCTGAAAATAGTGAGGACGGAATGTCTGCCATAGATAGCCCCCAGCCTGGAAGAAAGGAGATGGACCATTTCAGTCTAGAAGTAAGCTTGGTACCAAGAGCTGGGAGCCTCCGAGGCAGCACAGAGGGACCACAGAGGCAGTGAGGAAGGACCTAATTGTCCCCAAATTAGGAAATTCTAAAATGCAAAATAACTACATGATCAAGTAATTCCATGCCTAGGTTTATACCAAAAAGAATTGAAAACAAATTTTGACCCTAAGTGTTCACAGCTGTGCTGTTCAGAACAGCTAAAAGTGTAGGGGAAAGAGACACCCCTGTTCCATCAACCACTGAGAAAAGTAAAACAGTGTGGGTCGCTGTACATTGGAATGCCATTTCATCCAGAGCAGTGACCCTGCTCTGGTGCTGGTGCACCTCAGGACACTATGCTAGCCGAAAGGAGGTCACCCATTGCCTGGCTCCATTTATACAAAAATGTCCAGAAGAGGGGAATCTGTGAGGAGAGAGGGTATGGATCTATACCCTCTCTATACCCTATATGGCCGGGCTGGAGGAGCCTGTGGCATTGGGTTTCATTTCTGGTGACAAACAGGTTCTGGGGAGATGGTGTCAATAGCCACGACACTGAGTGTTTTTAGTGCCGTTGACTCCTATGTGTTCAAGCGATTAAACTGGGGAGGGAGGGAGAGAGACAGAGAGACAGAGAGAGAAAGAGTGTTTGTGTGTGTGTGTGTGTGGTGCTGGGGATCAAATCAGGGTCTTCACATGCTTGGCAAATGTTCTATGTCTCACATATAAAATGTATGATTCTATGTGTTCTTATCATATCTTTTAAAAATGAGGAAAACAGAGAACAAAGGTGGTAGCAATATTTAAAGTGCCCACTTGGGGCTGGGGTGTATAACTCAGTTAGTGGAGCACTTGCCTAGCACTCATGAGAGCCTGGGTTCCATCCCCAGAATGGCATAAACCAGGTATGGTGGCACATGTCTGTAATCCTAGCATTCGGGAGCTGGAGGCAGGAAGATCAGAAACTCAGGGTCATCCTCTACTGTATGGGAGGTTAAAAACTAGCTAGGTTACATAAGGCCTTTTATTTAAAAAACAAAAAGCCTTCTAAAAGTACTGCTAATGCAATGAATATAGGACAAAAAGAAAATGTGCTACTCAAAGAAATACATATTGGGATCTTTTTAAAGGAGTATTTCCCCCTTCTTGTCTCCAAACAAGACGTAAAAAGGGGCTTGTGATGGTTAATTTATCAATTTGATAAGATTTAGAAACACATTTCTGGACACGACTGTGAGTTTTGTACACTGAGTTAATTGGGATGGGAAGGTTCACCCTAAATTTGGATCTCTCCATCCCATAGGCAAGGGTCCAGAGCTGAAGAAGAAGACGACAGAAAGCTGAGCACCAGCATGCATGCCTCTCTACTCCCTGACTGCAGATGCCCCATGGCCGGCTGCCTCAAGCTCCCGTCATGCCTTCCCCACCATGATGGGCTGCACCCTCGAACTATGAACCTAATGAACCTTTGCTTCCTAAGATGCTTTCCTCAGATACTTTGTCACACAAGACAACTAATTCAGCTGTGGACGCAGTTCAGGGGTCGAGTGTTTACCCTGACTGCAACAGTCCAGGTGTGAGCATCAGTCTCCTGGGGTACAGGGTGCATAGATGAGTGAAGGATCAGCTCAGGCCTCCCTGTTCCCTGGTCCAGCCAGGCACCCTGTGGCTCCTGTTAGCTCCTGAGAACCAATAAAAATGTACTGACAATACCAATTACCAACAGTTGGCACTGAAACCAGTGTTAGAATTCCTGGCCACTCTCCCAGCTACTCAACCGAACATCCGCTGTCCAGTAGCCAGGCAAATGCTTAGTCATCCTAGGGCCTTACGTTCTACATAATCTGTGTGCTGCGTGATTACATAATCTGCACACAGCATGGTCATGCAATCCATGCACATGCATCACGTAGCTATGTAAGCCCATATGCGCATGTGCAGAGGAACCTATAAAAGCGGGTTCCACCTATTCCTCCCCACTTCCTGCATGATCTTTCCATAGGCCTATGCCCACCCCTTCTGTTCCCTTCCCTTAATAAACTCTGCTGGCCTCAAACTCACAGATATCCGCCTGGCTCTGCCTCCCAAGTGCTGGGATTAAAAGCGTGTGCCACCACCCAACAATAAACTCTTATAGTGTTTTTTTTTTTTTTATTGTGTATACAATGTTCTGCCTGCATGTGTCCCTGCACAACAGAAGAGGGCACCAGATCTCATTACAGATGGTTGTGAGCCACCATGTAGTTGCTGGGAACTGAACTCAGGATCTCTGGAAGAGCAGTCAGTGCTCTTAACCTCTGAGCCATCTCGCCAGCCCATAGTGGGTTTTGTTGTACCTTGTGGCTTTTCTCACATGGTAAACAGCACTGCTTAATAAATAACATCCGGGGCTATGCCTTGTGCTGAGCAAGCGGTTCCTTGTGTACGACCTGCAGTGACAGGTGCCCCTCGTGACCGCTTTGCAGATGAGAGCTGGAGGTGCAGAGCTACGACCCCAGGTCGGTCATAGCCATAGCTGCAACTTTGACGATTCAGGATTTGAAGAGCCAGGAGGCCTGCTTCCAGAACTCAGAGGGGGGTGGGGTGCCTGGTGGTCTCCCAGGCTGTGGGGGATGGAGGGTAAGTGCCCTTGAGTCTGCAAGTGAGGACGTGTGGGGAAGGTCAGACCTCCACGCCTGGCACCTCTGGGAAGGAACATGGTGTCTGGGCCTCCGTTTCCAAACTGGAAGTGACTCGGTGGAATTCAGGATGGGATGGGACTGTGGGATGGGTCTCAACTGCTCTGGCCATTCATGTAGCTCTTCTGCCCACTGCGTTTCTGGAAGAGGATTGTTGAGTAGCAGTGTAACTGTGGCAGGGATGAAGAGCAGGGTTAACTGCTGTGGGCAGAGCAGAAGAACAGCTCCGTGGCTGCTAAAAACAAAAGGTTATGGGCTGAAAAGATGGCTCAGCTGTTAAGAGTGGTTACTGGTCTTCAAGAGGACGCGAGCTCAGGTCCTAGCACCGATCCATGTTCAGTAACTCATGATGCCTATATAACCTCAGCTCTCCGGTATTCAACTCCCTCTTCTGGCCTCCTTGAACACTGAATGCCCATGAAGTGCATATGCATCAATAAATTTAAAAATCAAAAACAAATCTTAAAATACCCCCCCAGACCAAACAAACAAACAAACTTCTTGCATGGGAGAGAGGCTGATGGGCATTGGGCCCGTGTGGCAGCCTGCAGCAGAAAGCTGCGCTACGTGGGACAAAGTGCCAGGCCAGGCTGCAAAAGGCACGTCCATCCATCTTGGCAAAGCTGCAAGAGGGGCTACCTCTCCTT
The DNA here is from genome assembly GCF_049852395.1 of Peromyscus maniculatus bairdii. Taxonomy (NCBI): domain Eukaryota; kingdom Metazoa; phylum Chordata; class Mammalia; order Rodentia; family Cricetidae; genus Peromyscus; species Peromyscus maniculatus. Next base: position 81,690,847 of record NC_134859.1, on the reverse strand, counting down.
GTCTCAAGCCCCCTGCTGTCAGCTGGAGGAGAGGCCCTGGACTGTGGCCTGGAGACTCCGAAGAAAGAGGGCTAGAGAATGAATTCAAGCCGAGATCTCAGGACAGTGGGAGTCCAGGAAACACTCATACGTCTGAGTGTTTATAAATGGTCTCCCTTCCAAGTTGAATCAAGACTTATTTGGCAAAGAATGTCATCCTCCCCAGGGAAGGAGGCAACCCAGCGATGGGAACACGTAAGGGAAGCCGCTTCTCCATATGGCTCTGGCATTTTCCTAAAATAAACAATTGGATTGTTGGAGCCGTGAAAACGAGAGCAGGCCCAAACTCTGGGATTCTTAGTGTGTGGGATCAGGGGCGTGGGCCAGTCAAAGCTCGTGTATATACGACCGATTTCAACAGGGACAGAAGTGTGACTTACATCATTGGTGCTGAATGGGCCAAGGCTTTCTTTGTAGGAAATGTACTTGTAGGGCTGGAGAATTGGCTCAGTGGGTAAAGGCGCCTGCACTCAAGCCTGGGTTCCATCCTTGGAACCCACATGTAGAGGGAGAGAGCCATTTCCTGGAAATTGAAGGAAAAGAGGTATACACGTACGTGCCATGGCATGTTCGTTTGTGAATACACAAAATACTAAATGTAAAAAAATAAATTGGAGACTAGGAAGACACCCTTATAGGAATAGATTTGAGGTTTTGTTTGTTTGTTTGTTTGCTTGCTTGTTTGTTTGTTTTGAAACAGGGTTCCTCTGTGTAGCCCTGACCATCTTGGAACTTGCTCTGTAGACCAGGCTGGCCTTGAACTCAGAGTTCAGCTTGCCTCTCTCTCTCTGCCACCTAAGTGCTGGGATTAAAGGCATGCACCACCACCATCTAGATGAATAGATTTGTTTCAAAACACTAAACTGACTGTATTTAGAATCATGTTTAAATCACTAAACAGACTATTTTTATAGTACGGTTTAGGTCCACAGAAATATTTAGTTAATCCCAGCACTCGGGAGGCAGAGGCAGGCAGATCTCTGTGAGTTCGAGGCCAGCCTGGTCTACAAATAGAGTTCCAGGAAAGGCACAAAAGCTACACAGAGAAACCCTGTCTGGAGAAAAAAAAAAAAAAAAAAAAGATAATTCCTCCTCTAAGTCTTTACCTTCACACGTTCCTCTTTCATTAATATTTTACCTTTGTGATATATATGTATAGATAGATAGATAGATAGAAAGATAGATAGATAGATAGATAGATAGATAGATAGATAGATAGATAGATAGATAGATAGATAGATAGACAGATAGGTACTGAAATGCTGGAGATTGGGCCCAGGGCCTCACATATCCTAGGCAAGGCTCTTCCCAATTGTGCGAGGTGTGGTGCCTTTCTTACAGTTGAGTCTATTTTGATACATTGGCATTGCCTAAGGTCAATAGTTTACGCAAAATTCATTCTTCTCACTGTATAGTCTACTGATTTTGACAATAGACAGATGTGTGCCATTATAGTATCAGAATAGTTCACTACCCTAAAAGTCCTCTGTACTCCATCTACTACTATTAATACACATTTAAAAAGAAGATTTTAGACTTAAGAGATTTGTCTTAGAATGTCAATGTTATCATGTGTCCCTCTTGAGGACAGGGACAGCTTCACCACCATGTCCAAAGTTTAGGAAACCATCAAAATGATCCCAAACTAACAACCTCAAGAGAGAAGATCAAGGCATGCACAGTAGCTAATGCCTGTAATCTTAGCACTCAGGAGGTAGAGGTAACAGGATGGACATGATTCCAAGGCTAGACTGATCTACCTTACAAGTTCTGGACCAGCCAAGGGCTACACAGAAAGACCGTATCTTACAGAGAGAATGGGCTGGAGAGATGGCGAAGAGCACTTACTTTTCCAGAGGACCTGGGTTCTAACCCTGGCACCCACACGGCAACTCACAATTGTTCTTAACTAGGTCTAGGGGATCCCACACCCTCTTCTGACCTCTGTATCAGAAGCACACATGTGGTACACAGACACACATGCAGGTGAAACACTCATACACACAAAATAAAATAAATCCATCCTAAAACACAGAGGGGGAGCTAGAGAGGGCTCCGTGGTTAAGAGCCCTCACTGTCCTTGCAGAGGGCCGGAGTTCAGTTCCCAGCACTCTGGAGTGACTCACGACCACCTGTAACTCCAGCTCCAGGGGCTCTGATACTTCAGGTCCCTGCCTGCATCTGCGCCTGCACTCATGTGCACACACATGCACATGATTTAAAATAATAAAAAATAAATCTAAAAAAACACAGGGTGCCCTGGGGGGACAGCTGAGTCGGTAGTGTTTGCTGTGCAGACATGAGGAACTGTGTTTGGATCCCCAGACCCCGCGGAAAAAGCCAGGTACAGCAGAATGTGCTCAGAATACTAGCACTAGAGAGTCAGGGAGAGGATCCTGAGGCTCACTGGCCAACCTGTCTAGCCAAACTGGTGAGCTCCAGGTTCAGTGAGAGATCTTGGCTCAAAAAAAAAAAAAAAAATAAGGTGGAGAAAAACATGGATAGTCAACCTCTGACCTCTACATGTTCTGGAGTATACATGTACATGCACATACATGAATGCAGGAGCACTCATGCGTGCATGCGTTTGCATGCACGCACACACACGCGCGCGCGCACACACACACACACACACACACACACACACAAGAGGGGCATCAAGCTTGCAAATGTGCAAATGTGCAGCACCAATGTATGATGTGCTACCGACCCTGTAACGAGTCTTTTTCTGTCCCACCAGCTCCCAAATAATGACATGGAGACTTCTTACTGATTATGAAAGCTTGACCTATGGTTAGGCTTGTTTCTAACCAGTTTGTATAACCTAAATCAACCCATATTAATTATATGATTATATTCATCTACTCTCTGCCATGTGGCTCTGAGCTGTTACCTTCCTCCTGCACATCCTGCTTGCTCTGTGTCTCCACCTCTCTTCTTCCCAGAGTCCTCTCTGTTCCCAGAAGTCCTGCCTATATCTCCTGCCTAGCTATTGGCCATTTGGCTTTTTTTTTCTGCCCCCGAGACAGGGTTTCTCTATATAATCTTTTGTGCCTGTCCTGGAGCTCACTCTGTAGACCAGGCTGGCCTCGAACTCACAAAGATCCACCTGCCTCTGCCTCCCGAGTGCTGGGATTAAAGGTGTGCGACACCACCGCCCGGCCATTTTGCTCTTTATTACACCAATCACAGTCATACATCTTCACACAGTGTACAAATATTCCTCAACACTACCCCTCTGGGGTCTGAGGAGACTTTGGATGAGTACTCCAACAGGAAGTGGTTTCTCCAGCCTAGCTCAGGGCATCTTGGGTAGATTCCATCTGGCTGATTTATATACAGGTGTTGATCTTGATATGCCTCAACAAAATCCTAAATCATATTTACTTAAGCAACAGAAGATATCTAAACACCCTAAGGAGAGGGTCTGTCCCTACGAGAACTATCCCAATGGGTGACCTCTATGTGGCTGGCAGGGTGGTTTAACCTTAATCTCCAAAGGGCCCGTGATCCTGAGGTGATTCAGGGCCTTCTCCTGCACCGTTGGGGTTTTTGCACTGGTGTCTTCCACCCTCCATTGTGTGTGGGTTTTGCCTTCATCTCCGAATAGCTGTGTTTATCTCCAGGTACACACACAGAAAAGCAGGTCCCACCTTCCTCTTGTACCTTTTCCTTTTTTTTTTTTTTTTTTGGTTTTTCGAGAAAGGGTTTCTCTGTGTAGCTTTTGCGCCTTCCCAAGAACTCGCTTTGGAGACCAGGCTGGCCTCGAACTCACAGATATCCGCCTGCCTCTGCCTCCCGAGTGCTGGGATTAAAGGTGTGCGCCACCACCGCCTGGCTCACCTTTTCCTATTAAAGGTGGAGTTCTTTTATCAAACCTCTGCTGAGGTGCCCGGTAGGTCAGTTGATCTGTCTCATGTGGAGGGTCTGTTCTGCTTTCTTATCACGAAGGGCCAGGTAGTGTTTGACTCAATGGCATCACGGATGCTATGAATACATAGTTAACTGCCTCTCGGTCCTACCATTCCAGTTCCCCCAGATCTTGGCTGAAAACCCAGACATACACTGCTTATCTTACACTATCCCTTCAAATCACAGAATCATGCCAAGTTAGTTATGAAACAGTTAAATTCTGTAAGGGAAGAAACACCAATTCTCCATCAGGATGATGCTCAAGAAGCCTGATGCGGCCACCCATACAGTATACCTTCTCCATCACTCCCACGCCCAAGCTGAGGGCTGAACCCGGAATCTTGTGCTCGTGTTAGCACACAGTCCAGCGCTGAACTAAAGCCCTGTCCCTGGAGTATGCTCTTTGACATAGGGTTATTTTGAGCTGGAGATAAGTGAGAGGAGACAAGTGCAGACGTCCCCAGGAGGTGACGAGAGTCTAGTCCTAGTCTCCATAAAGCAGAGTCAAATGAACCACAGGAACGGTTTCCTGTTTCCTAGACAAAAAATTCCTGTTTATACCATGCTATTGTCAACTAAGTGTGAAATAGCATTTTCTCTATGGAAAAAAAATCAAAGTTCATTAAAAAGATATTACAGGGGTGTTGGTATTTGTGCTGGTCAGTATTTATTATGTTGTCACAAACTAGAGTCACCTGGGAAGAGGGAACTTCAACTGTGGAGTTTCTTCTATCCATTGGCCTGGGGGCATGTCTATGGGACCTGTTCGCGATTGTTAATCGATGTAACAACCCCTGAGCAGGCCATCCTGGGTTATATAAGAAAGCAAGGCAGTAGTCAGCCTTCCTGACAGAAGCGTTCTGCTTCCATTCCTGCCTCCAGCTCCCTGCTTTGAGCCCTGCCCTGGTTTCCTAAACAATGAACTATTACCTGGAAGTGTAACAGGAAATCCTTCCCTTCCCAAGTTGGTTTTGGTCAGTCTTTTATCATAGGAACCAAAAAGCAAGAAAGAAAGTATACAGGCCTATAACCCCAGTACTCTGGAAGCTGAGGCAGGAGGATCAAGAGTTTGAGGCCAGCCTTGACTACATAGTGATTCTGTCTCAAAAAAAAAAAAAAACAAAAAAAAAAAACCACCACCAACAAAATATTTTGAGTAGGATCTGTGCACATACCTGTAATCCTAGAGCTTGGGAGAGTGAGTCGGGAGGATTCCAGGTTTGAGACCAGCCTATGTTACATAGGAAGCCCCTGTCTCAGAGATTTTTTAAATTAGATTAATGTTGCTTGAGCATAATCCCAAAATGCTGAGGTGTGGTATGGCCACAGCATCCCGTGCTCTCAGCTGGAACTTCCTGAGAGCCTGCCGGAGCTTCCCCTTTGGCTTCCTGTCTTGTCTTGCACAGTTAGGTTTGAAGACAGTGTCTTCGCTTCAAGCTCACAAGGCAGCGTTTTCTTCTACGGCTTCCTGACCTCTCCCAGCCTTCATGGAACTGAAAAGAGGGCTTTGATCTGGATTAGGCTTGAAAACTGAGGGAACGTTCTGGAGGGTTTAGCCTCCCACCCAGACCACTAAAGCTTCCACCCATCAGCAAGAAGCCTGCCCCACTTTCTCATCATTGCCACGTTTACTGGAGAAGCATCCTAAATTTCCTTCAAAAACTCTTCCTCTGCACCCATAACTAGATCGTTTGCATAAGAGGCCCGGCTTTCGGTCTATCTGAACTGTCAGTACGCTTTCCCCCGCTAAGCCTAATCATCCCTCGCTTTTGATTCGAAGTGACAGACGTGTGGCTTTTCCTTTCCCTTGAGCATTTGGAGGCCACCGTAGGGTTATTAATCGACCTCATTTCAACTTTGTTGTGTCTGGCGTGGGGGAGGCCTGCGGAGATGGAGAGGGAAGGGGGAGGCAGCCGGTAGGTGGAGCCGTCAGAACACACACAGCGATTATCCATTAACTCCTCTGCGTGATGTGGGCAGTCAGTAGCACCCCAAAGCAACTACAGCAGCTTCAAAGGTCGCTGATTACAGATCAGCATGACCAGTGTAGCAATAATGGAAAACTCTGGAACCCTGTGAGAGTCACCAAAACCTGAAGAGAGCACCCGGGGTTAGAAAGATGGCCTCAACAGACACCCATGTGGGGTGCTGTAAACCCCCTAATTTGTGGGAGAACAAAACAGCACCACAGAGTCCGAGGGGGACAACGAGATGAGAACTGTCCTCTGTGCCCCCCTCTTTACCCATGGGAAGCACATTTGTTTGTTTAGAGACAGTCTCGTTAACCTAAGCTGGTCTCACATCGCTATGAAGCCAAGGATGATCCTGGACCCCTCGCCCTCCTACCTCTACCCTGAGTGCTGGGACTACAGGCATGTGCCACCATGCCAAGTTTTGCAGTGCTGAGGATCAAACCCAGGGCTTTGCACATCGCTCTACCAAGCTAGGTCCATCCCTAGCCCGGGACAAACATTTATCAAAGGTGCTCCTAATTCCCGCCACCTGGAAAAACAGAAGTTAACCATCAGGGATAACTCCAGGCCCTTTCTAGCCCAGGGGACTCTATGTGGAAAGTCTTCCTAACTCTCTTCCTCTGACACCTCTTTGCCTTGCCGTGATTTTTGACCCCTTGCGACTCCTACTTTTCCTCTCTTCCACCTCTACAAATGGACGAGGCTTTGTTCAGGACGCTTGCTTCCTGGTCAACGGAGGCACCAGAGTGGGCTGTCCCCCCAACTCCTTTAAGAAGGACCTCATCCCGACTGCTGTGAGTGGTGCCGTCTCCCTGAGGGAGCCGCCTCAGCCCAGACCACCTCTCGTTTCATCTACATCCAAGGACAGACAAAAAGGGTTTTTTTGTGGGGTATTGAGGACTGGATATTCAATGTTAAAATAGCTATTTGGGGGGACAGGGCATGTAGCTGCAACACCATTGATGCCTTAGATTCCTGTGGAAGCAGACAGAAGCCCAACACAATACAAATGTGAGTTTGGTCCCTCTGAAGCCACCAACTAACTTGTAACTAAGGGATTGTTTCCCCACTTAAATCGATCAAATATATTCTCTGTCTCGTTTCTATAATTCCCTTCTAGAACCTTCCTCAGCCCACCCGCTCCAGGGAGCCGGCACACTTTCTGTCTGGTGTTGCCTGATTCATGAGCACTGAATGCACAAACTCATTGAATTTCAGATATGTCTAAGTTTACCATTTAGCAAAGTCTGCCCAGAGACATCTCCTCACCCACCCCTGCCACACTGTAGAGTCCCGCCCCCCTTTCTCCTGGTCAGGTGTTATCTCTGATAAATCACCCATGCCAAAAATCTACCCTTGCACCTGCTTGCAAAGAAGTCAACCCCAGAGATATAACCAGGCCCTTCCCCCAGCTCCACTTCTTCTCCCAGATGCTCCTGCCTAGTCAAGGGTAGAGACAGAAGAGAGAAAATATGAAGGCACGACAGTGGTGCTCCCTGTCTGTATGTCCCTGGTGACTTGGAACACGGTTGACACTTACAAACAGGAAATACTCTGTCTCGGCACCTTCCGATAAGACTAAGTTCATCGTTTTGTCTGCGGCCATCCCCGCCTGGCACAGCCTGGCAGTGTGTCAGAGAGAAAGGTCAGGTTGATAAAAGGTAGGGAGACTGGCTTTGAGCAGGCCGTGGGAGGGAGTAGAGAGAGCCGGCTTGCTTAAGGGTCCTGTCAAGATCATGATGCAACCACCAAAACTGGTACAAGAGGTCTCAGGTTCCATCCCCAGTGTGGGAGAGAGAGGAGCGAGAGAAGAGAGGAGCAGGTAGAGGAAGCGAAGGAAGGATGGTGAAGCCCTGTCCTGTAGAGCTAGGGGAGCATGCCTCAAACCTGAAAGGACCAGAACTGAGGAGAAAAAAAAAAATGAGGCTCCTTCTCTGCAGACACTGGTGGTGGCCACAAGCTCATGGCAGCACTCTTTACAAGTGTAATTCAAACAAAAGAGTCACTTAACAGGACATGCGCTGAGCACTTTTCTATTGCTATGAAGAGACACCACGACCAAGGGGACTCATAAAAGAAAGCATTCAATTGGGGGCTTGCTTGTAGTTTTAGAAAGTAAGTCCATGATCACTGTGGAGCATGCAGGCACGATGCTGGAGCAATAGCTAAGCCAGGTACATCCTGATCTGCAGGCAGCAGGCGGCAGGCAGTAGACTGGGCCTGGCATGGGCTTTTGTTGTTCATATATATATATATAAAAACATGCATTTGTGTTTTTGCCATGGGTGTCGGGGTCCCCTGAAACTGGAGTTTCAGACAGGTGTGAGCTGTCATGTGGGTGCTGGGAATGGAACTCGGGTCCTCTGGAAGAAGAGTCAGCCCTCTTAACCCCTGAGCCATCTCTCTAGCCCTGGCATGGGCTTTTGAAACCTCAAAGACAAACCCCAGCGACACACCTCTTTCGACAAGGCCACACCTCCTAATCCTTCCAAAACAGTTCCACCAGCTGGTGACCAAGCACTCAAACACATGAGCCTATGAGAGCCATTCTTATTCCAACCACCACAGTGGGGAGCGGGTAGATACTGGGAATAAAGCACACAGATAAAACAGACTAATTGCAAATCAGAGAGTGGTCTGGGCACACAGACACTCAGCTGGCTCGCCTGCATCAAGGAAATGAGGAAGGAGAGGAAGTGATGGGAGAGGAGGGAAGAAAGGCCCCCCGCCCCAGACACCTTGCTCAGGAAGTGGGGAGGATGGTGTGAGCAGTCCAGGGGTACCCAGGCTGGTCCAGGGGTGCCCAGCCCTGGAGGAAGGGAGACTCATCCCAGGGACTTCTCAAGTTGTTCCACATTTTTAGGGAAATGTAAAGCATGTCAGGAGGTGGAAAGCGGCATGCGTCATCTTTATTTTGCAAAATGAGGCGAGGATGTTGAGGCCACCAAGCTTGTCAGACAAAGCTCATGACACCTTTGATTTCAAAATGAACTCAAATCCAAAGACCCAGATCGAGCCCCGACTTTGTATCCAGCAGGGCATGAATCATCCGACAGATGGTGGGGGTGCGTTTAGAGAGGCCCAGAGGGAGCAGGAGCGGCCCCTCAGATGGCCCTGTGGCGCCGAGCTGTTCTCCACCCAGAGCAGGCTAAGCATCGGGGGACTTTGTGGGTTCTGCTCTGTCTGGCTTCAGGGAGCAGCTGTGACCTAGCAAACTCAAGTAATTGAGAGAGAGAGAGAGAGAGAGAGAGAGAGAGAGAGAGAGAGAGAGAGAGAGAGAGAGAGAGAGAGAGAGAGAGGAGAATCCAGATGTTAGGATCTAGCTCAGCCTGGGACTCTAAAGCAGAAGGGCGGGGCCAATGCTGACGGCGCCCCCAGGACTGTTAGGAGTGGGTGAGCTTGCTCCGAGGGGAGATGGAACTAGCTCAGGAAGCCTGCGGTTACCCCAGTCTCTGAAGTCCCTGCGGACTGGCGGTGGGATTCAGGGAAGGAAGAATTCTTTCTTACTTTACAATTATACAGACAGTGTTTGGGTATCCCACTGTCCATTGCCTTCCACGCTGCAATCTGTCACTTGAAATCGAATGCATCCTGACTGCTCTGGGAGTCAGGGTGCTGCCTTTAATTTTAATAACCACCCCATGTGCTCTCATAGGACTTTGAAGTATTTTAAAAGGTGGTGCTTTTGTTCTATTTGTTTGTGTGTGTGTTTGTTTTGGTCAAAATTCTACCACTCCATTCTAACTTACAACAAAGATGGGAAGCTAAGCTCTTGGTGACTAGTCAATATTTTCTCTTTTCCACATATGAAGCCTTAAAGAAAAAAAAAAAAAACAAGAATGGCCGGGCATGGTCGTGCACACCTTAGACCAGCAGACTAAAGCAGGAGAATCAAGAGTTGGAAGTCAGCCTGGGCTACGTGGAAAGATCCCACCTCAAATAAAATAACACTATAACAATAAAAACAAATAACATACCATAACGAACACAAAGAAGAAACTACATAATACTCCCAAATTACTTATTAGTAAGTGTGACTTGTTTAAAGAGTCATTCGTGTGTTTTCGGGTGGCAGGTAGAGTATGACAATGGGACAATAAAAATATTGGTCACCTGAGGAACTCCGCCACTCCAGGAAACACAGCCTGCTCTGGTTCCCACAGGGGGATGTCCAGTTTTATCTGATGAGCTTTCCACTGTGGTTTTATTATAGCTCCAAGCTCTCGTCTGAGCAAGCCTGTTCTGTCACGGATGGTTGAAATACTCTATGGAATGTTATACTTCACAAGAGTTAACAACAAAAAGCATTATGTCAAAACCTAAGACATAACTATAATTAAAATCACAGTGTATTTCCTGTTGGTTGCTGAAGCCCATCATGGAAGTCTTGTCTTCAATAAATACTACATTTGGAATTTTCTGTCATAGAAAATTATTTTTAAATGATAGCTTAGAAAAGAAATATGAAAAGCTCTCATGCTATACATTATTAATATGATTTATGTCATGTCCCTTGGTAGAATGTTGAAAATATGCCAATAAATTAGTTCAAGAAAAATTAAATATTAATTTAGTTGATGAAAAATTAAATATTAATGGAGTGCTCAAACACCAATTACATTGCAGTATGAGCTTGTAAATATTTTCATAAGTAATTCCTGCTCCATATTTATGTAGTAGTATAGGCCAAGAAAAGAATCATTCATTTATACAGAAATTTTTTTCACCAATAAATTTTTCCAACTGGGCAATGGTGGTGCATGCTTTAAATCCCAGCACCGGGGAAGCAGAGGCAGGTGGATCTCTGTGAGTTCGACGCCAGCCTGGTCTACAGAGTGAGTTCCAGGATAGTCAAGACTGCACACAGAAACCCTGTCTCGAAAAACAAAACAAAACAAAAAATATTTCCAACTTACAGATTGAAGTTCTGATTTTTTTAAAAGGTGAGAAAACTACTAATGCTTTTACTTGGATTTGTGGGTATTCCTTACCATGGAAGTGATAGAAATCCCAACACACAACCTGAACAAGGACTGGCCTGTGTGCTTAACTGAAGAATATAGTCAAGATTCAGCTCTGGGAAAGGTTTCATACATAGCTTCAAGGAGCTCAGTAAGACACCTGGTACCTTTCCCCTCCTTTGCCTTCTGCTGGGCCAGCCTCTGCCTCTGGTCCATGGATACCGGTCTGTACTACCCCCCTTGCTTCCTCCCCTTCTGGACCAGGGTGTCCATTCTCAGAGCTGGAAGCTTTGAGCTGAGAGCTTCTGTCTTGGAGCTGGGAGCTACAGCTTGGCTTGGCTTAGCTGTCGGTGACTCATTGCCGAGTCCCCTAAACATCATTTCATGTTTATGAATGCCCAGGCTTAATTTGTCATTGTTGAAATACTCAAGTTATCTAGCTTTCCACAGACTGGTCTGATGTGGTGTGTGGTGGTACAACATGTAACCCTAACACCTGGCAGAAGGACTGTGAGTTTGAAGTCAGTATGGGCTTTATAGCAAGACCTTGCCTATAACACACACACACACACACACACACACACACACACACACACACACACCTACCTCTGTGCTTTGCCAGGTTCCTGGGGGCTAAAGTTTAAATCAGTGGTAGAGTGGGAGCAAGCTTGAGTGCCTCAGTTGATGGTCACCTGTCAAATGGACCTAGAGACCTTCTGTGAGCTCTTCCGGAAAGATCTCACTGATCACTTGGGAAATCATAGACCAAGGAAAGAGAAGAGGGTGACACCCTTTGTGACAGCTCTATCATCGTGAAGAGACACCGTGACCAAGGCAATTCACAAACCAAAGCATTTCACTGTTTGCTGGCTTACAGTTTCAGAGGGTCAGGCCACATTACCATCACGGCAGGAGCATGGCAGCATTCATGGCTCCGGAACAGTAGCGGAGAGCTACATCCTGAGCTGCAGGCAGAGAGAACACTGGGCCTAGTGTGAGCTTTTGAAAGCTCAAAGCCCATGCCTAGTAACGCAGTTCCTCTCTAACAAGGCCACACCTCCTAATTTTTCTCAAACAGTGACACTCCCTGATGACTAAGCATTCAAAGATGTGGCCTTGGGGGGGCACAGGTTGTGGGGGGACACGGGGAAGATACTATTCTTTTTTAAATCACCACAGTACTCAACCTTCTGAGAACTTTGGGGCCCAGAGTACAAGTTGACACTGATACCCAGAGTTTCTGAATCATCATCATAGCCCCTTGTTTGAATCAAAAGCATCCAATGTCTTCTTGGCTTGTTTTGTTCTTTTGAGACAGTGTCTCTCTGTTATGCAGTTGTTGGTGTCCTGGAACTCACTCTGTAGACCAGTCTGGCCTTGAACTCACAGAGATCCACCTGCCTCTGCCTCCTGAGTGCTGGGATTAAAGATGTGCATTGCTGAGCAGTGGTGGTGCATGCCTTTAATCCCAGCACTCAGGAGGCAGAGGCAGGCGCATCTCCAAGTTCAAAGCCTGCCTGGTCAACAAATCAAGTTCTAGGACAGCCAGAGCTGTTCCACAGAGAAACCCTGTCTAGGGGAAAGTGCTCTACCACTGAGCTAAATCCCCAAACCCCAAGCTTAGTTCTTAGTCTTAGTTTACAACAGCTTGGTATTGGGGCTACTGGGCTCTAGTTGTACTTTCTTGTAGGGACCGCCAGAGTCCCTACAAATAACGACACAGAGACTTATTATGAAAGTTTGGCCTTTAGCTAGGCTTGTGTTCAACTAGCTCATAATTTGATTAACCCATATTCTTTCATCTACATTCTGCTATGTGGCTCTTAACCTCATCTCCGTACTGCATGTCCTGATCTCCCTGTGACCCCTGGCAAATCCCTTGTGCCTAGATTCCTCCTCGTCTTCTTTTCTCTCCCTGGAAATCTCGCCCATCCTCTCCTGCCTAGCTATTGGCCATTCAGCTCTTTAACCCAATCACAGCCATACATCTTCACACAATGTACAGATATCCCACAACACTAAGCCCATAGCTCCACCTGACAATCATATGCCTGGTCTAACACTTCAGCAGAATGGACACAACTAGAGTCAATTAAACTCTCCCGTTGGTCCTTGGCCAGAGTGAGCAGCTGGAATTGCTTCCTACCTCAGCTGGTCTAAACCCGTACTGCATACTACGAGGGTTGCGGAGATAACTGGTACCCTAAGGGACCTAAAGGTGATTCCCATCACTCCCTGGTTTTCATTCCAACCCGAGAGGATGACAATCAACTCCCACAAACTGAGTCCTGCTCTGGCCTCAGTCCCTGCTGCTCCTGCTGTGCTGGTATTATCGTTGTTAGAGCAGATTGATATTGGCTCAGACACACAGAGAGCCCCATTCTGCTGACAGAGCAGTCTTGCCCATCCCCACCAAAAAAGAGTTTGGTGCTGCCTAGTTTAATGCTAACTAGGCACAAACGCGAGTCATTTGGGAAAGGAGAACCTTGAGAAGATGCCCCCAGCAGATGGGCCTGTGGCCATGCCTGTGGTGCATTTTCTTATTTTAGGACTGATGTGGGAGGGCCCAGCTCTCTGTGGGCGGTGCCAGCCCTGGGGTGGTGGTCCTGGGTACTATAAGAATGCAGGCTGGAGGCTGGAGAGATGGTTCAGAGGATAAGAGCACTGGGTGCTCTTCCAGAGGTCCTGAGTTCAATTCCCAGCACCCACATGGTGGCTCACAACCATCTATAGTGAAATCTGGTGATAAATCTTAAAAAAAAAAAAAAAAGATAAAAGTTTCGTGTGTGTGTGTGTGTGTGTGTGTGTGTGTGTGTGTAAATGCAGGCTGAGCAAACCATGAGCAAGCCAATAAAACAGTGATCCTCTCTGGCCTCTGTTTCAGGTCCCGCCCTTACTTCCTTTGATGATGAACTCTGGCCTGAGAGCTTTAAGCTGGATAAACCCTTTCCTCCCCAAATCGCTTTTGGTCATGGCCTTTTATCACAGCAACAGAAACCCTAAGACCAGGACCACTCCTCTGTATCACACTGGTTGATCAATAGCACACCCCTACAGTCTAGCTCCATGGTGATGCTAACTCCTATCTTCTGTTATGAGGAAGTACAAAGGGACCAGAATCCTCTGCAGCATCATAGACGCATCACTATATTGATGACATCATGCTGATCAAGCCAGATGAGGGCAAAGTGGTAAATACGGGACAACATGGGGTACAATTCCAGAGCGCTGGAGGGAAACCCTGCAAAGACATGGGCAACCCCGACAATGGGAAAGTTCTTAGGGACCAAGTGGGCATGCCCCTCCAGAAAAAGAAGAAATGATTTCATTTTACACCTCCCACTGTAACAACAGAAGCCCAAGGCCTGGTAGGTCACTTCAGCTCCGGGCCAAGCTTGGCATCTCCTTCTGGTCTACCCGAGCAGACCCGAGGAGGAAGATGCTCTATGACAGGCCTTCGGTCTTTTGAGCCTTCTGTGTCCAGCACTGTATAATCCCAGAAGGATCTACTGTGATGGTTAACCTTGATTGTCACCTTGGTGCGATTTAGAGTCATCCTGGAAACAAGCCTCTGGGGAAGTCTTTAAGGAATTTTCTAGATGAGGTTAACTGAGGTGAAAAGTCCCATCCTCCATGTGGGTGGTGCTACGCCATGGGCTGGGGTCCCAGACTGCATAGAAAGAAGAAATCACGCTCCACCCTTCCTGACTGTGGATTCAATGGGACCAGCTTCCTCAGACTCCTACTGCCCTGTGGTCCCTGCCATGATGGACCATATCTTTGAACTGTGAGGCAAAAACAAAGTATGCTGTCATAGCAACGAGACAGTAGCCAATACAGTTGTGACAGGAAGAGCTTCCGTGTGAGGCGTACAGAGAGCACCAGCAGAGAAGAGTACATCGTGGCTGCCTGGGCTCTGGAGCAAGGCCATTCCACCACAGCGGTGTGACCACCAGCTGAAGGTCAGCTCCCGGCATGCATCTGTACTGGCGTTCTCCCAAGAACCAGAACCAACAGCTTATGCAGAGCAACATGGGAAGAGATTTAGACTAGGAATCGGCTCTCACAGTTCCTGAGGCTGAGGAGTCCCATGACAAGCTGGAGAATCAGGGGACTTGGTGACATGCTTCTGTATGGTTGAAGGCCTGAAAACCAGGGGACAAAGGAGGAACTTCCTCTCTAAAGCTGCCTACCTGGGGCTCAGAGAGGCTGCTGGTAAAAGTCCTAACACACGAAGCGCCAAGAACACACATAAAGGTCACAGGACAACTTGTGGGAATCAATTGTGTCCTCCTACTGTGTGGGTCCTGGGGACCAGACTCAGGTCACCAGGCTTGGAAGGAAGTGTCTTTATCTAATGAGCCTGTTGCTAGCCTAGAACAAAGATTTTAATGTACACAGGCAGAAAATGGATGTCCCAGCTCAAGAAATGAGAGAATTCACTCTTTTGCTAGCTTTTTTTCTGTTTGGTCCTCCATATACAAGACAATGATCACCACATTGGTGGAGGTGGATCTTCTGCATCCTGTGTTCAAATGCTCTTCTAGAAACATCCTCACGGACACACACACCAGTTTCTAGGCATTCCTTAGCTGAGTCAGATTAACACATAAAATCATCCCAACAGTGGTGTATCTGGGTATCTTATTTGGGGTTTCTATTGCTGTGAAGAGACACCATGACCACAGAAACTCTTATAAAGGAAAACATTTAACTGGGGCTTAATTCAAGAAATCCACAGGAGTCTGCTTAGGGGTAAAAGGAATTTATTAGGAAAGAAAACTCACTAAAACAGAATAGGAGACTCGTCACAGGGTCCTGGAAGGCTGAGGTGCCGTCCCATGCTGTTCTGTCCTGAGTCAGTTCCACCATCCAAGCCCACATGGGAGAGAAGAGAGCTCTCTATGTGCCTCTCCGGTCTTAAGGGCAGCCCCGAGGTCAAGTCCCAGGGGCAAATACTGCAAGGTAGAACAGTTTTCCACTACAGGGGCTGGCTTACCGTTCAGAGGTTTAGTCCATTGTCATCATGGTGGCATGCAGGCAGACATGGTGCTGGAGAGGTAGCTGAGAGTTCTATGTCCAGATTGGCAGACAGACAGCAGGAGAAGACCGAGACACTGGGCCTGGCTTGAGCATCTGAGACCTCAAAGCCCTCTCCCAGTGTCTCAGTTAGTTTCTATTGCTGTGAAGAGACACCATGACTGTAGCTTGAGTTTTCCTGCCTGGCCCACAGTCAGTACAAATCTCTCTCACCCGCCAGTCCCACAGCCGCTCAGACCCAACCAAGTAAACACAGAGACTTATTTTGTTTATAAACTGTATGGCCGTGACAGGCTTCTTGCTAACTGTTCTTATATCTTAAATTAGTCCATTTCTATAAACCTATACCTTGCCACGTGGCTCGTGGCTTACCAGTACTTTACATCTTCCTTGTCCTGGCAGCGGCTCCAGGCAGTGACTCCTGCCTTCCTGTTCTTTAATTTCTTCTCTCTGTTAGTCCCACCTATACTTCCTGCCTAGCCACTGCCAATCAGATTTTATTTATTGACCAATCAGAGCAACACATTTGCCATACAAACCAGCCCCCAGCACAGCCAAGTGCAGACCATCTCAGACACCTGCACTCAGGCCCATGGTCCTAATCATCCTCTATGCGGACCTGCTGGGTAAAGCCACGAGGAACCCGAGAACGGGCTCCCACAGGACATACAGAACATCCCACAGCACATGACCATAGCAATTCTTTTTTTTTTTTTAAGATTTTTATTTATTTTTTATGGATACAGTGTTTTGTGTGTATGCTTGCATACCAGAAGAGGGCGCCAGATCTCATTATGGATGGTTGTGAGCCACCATGTGGTTGCTGGGAATTGAACTCAGGACCTCTGGAAGAGCAGCCAGTGCTCTTAACCTCTGAGCCATCTCTCCAGCCCCCCATAGCAATTCTTATAAATGAAAACATTTAATTGAGGAAACTCACAGTTTCAGAGGTTCAGTCCATCATCATCACTGTGGGGAGCATGAGGTGTGCAGACAGACATGGTGTTGGAGCTGAGAGTTCTACATCTTGACTCAGAGGCAACAGGAAGTCGACTGACTCACTGGCCAGTGTCCTGAGCATAGGAAACCTCAAAGCCCGCCCCACAGTGACACACTTCCTCCAACAAGGCCACACCCACAACAACAATGCCACACCTCCTAATAGTGCCACTCCCTGTGAGCTTATGGAGGGCAAACACATTCAAGCTGCCACACCAGTGACACACTTCCTCCAACAAAGCCACACCTACTCCAACAAGGCCATATGTCCTAATAGTGCCACTCCTGAGGGCCTACAGGGGCCATTTCCATTCAAACCACCACACTGGAATCGACTCAAGTGGGGCGACAGGCTTAAGGAAATTGTGTGAGCAGGAACCCTAACCCCTCTGTCCTCTGCCAGTGCTCTGTGCTGCTTCCCCTCAGGTCCCAGCCACCTATAACCACTTTGGGGTGGGAGGTTGGGGCTCTGGACGAGTCAGGTGCATATTGGGTACAGAAGGAGGTGGTGCTTCTGCTACCTGCTGGGCTGGCCCTGGAAAAGCAGGAGAACTCTCTGTGAAGCTGAGCTTCATGTGGTTCCCCGGGGCGTGGTCTTCATGTGAAGAGGCAAGAAGTGACCTGAAGTAATGGAGTCAGGCCACAGGCAATGGGTTGGCAGGGACACAATAGAAGACTGAGGAGGAGAAGGTATGGGGAGAGACATGAGGATGGGAAGTATTTGTGTTTCACATTAATATGATCGACGAGGACCACCCAGTAGCTGGAGTGACGCCAATCCCACCAAGGACAGAGAACAGTTCTGACAGAAGGAGAAAGCCTGCTGGGAGGCAGAAACAACAGATGTCCAAGACAATGACAAATCCAATAAGGAGCCAAGAAAAATGTCCCCAGATCATGCTGCAGGAGCTGGGAGATCTTTTGGTCCAGTCTTATCTATGGAGTCCCTCATCAGCCTTGGACAAAACAGGGCGTGCCTTACCTTCAGGGTGCTCATGACTTTCAGGACATGGGCACTGTCTTGAAGTTTTCCTTACGTGCCAGGCTGGAGTTTTCTCTTCCCACCCTGAAGGCAAGGGCTCTTCCCCTTCCCCCATCCGCAGGCTTCCAGCCAAGTCAGGATATAGAAGGATGTGTTTTGACGAGATGCAGACAGGTGGCAGATGCTCGCTAGTGGACACGTTTGAAGAAGTTACACTAAAAAAGGGGGGCATGCTGGGAAGAAAGAATGCTTTAGGATAAACCTCTCAACCACCTCCACTTTTTATTTTTATTTATTTATTTTTGTTTATTTTTTATTTTTATTTTTTTTTCGAGACAGGGATTCTCTGGGTAATTTTGGTGCCTGTCCTGGAACTCACTCTGTAGACCAGGCTGGTCTCAAACTCACAGAGATCCTCCTGCCTCTGTCTCCCGAGTGCTGGGATTACAGGTGTGTGCCACCATTGCCCGGCCCACCTCCACTTCTATTGAAAGAAAAGTGCCACAGGAATCACTTGGTTGAGAACCTGGGATAGGGAAGCAAACGGCGAAATGACCCAGACACTGAAGCAGAGCTGGAGTGAGAAGGTAACACGGGAAACCAAAGAGAAGGCAGAGAGAAGGGACCCCAACCAAAGAGAAGGCAGAGAGAAGGGACCCCAACCAAAGAGAAGGCAGAGAGAAGGGACCCCAGTGTCTGTGGAGCCAGACAGCCAGACACCATGGAAACAGGGATATATCCAGACGTACAGAGACCTGCCTACCTCTGCCTCCTGACTAGAGGTGTGCTCCACAGAGCAGGCTGTGGTGGCATGGCCTGTACTTCCAGCACTTGGGAGACTGAGGCACTCTGGAGGGCCATGAGTTTGAGGCCATCCTGGGCTCCAGAGCAACTGCCAAGCTGGCTACTGGGGTGCAGAGCAAGACCCTGTCTACACAAACAAACAAACAAACAAACAAATCTAAAGGCACGTTCCACTATGCTTAGCAAAATTAAATGGGGGGGGGGGGGAGGGGTGTTTTTGTTCTTGTTTTTTGAGACAGGGTTTCTCTGTGTAGCTTTGGAGCCTTTCCTAGAACTCACTCTGTAGCCCAGGCTGGCCTCGAACTCACAGAGATCCGCCTGCCTCTGCCTCCCAAGTGCTCAGATTAAAGGTGTGCGCCACCGCTGCCTGGCCAGGGACAGTTTTCTATACCATTTTGAGCGCTCAGACTAGAGCCGATGTCTGACCGAGAGGCTTTGCCTTTCTGCTCTTTCAGATATGAGGGGTAAGGGCTGAGGTTGTTGCTCAGTGAGAGAGTGCTTGCCTAGCAAGTGTGAGGCCCTGGGTTCAATGCTCAACCTTGTAAGACACCAGAAAATAAAAAGGAAAGGAAATGTGAAGAATTGTACTTGTTTTCAGCTGAAACTGCTCTGCAGCTGAGCAGAACCGGATGTCCCGACTAGACCCTGGATGACAGGCAGCCTAGCCTGGCTGCTGCTGGCAGCCTTTGGGAACAGTCTGCAGCTGCTAGCAGATAACTCAGGTCACACACCACCTGTGCTTCCAAACATAACGGCATGGAGTAAATAATTCCCATGCCTGCCGGAGTGGTGATGCTCAGGTGAACATTTAAAAATACCTATTGCTGGCCCCAAAGGGCTTCTATTGAATGTTTTCACGGAAAACCTGTGAATCACAGGGCTACCGTGAGCACGGCACCAGTGTGAACCCTTCCTCAATGCTGGTGTGTGTCTGAAGTCGGCAGCTGCAGCCAGCCAAAATTATAAAACCAAAGCACACATGGAAAGACTGTTCTCCCAGGAGAAGAAATTTATTTTGTTGACTAATATTTAAACAGTTTAACATGCCTTCTGACGAATTGTCTGGCTTGGAAAAAAAAAAAAAAAAGCATGTAACAAGTCTGCGTGATAAATCCCTCATTTTTAACAGCAGGGAATATGTAGGCAGGTTTTAACGGAACATCTGCTTCCCTCCATCTCCACTTAATGAGTGTTTAAAAAAGGTTGATGGAAGGGGTCCCACATCTCTCAGGCCCTTTGGCCTTGGCCTCAACAATGTGTGGGTGCAAGCAAGGCATGTGACCGTGAATAGCCAAGCCGCAAACCCCGCAGCACTTCAGATATCCAGCCTCCACCTCCTCAGCATCTGCATATGGCCACCTGTGCCCCAGGACAG
This sequence comes from Peromyscus maniculatus bairdii, assembly GCF_049852395.1. Taxonomy (NCBI): domain Eukaryota; kingdom Metazoa; phylum Chordata; class Mammalia; order Rodentia; family Cricetidae; genus Peromyscus; species Peromyscus maniculatus. Next base: position 81,670,762 of record NC_134859.1, on the reverse strand, counting down.
GCTGCCCACCTGGGCCTCCTCTGCCAGCAGCTGCTTCCCACCTGCTTCTCAGAGAGAGCACCCTCCCTTCGCATCATGGGTGTTGCTCCTGCAGATGGGCAGCATCTAATGCCTCTCCAATGCCATGGCCAACCGGTCCCTGTGGGTGGCACCAGAGCCCACAGGTCACCAAAGTAGCCGTGGTCCATTGAGACCTGGAGGTGGGGGAGACAGAGGGAGAAGACTCCCTGGGTAGCTCCACCCACTCCAGCACTTGAACTCAGAGGGGCAGGGCACTGTGCAGTCTCCAGCAACAGCCATCAGTGTTCACATCTGTCTCCAGGAAGGCCCTGCACCTGCTTCTCAGATTGTTTACCAGCCTCTATTTTCTGCCTCTCTCATGTCCTTCTTCTGGATTTCCTCTGCTTATGTGCATGTACGTGTGTGGTGGTATTGTGTTCCCCAAAATATTGTGCATCCTAATAAACTTATCTGGGATCAGAGAAGAGAACAGCCACAATATTAAACATAGAGGATAGGCAGTGGTGGCACTCATGCCTTTAATCCTAGCATTCCAGAGGCAGAAATCCCTCTGGATCTCTGTCAGTTCAAGGCCACATTGGAAATAGCCAGGCATGGTGACTCACGACTTTAATCCCAGAAAGTGATGGCAGAAAGCAGAAAGGTATATAAGGCGTAAGGACCAGAACTAGAAGCATTTGGCTGGTTAAGCTTTCAGGTTTTCGAGTAGCAGTTCAGCTGAGATTCATTCTGGATGAGGACTCAGAAACTTCCAGTCTGAGGAAACAGGATCAGTTGAGGAATTGGCAAGGTGAGGTGGCTGTGGCTTGTTCTGCTTCTCTGATCTTCCAGCATTCATCCCAATAACTGGCCTCAGGTTTGATTTTATTAATAAGACCTTTAAGATTCATGCTACATACATGTGTTTCCTCAGGGTGTCAGCACCCCTGACCTGTGACTGTGTGAGCAAAATATACACACACATAAGGGCCTGGAGCAATGGCTCAGCAATTAAGAACACACGTGTACACACGTCTATGAGGAAATGCATTTTGGGAAACCGCTAAGAGTAAACCACCGTCCAGTTCACAAACATGACCCACATTTGAAAGCAAACCACAGTAAACCATTTCACCTGGGGACTCTCAAAGGCCGGTGACATGAGGTGACAGGGGACAGAAAAGGACACTTTTATACTCTATACTGTACAGACACATTAGCCCTTTATATTGAAGCCGGGAACCCTAGCACATCCACGCTGCTAATGGTTTGTTCCCGGTTTTAACCTAGATGGCACTTCAGTCAGGGTGCAAGGCTCAGAGTCTTCTGAAGGGTTTGGTGAGCGGACAGATGATAATGGGAGAGAGGGGCAGGAGGTGATAAGGAGAGGGTCACCAGCGCCTCGAGTCTCAGGCTGGGCTGCCTGAGCGGGCAGAGGGTTAGGACTGAGCTCTGGACTGCCTGGCTGCCTTTTCCCCGTTCCCTAGGAAATGTTCACACTCAGGATGAGTGGGAGGAAGAAGGGAGGCTTGTGGCGTGTCCGTGGGATTCCCAGATTGCTGGCTCACAGCTCAGAGAGTTAGTGCCTGGCTCTGCTCTCTGGCATTGTGGTGACAGGCCACGTGGGTTCTGGGATTCTGGTAACAAAGGGCCCTCCCCAGGAAGGAGGAGGGAGGGACTTCCTTGACATTCTTACTACTCATGCTCTCAACTCTGGGCAGTGGTCCAAGACTGTAACACTAGATGTGGGAGGCTGAGGCAGGAGGATCTCAAGTTTAAGGCTGTGTACCAGGCATTTTCTCTTGGGCCACCAACCAGCTCCCAAATCATGACATGGAGACTTCTTATTAGTTAGGAATGCTCGGTTTTAGTTTATGCCCGTTTCTGGTTGGCTTTTTATAACTTAACCTGGTCCTCTTTATCTACATTTTGCCTCAGGGCTTTTTATCTTTCTTTCTGTGTGTCCTATGCTTGTCTGCTGGCTGGTGGCTGCCTGGCTGGCCCCGGGCATCTCCTTTTTCTCCCTTGTTCTCTCCTCTCTTCTCCTTGTTCTTTTCAAGCCTAGATTTCTTCTCCCCTTCACTCTCTCTGCCTACCAGCTCTGCCTATCCCTCTCCTGCCTAGCTATTGGCCATTTGGCTTTTTATTAGACCCATCAGGTGCCTTAGGCAGGCAAGGTGAAACAAATACAGCAGATCTTCACACAGTTAAACAAAGGCAGCAGAAACAAATGTAACACAATTTAACTTAGTTAAAATAATATTCTACCACAAGGCTAGCCTATGCTCCATCATGTAGGCTTGTCTCAAAACAAACAAAAAACCAATCTGAACACATCAAGTGTGGAACATGTACCTCATCTATAGGTGAGTATTCAATAGAGACAGGCACCAGCACTGAGAGCCCACGTATGGCTAGCTCTGCTGTGCAGGTAAAACAGGGACCTCTAAGATACACTTAAGGTCCTTCTGTGTGTGATGATGTACATTCATAACCCCAGCAATTTAGAGGTGGAGGCAGGGGTTAGGAACTCAAAGGCAGCCTTGGCTACATAGAAAGTTCAAGGCTAGGGGCTGGAGAGGTTGGCTCAGTGATTAAGAGCAACAGCTACTCTTCCAGAGGACCTGGTTCAATTCCCAGTACCCACATGCTGACTAATGGTAGTCTGTAACTCCAGTCCCATGCTATTTGCTGCCCTCTCTGGCCGATGTTGGCAATGCACACATGTGGTGCACTGGCACACAAGCAGATAAAATAAAAATAAACACATTTTTAAAAAGATAAATGGCATCTGGGGGCCAGAGACATGGCTCGGCAGTTAAAAGCACTGGCTGCTCTTCCAGAGAACCAGGGTTCAATTCCCAAGATCCACAATGACAGCTCACAACATCTCTAACTCCTGTAACCCCAGTTCTAGAGAATCTAATGCCCCCTCCTGGTCTCTGTAGGTACTGCATGTGTGTGGTACCTGTACATGCAAGCAAAAAAAAAAAAAAAATACACATAAATAAAATTAATTAATTAAAAAAGAAAGTTCAGCCAGGCGGTGGTGGCACATGCCTTTAATCCCAGCACTCGGGAGGCAGAGTCAGGCAGATCTCTGTGAATTCTAGGCCAGCCTGGGCTACCAAGTGAGTTCCAGGAAAGGCACAAAGCTACACAGAGAAACCCTGTCTCGGAAAAAAAGAAAAAGAAAGAAAGAAAGGAAGGAAGAAAGGAAGAAAGGAAGAAAGAAAGAAAGGAAGAAAGGAAGAAAGAAAGAAAGAAAGAAAGAAAGAAAGAAAGAAAGAAAGAAAGAAAGGAAGGAAGGAAGAAAGAAAGGAAGAAAGGAAGGAAGGAAGGAAGGAAGAAAGGAAGGAAGAAAGGAAGGAAGAAAGAAAGGAAAGTAAGAAAGAAAAGTAAGTTCAAAGCCAACCTGGGTTATGAGAGTCTCTGCCTCCAAACCTAAAATTAAGTAATAAACTAATATAAAACTAAATGAAAGGTCCTGTTTTCATATGCATCAGAGACTGAACAGGGGCCTGCAAAGTGCTCTCCTATTCCAACTACTTGCATGAAGAAGCCACTGTGACCAGGGCCTTTGATCACTAGAATATGGGCATGTGGCAATTAGAAATCAGGACCCGGAGGCAGAAGGTTAAGGATGGCAACGAAGGCTGGGGATGTAGTTCAGTTGGTAGAGTGCTTGCTTGCCATACACATAGCCACGGGTTCTCTCCAGCACCACATAAACCGGGGTGGTAGGGTTCGCCTGTAATCCCAGCCCAGGTAGAGTCAGCTCCATAACTCTACTTTCAACAGATCCCATGCCCTCTTCTGGCCTCTGTGGGTACCAGCCACACAAATAACACACAGACTTATTTGTAGGCAAAACATTTATACACATAAAATTAAAGTTGAAAAAGACAGGGTCTTGCTATATGAACCTGGACTGGTCTGGAGCTCGCTCTCTTCCTGCCTCAGCCTTGTGCCCTGGAAGCACAAGTGTGTGCCACCACTCCTGACTCCTCCTGAATGTGGGGTGCATATGAGACAGCTGGGGGTCAGACTGCCGGCTTTATCTCTGACACGGGGTAGAGAATTCAGTTCTGGTCCGGTAGACAAATGGATTCCCATTGGTCACACCGGAAGTAGCCAGACTTGGAGTTAGGGCCACGGGTCCTGACACACTGCTGCGGCCCAGCCACTTACCATCTCAGCAGCAGGTAGGCCCAAAACACCTTTCCTGAGAGGGGGCTGGGCCATGTTCAGTCAGATGAGACATTGCTCAGAGGAGAGGCCCCCGGAGTCTCTGTGACCTCACTCACCTCATCTCAGCCCAGGTGGGAACAATGAATATAACACCCCCCCACCCCCCCCCACACCCCCACCCCTGCCATCCAGCTTCGTTCCTAGGAGGGGAAAGGTGAGCAAGCCCTAGCATCCTGCCCCAGACTCTTTGGTTGAAAGAACCAACTCTCTGCAAAACGGGGGTGGGGGTGGGGTGGGCAGGGCAGGACACAAAGACTTCCTGCTACACAAGGGGTTTTGTTTTGTTTTGTTGTATCTAAATATCTGATTCAAATTCATGAAAGACTCCATGGGGTGCTGCAAAGGTCTGGCGGGGCTGTGGGGGAGAGACACCCGCACCTGAGAGCAGGAAGCAAAACAGAAACCGCAGTGGCTGGGTCACGAGGCCAGGATGTCAGCTGTAAATAGCATCCAAGACACCTGAGAAGAGAAAATTGTCACAGTCAAGTGAGAAACGACCCAAAGATGAAAAGGAAAGAGACGGTTCAGACACAGGGCGTGCAGGCTGGAAGAGAAGGAATTCTGGAGGGAACAGAGCAGATCTGGGAAAGAGTAATCAAAGAAACGGAAGGAGACAGCTTTCAGGCTGGACACAGAGGAGAGTCTGGCTCCAAGCAAAGTTGATGGGAAAGGGCCACACTGACGCATGCAACGATGAATTCTCAAAGGAAAACAGTTGAGCAGTTGGGTATGGTAACGCTTACCTGTTATCCCAGCACTTGGGAAGCTGAGGCAGGAGGATCACCTTGAGATTGAGGCCAGCCTTGACTATCTAGTAAATATCAGGGCAGCCTGGGCTACAGAGTAACCCCTGTCTCCAAAACCTAAACCAAACCAAGGGAACCGAGAGATGCCTTAGCAGTTAAGAACACTGGCTGCTCTTCCAGAGGTCCTGGGTTCCGGCGCCACAGCACCCACATGGCAGCTCACGTGTGTAAATCTGTAATTCCAGCTTTAGGGGATCCAACACCCTCTTCTGGCCACTACAGGTACTGCATGCATGAGGTGCACAGACACACATGCAGACAAAACACCCATACACATAAAATTAAAACACAATAACAACAACAAAACCCTAAGCAAGAGGCCAGAGGGTAAATAAAGGTAGCTGTTGACCAGCCACCGACCCGAGTTCAGGAACCAGAGCCCTGTAATAGAAGGAAACAGCTGAATCGGGAAAGCCGTCTTCTGACAACACCCGTGCTGTAGCACACGAAAGTTAAAACAGTTAAGAAAGATACAACTGTCAGGCGGTGGTGGCGCACGCCTTTAATCCCAGCACTCGAGAGGCAGAGCCAGGCGGATCAGAGAACTACACAGGGCTACACAGAGAAACCCTGGTTTTTTGTTTTTGTTTGTTTTTGTTTTTCCGAGACAAGGTTTCTCTGTGTAGCTTTGCGCCTTTCCTATAACTCACTTGGTAGCCCAGGCTGGCCTCAAATTCACAGAGATCCACCTGGCTCTGCCTCCCGAGTGCTGGGACTAAAGGCGTGCGCCACCACCGCCTGGCAGAAAAACCCTGTTTTGAAACAAACAAACAAAAAAGATAAAGCCTTGGTTTCAATTCCCAGAACCCATACACACATACTACACACACACACACACACACACACACACACACACACACACACACGTGAACATATATATATACACACATATACACACATCACACAGACACATACATACATGTACACACACATGCAAACACACATACAGCAAGACATTAGAGGAGGGAGAGATTGTACTTTTACATATCTTTTGTTTCCTTTGGTTTTGGTTTTGTTTTTTTAATGTATATAGTGTTCCACACACATGTCTGCCTGCAGGCCAGAAGAGGGCGCCAGATCCCATTACAGATGGTTGTGAGCCACCATGTGGGTGCTGGGAATTGAACTCAGGTCCTCTGGAAGAGCAGCCAGTGCTCTTAACCTCGGAGCCATCTCTCTAGCCCCACCTTTGGGTGTTTTTAAAAACTATTTCTTTTATGTTTTTTCTTATTATTGTCATCATGTGCAAACACAAGTGACGGGGGGGGGGGGATATGGAGAAGTCTGAGGACACTTTGTGGAGTAGATTTCCTTGTATCTTTCTGTGCGTTGCTGGGATTGAACTTGGGTCATCAGGCCTGCACAGCGAACACTCTACCTGCTGAACCCGCTCACCAGCCCCTTCCTTTATGATTTCAAAGCAGGTTTAAATCAGGGAACACAATGACAAATAAGGATCTTACAGACAAATAGGAAAAAAATTTAAAAATAAAATAAAAAATAAATAAATAAAAATAAAGGAAAAAATGGCAAAGCCTAAATTAAAATGATCTCAGACTTTTCACAACATTCAAAGAAGTAAATGTTGATTTATTTTTACCTCTGCTCATCCTTAGCAGCACATTTTACTTTGAAACCTATTTGTGTGTTTTCTGAAACAGGATGAAGGATATAAGAAGCAACCTGAACTTGACCTTACTCTTCAGACACTCCAGATGCAATTTGCGGTCTTACTAGCGTGGTGCGTGCCCATATTTCCTGTTCTTGCCTAGGCCTTCCTGTGTGGTGAATGCAGTGCTAGCGGCGAGATGGAGGAAGTCGATATCTACAGTCTGAAATACACGCGTGGGTCTAGAGAATCTGAAGGAAAAGTAAGTGTGACACTCATGTATGGAGGCAACAAGAAACCCCAGAGGCAGAGCTGTTTAAAAAACGATCCCTCGGGAGTACTCTTGAATAAATTACCTGAAGATGTCGCCTCGACACTAGGAGGGAAGGAGATTCAAACGTGGGAGCCAGGCAAGGCTGCACTGGCTATAACGCCAGCAATCAGGATGCTGAGGCAGGAGGGTTGCCACAAGTTTGAGGCCAGCCTAGGCTACATAAGGAAGTTTCAAGCCAGCGTGGGTTACAAATAAGACTTTGTCTCAAAACAAAACAGAACTAGTAAAGCAGTCCTGCACCTTCCAAATATAAGCTGGAGGGGCTGGAGAGGACTCAATGGTTAAGAGACCTGGCTGTTCTTCCAGAGGACCGGGGTTCAATTCTCAGCACTCACATGGCAGCTCACAACCATCTCTAACTCCAGGGCATCTGGCTATGGTGGCCCATGTCTTTTTTTTTTTTTTTTTTTTGGTTTTTCGAGACAGGGTTTCTCTGTGTAGCTTTGCGCCTTTCCTGGAGCTCACTTGGTAGCCCAGGCTGGCCTCGAACTCACAGAGATCCGCCTGGCTCTGCCTCCCGAGTGCTGGGATTAAAGGCGTGCGCCACCACCGCCCGGCTCGTGGCCCATGTCTTGATCCCAGCACTATGGAGACAGAGGCAGGCAGATCTCTATGTGAGAGGCCAGCCTGGTGTACACAAGTTCTAGGACAGCTAAGGCTACATAGTAAAACCTTGTCTCAGAAAAATAAAAAAATAAAAAAGGAAATAAATGAATACATGAAATACAGGTAGAAAACCCACTAAAGGTTATCAGGTACCATCTACTTTAGTTTTTGAGAGCAGCCTCTCGCTGGCCTGGAGCTTGAGAAATGTGGGGGCACAGAGGTCCTTGTGCTCACAGATAAGCACTAAGGGACGGAGAAATGTCAAATAAACAAGGTTGTCCCTTCAGAGGGTGGGATGTACAACACGTTTTCTATCCAGAAGACTGGGAATGGACGTGGTTAATAATCTGGTGAACTTTGCACTATCTATGTGGCTGAGACCACACCATATCCTCCCCAGCCCCTTACCATGAGCTTGTCAATCTATGGAACCTACCTATACGAAGATGTCACATGTTCTTTACAAAGAGTTTTGATATAGTCATGTCTTAAGCTTTATTGTGTGCACAGGATTGAGTTAATTATCACTAGAAAAATTTTTCACCAAATTGTGCTGTACTTAAACATATCTAAAATAAACTACTTCTCAGTTTGAACCAACACCAACTACTGAGTCAGTCATGTTGAACCAAATTCCCTTCTTGTTCCCCCTGGATCATTACCCTGCTGACCATGGTGGTCTTGGAGACCCTGCAGAGAAGTAGGCAAGGCTGGCTGACCAATAAGCTTCAGGGACCTTGTCTCCCTCTCCCCAGCACTGGGATTATCAATGCCAGTCACCATTCATTTTTATTTATATGTGTGTGTTTGTGTGAATGTACACCTTTAGTGTTCAGGTGCCCTCAGAATGCCAAAAGAGGGCATTGGATCACCCTGGAGCTGGAGTTACAGGTGGTTGTGAGTCACCTAACAAGGGCGCCAGGACCTAAACGCAGGTCTTCTGGAAGAGCAGCCAGTGCTCTTAAACTGCTGAGGTGTCTCTCCAGCCCCCATGTTTGTTTGGTTTGGATTTTTTTTTTTGAGCTGAGGATCGAACCCAGGGCCTTGTGCTTGCTAGGCAAGTGCTCTACCACTGAGCTAAATCCCCAGCCCCTGGCTTGGATTTTTAATGTGGGTTCTGGGGCATCAAATCAGGCCCTCATCCTTGTGTGGCCAGCACTTTCCTAAGCAAGCTGATGCCTCACCCTTGAATACTTTAATATGAGCAAAAAAGATGTGGGAGGGACAAAGTAAAGCTCACAGGCTTTAGTCTGAGTGAGGAGGTGGAGTAGAAAGGGAGAGACCTGACTCTCACCTTACTTTCTGGGGGTAGGGGAAGTACTATTTTTTTTGAGGCAGGATCTCACTGTGTAGCTCTGGCTGGCTTGGTCCCTGCTAAGGAGACCAAACTGACCTTGAACTCAAAGAGATTCACCTGCCTCTACCTCCTGAGTGCTAGGAATAAAGGCGAATGTCACCATGCCCTGCCTGGAAAAAAAACATATTTTTGAGACAAGGTATCATGTAGTCCAGCCTCAGATTCTCTGTAACTGAGGATGACCCTGAACTCTGATCTTTCAGCCTCCACTCCCCCAGTGCAGGGTCCACAGGGGTGCACCACCACACTCAGTTCATTTGGCACTGGGGGACTGAACCCAGGGACTCATGTATGCAAGCACCCTACTAACTGGCTTTTAAAAGAAATTGGCTACATTATGTAAAAAAAAAATGAACTTAAAATATGATGAAATCTTATAAAAGATGAAGTGAGGGCTGGGGTATAACTCAGTGGTACAATGCCTGCCGCACAAAGTAGTGGGTTCCATCCTCAGCAATGCAAACTCATCACCATCATCATTATCTCCATCATCATCATCATCATTATCTCCATCATCACCATCATCATTATCATCACCATCATCACCACCACCACCATCATCGTCACCATCATCACCACCACCATCACCACCACCACCACCACCACCACCACCACAACCACCACCACCATCACTATCATCATCATCATCTTTCTGAAGAAAACAAACAGGCTCCTAAGGGATAAAATAAAATAAATTATAATAAGAGAAAACCAAAACTAACACATTGGAATAAGACAAAACAAACAAACAGAAGGAAAAGAGCCCAAGAAAAGGTGCAAGAAACTGATATAGATGCAGAAACCCACTGGTTCACACACCCAGGAATCCCATAGAAACACTAATCTTCTTTCCAAGTATGTGGTCAATTTTGGAGGAAGTTCCATGCGGGGCTGAGAAGGAGTGTTCTGTGTTTGGGTGAAATGTTCTGTAAATATCTGCTAGGTCTGTTTGGTTTATAACATCAGTTAGCTTCAGCATGTGTCTGTTTAGCTTTTGTCTAGATGACCTGTCTCTTGGTGAAAGTGGGGTGCTGAAGTCACCCACTGTCTGAGTGTGCGGGTCCATCTGCGATCTGAGCTGTACCTAGTGTCTCTCTTGTGAACGGGGTGTCCTTGTGTTTGGTGCACAGATGTTAAGAATCACAATGTCCTCTCAGTGGATTTTTCCTTTGATGAGTATGGAGTGTCCTTCCCTATCTCTTTTCATTGGTTTTGGTTTGAAGTCTATTTAGGCAGATATTAAGATGGCTACACCAGCTTGTTTCTTAGGCCCATTTGCTTGGAAAAACTTTTCTATCCTTTTACCCTGAGGTGATGTCTGTCTTTGACGTTCAAGTATGTTTCTTGGATGAAGCAGAAGGATAGATCCTGTTTTCACATTCATCCTGTGCATTTGTGTCTTTTTATTGGGGAATTGAGACCACTGATGTTAAGAGTTATTGATGAGCAGTGTTTCTTATTTCTTGTTATTTTGTTGTGGTGTGTGTGTGTTTCCACTTTTGATTTGCTGGTCTGGGATTATGTATTCATTGTCTTTTCTTGGATGTGGTTAACCTCTTCAGGTTGTAGTTTTCTGCCTAGTGCCTTCTGTGGAGCTGGATTTGTAGACAGATATTGCTTAAATTTGGTTTTTTCATGGAATATCTTATTTTCTCCATCTACTGTCATTGAAAGTTTTGCTAGGGCAGCCAGGTATGGTGGCGTACCCCTTTTATCTCAGCACTCGGGAGGCAGAGCCAGGCAGATCTCTGAGTTTGAGGCCAGCCTGGTCTACAGAGCAAGTTCGAGGACAGCCAGGGCTACACAGAGACACTCTGTCTTGTAAAAATACATAAGAAATAAAGAAATAAAAATAAATAAAGGAAGGAAGGAAGAAAGAGAGAGAGAGAGAGAGAGAGAGAGAGGGAGGGAGGGAGGGAGGGAGGGAGGGAGGGAGGGAGGGAGGGAGGGAGGAAGGAAGGAAGGAAGGAAGGAAGGAAGGAAGGAAGGAAGGAAGGAAGGAAGGAAGGAAAAGAAAGAAAGAACATTTGTCCAGGTCCATCTGGCTTTCAGAGTCTCCCTTGAAAAGTCAGGTATCATTCTAGTGGACCTTTCCCTATAGTCATACCACCCGAACATGCCCAATCTTGTCTAATAGGCTTTTATGTGTTCCTTGTTTTGTTTTGTTTTGTTTTTCCCCTTACAGCTTTTAATAGTCTTTCTTTGTTCTGTATGTTTAGGGTTTTGATTGTCCATGGGGAATTTCTTTTCTGGACCAGTCTATTTGGTATTCTGCATACTTCTTGTACCTTAATAGGCATCTCTTTCTTTAGATTAGGAAAATTTTCTTCTGTGATTTTGTTGAAATATTTCCTGTGCCTTTGACCTGGGTTTCTTTTCCTTCCTCTATTCCTATTACTCTTAGATTTGTTTTTTTTTTTCATGGTATCCCAGGTTTTTGTTGTTGTTGTTTTGTTTTTGGATGCTTTGTGATAGGAATTTTTTTAATTTAACATTTTATTTTACTGAGATATTCATTTCTTCTATCATGTCTTCGGTGCCTGAGATCCTCTCTTGCATCTCTTGTATTCTGTTGGGGAGACTTACCTTAGGTTACTGTTTGAGTTCCTAAAATTTTCAGTTCTAGGTTCCCCTCAGTTTGGGTTTTCCTTATGAATTCTATTTCCACTTCTAGGTCTTGAACAGTTTTATTCCTTTCCTTCCACTGTTTGCGTTTTCATAGATGTCTTTAAGGGACTCACTCATGTCCTCTTTAAGGACATCTGTCATATTCATGAAAGCTATTTTAAGGTGTTTCTCTTGTGTGTAAGGTATGTTGCAATTCTCAGGGCCTATTGTGGTGAGGTTGCTGGGCTCTAGGGGAGACATATTGTCCTAGTTGTGATTGATTGTGTTTTTACACTGGAGTCTAGGCATGTGGGTTTGAGGTGATTATAATTCTAGGTGCTAATATCTGGTCTTGTCTTTGTTGAGTGGGTGTTTTGTTCCTTGGTTTCCATTTCCTCTCTGGTTCTTAGGAGGCTGTGGTGGCTGTGTGTTGCCTGGTGGGGAATTCTTCTGGGATGTTGCTATGTGTGGCCACTGAGGGTCCTGGGCAAAATGTGTTTCTAGGTATTGGGAGCTGACACTTAGGAATGGGCATGGGCTAGGAGGGTAGAGGCTGAGGGGGTCCACAGGAGGGAGGAAAGCAGGGTGTTCCACTAGGATCTGCTTAGTACCCCAGGATTGAGAGCAGAGAGTGAGGAGAGGCCACAACAGACAGTCTACTACAGAGCAGGGGATGAGACTGGGGGATCGGATTTGGGGGAGAGGAGGGAGAGGTGAAGAGCCACACTTAGCCAGTCTGCTTCCCTGGCTGGTAGTGCCCAGGGAATCCTAGACTACGTTCTACGTGGATTCTTTAGGACTACTTTCCAATGTGGTAGTATTATGTTCCCCAAAATATTGTGTACCCTAATAAATTTATCTGAGGTCAGAGAACAGACAGCCACTAGATATAAAGGCTAGAAAATGGTGGCACTCACATCTTTAATCCTAGCATTCCAGAGATAGAAATCCCTCTGGATCTCTGTGAGTTCAAGGCCACATTGGAAACAGCCAGGCATGGTGACTCACGCCTTTAATCCCAGAAAGCAAGCCTTTAATCCCAGAGAGTGGTGGTAGAAAGCAGAAAGATATATAAGGCATGAGGATGAGAAACTAGAAGCATTTGGCTGGTTAAGCATTTGGCTGGTTAAGCATTCAGGCTTTTGAGCAGAAATTCAGCTGAGACCCATTCCGGTTGAGGACACAGAGGCTTCCAACCTGAGGAAACAGGACCAGCTGAGGAATTGGCAAGGTGAGATAGCTGTGGCTTATTCTGTCTCTCTGATCTTCCAATGTTCACCCCAATACCTGGCTCAGGTTTGATTTTATTAATAAGAACTTTTAAGATTCATGCTACATTCCAACTTACAAATTTTTCTTTAACTAGATCCACTGTACATTTATCAAATATTTTAAATATCTTTTTTGGGGGGGCAGGTTTGAGACAGGGTTTTATGAGTAGTTTTGGTGCCTGTCCTAGATCTCGCTCTGTATAGACCAGGCTGGCCTAGAACTCACAGAGATCCTCCTGCCTCTGCCTCCTAAGTGCTGGGATTAAAGGCATGCGCTACCACTGCCCAGCTTTAAATATCTTTAAACACGTATTTATCAACTATTCATATATTTACTTATTCAGTTTATGTTTATGTATGCTGCAATGAGTTTTCCACTATGTGGGTTGGGGGCATCAAATTCAGGTTGTCAGGCTTGGTAGCAACCATCTTTACCCACTGTGCCGTCTTTCTGACTACGTGTGCGAGCGTGTGTGTGTGTGTGTGTGTGTGTGTGTGTGTGTGTGTAACATTTTCTTGGGGCTTACAGCTGTTTACATCTGACGTCTCTGTGCTCATGCCATTTTCTTGAGCACACTTCATAGTTTCCTTGGGGATGGGGTGTAGCTCAGAGACACAATACTTCTTTAGCTTGTACAAACACCTGGATTCTATCCCCAGCACCACAGAACAAAACAAAGTCTACCATAGTTTCCTGTTCGACAAATGGTTTCTTCACTTGTTTCTTTAAACATTCTTATTTTCAAGTCTTTGGCAGATGAATCCACAATCTGTTAGTTGGTTGGCTGTATTTCTGTTTGCTTTTAAATTTTTTAGTATTCAGCACCTTCACATGTCTTGGAATCTGGGGTCTCAGACTTGTTTTGGATGGGTGTTTGGGCTTTGCATTGTGCTGTTTTCTCTCTCTCTCTCTCTCTCTCTCTCTCTCTCTTTCTCTCTCTAACCTGGTGGGTTTAGTTTTCTGTTTGCCACTGCTACACCCTAGCACAGAACTTGTGCTGTGCTCGTTACTGACACTGGAGGATTGCAGATCCAGTGACTCAGCTGGAGGAAGACTTGGGCCAATCTTGGTTAGCATCTTAGTTACTTTTCTATTGGTGTGAAGAGATTGCATGACCAAGGCAACCCAGAGAAGTAAAAGCTTATTTGGGATGTGGTGGTTTGAAAAAAAATGGCCCCCATGGGAGTGGCACTGTTAGGAGGTGTGGCCTCGTTGGAGGAAGTGTGCCACTGTGGGGGTGGGCTTTGATGTCTCCTGTGTTCAAACTACTCCCAGCCTACTTCTTGTTGCCTGTATATCAACATGTAGCAGCTCCTTCTCCAGCACCATGACTGCCTGCACGCCACCATGCTCCCCACCATGATGATAATGGACCAAACTTCTGAAACTGTAAGCTGCCATCCCAATTAAATGTTTTCCTTTGTAAGATTTGCTGTAGTCATGGTGTCTCTTCACAGCAATAGAAACCCTAACTAAGATATGGGGCTTACAATCTCAGAGGGTTATAGTCCATGACCATTATGGCAGGGATTATGGCAGCAGGAAGACAGGCATGGCGCTGGAGCAGGAGCGGAGAGTTTATATCCTTAGCCTCAAGCTGGGGGGCGGGGTGGTAGGGAGGCAAGAGCAAGCTAACTGGAAATGGATCTGCTTTTGAAACCTCAAAGCCCACCCCCAGTCACACACCTCCTCCAGTGAAGTCACACCTCCTAATCCTTCCCAAATAGTTCACAAACTTGGGACCAAATATTCAAATAAATGAGCCCATGGGAGCCATTCTCTTTCAAGACAGCACAGTTAGGAAGATGTAGGGAGCCGCCATTCTAAGATGGCGCTGGCTTCCAGGTAGCCTAGCTGTAAACAACTCCATATTTGGCTATGATGCACGAGTATGGTAATTGGCCTTATGTCCTCAGCCTATCCCGTGGCTCCCCGTGCTAGCATTCTGGCGGGACCCAATCACAGTACGGCACGTTTGCCTGATTCCCTATATAAGCAGCTGCAGTTTAGTCCTCGGGGCCCCTCACCTCCCGCTCTCCCTTAATCAAGAGGCGCTCCAATAAAGTGTGTTCTGAGAAGGATCCTCGCATGGTGGTCGTTCTTCCTCGCTGGCCGAGGAGCGCGCCGCAGGAAGATGTTTCTGTCCTCCACATCCCTCGGCCCACAGCTTCTGCCATAGCTCCTACAGTCTGCTCAGCTGCCAGGCTGTTTTCCTTTTGTTCTATGTTTAGCCTTCCCCTACAGTGAACGGCTGCATTACCAGTCCCTTTGCCCTGTTCCCTAGTTGACATTTTAGTTCCCATCAGTCCACAGGGTTTGGCTCTATTCACACTCTGCTTTCTAGTTCTTTGTATCTACCAGGTGTTTACCCAGTGATATGTTTTGGTTTTGTTTTTTGTTGGCATTCATACCTTGGAAACTTTGTCTCCCATTGTTATGCGCTAACAGTAGCAAGAGTGTTAACCTTCTTTGTCAATGTGACATTGTTTAGAATCATCAGGTAAACACAGCTGTGTGTCAATGAAGGCATTTTCTGAAAGGTTTAACAAAGGAAGGAAGATCCACCCTGAATGTGGGTAGCACCATCTCAGGGGCTGGGGTCCTGGACTGAGTGAAAAGGAGAAAGGAGCGGAGAACCCCTTCCCTCTGACTGGATATAATGGGTGGGGCCAGCTGCCTTGACTCCTCCCACCATTCCTCCCTGCCAAGACAGGCTGTGTCCCTCAGATGGTGAGTAGAAACGCTTTCTCTCTGAAGTTGCCTCTGGTCAGGTGGTTTATCAAAGCAACAGGAAAAGTAGCTGACACTGAGGGAGCAGCTGTGTATACTGAGGGAAAGCAGCTGACACTGAGGGAGCATCTGTGTATACTGAGGAAAAGCAGCTGACACTGAGGGAGCATCTGTGTATACTGAGGAAAAGCAGCTGACACTGAGGGAGCAGCTGTGTATACTGAGGGAAAGCAGCTGATACTGAGGGAGCATCTGTGTATACGGAGGGAAAGCAGCTGACACTGAGGGAGCATCTGTGTATACTGAGGGAAAGCAGCTGACACTGAGGGAGCATCTGTGTATACTGAGGGAAAGCAGCTGATACTGAGGGAGCAGCTGTGTATACTGAGGAAAAGCAGCTGACACTGAGGGAGCATCTGTGTATACTGAGGGAAAGCAGCTGACACTGAGGGAGCATCTGTGTATACTGAGGAAAAGCAGCTGACACTGAGGGAATATCTGTGTATACTGAGGGAAAGCAGCTGACACAGAGGGAGCATCTGTGTATACTGAGGGAAAGCAGCTGTGTCAGAGCATGGAATCCCCAACCTTCCCCGCATGAATATTTAAGTCATTTTGAGACAAAGTTTCTGTTTTTCACAATGGAAACGTACTGGCTGGAGGAAGTTAAGAGTTCGAAACATCTAAGCCCTGAGATTCCAACTCTGCCGTCCAGTCCCAGTAATGGACATGTTGTATGGGCTTAGCAGGCTGCTTATTGATGGGAATGCCCAATCAGGGGACTTATAATTATAGACCAGCTTTCTATAGTGACTCAGTGTGGCTTACAGTAAGATGGCTTACAGGCACAGAATGTTCCACTCTAGTACTCCGTTTATAGCCCTTTGTCAACTGTACCTAGCCACCAAAGGCACATTTGTTTGTTTGTTTGTTTGCTTGCTTGCTTGCTTTTAGACAGGGTCACTCTGGCTTGGCACTCACTGTATAACCCAACCTAGCCTTAAACTCACAGCGATCCTCTCGTCTCAGCTTCTGAGTGCTGGCACTACAAGTATGAGCCAATCACTATACCTGGCTAGATAATTCAATGAAGGGGTGGAAGACAGATGGAGAGAGGGAAAGATATCTAGACAGAGACAGAGACAGACAGAGACTCAGAGGACCAAAAAGAAGGCTAAAATACCCTTAGCTAAAGGCTAAAATAGGTTCTCAGCTGGCTAAAGGCAGAATGGAAGAACTGCAGACTTTCATTTTTCAGAACAGTACATACAAACAAAATAACCACAGAATAAAGACCTGAGCTGCAGTGGAGTGTGTGGATCTTCTGTAGAAAAATATTCATCGATTACAATGTTTACCCAAAAGAGAAACACACAGATCTGAACAGACAATACCCCGGACAGGGAGACAGAAATGATGGAAAGATTAGATCCCACACGGTGCCTGGACTAAGTGGCAAGGGTTTCCATGTACACAAGGAACAGCAGTATCCATTGATATGCGAGTTATTTCAAAGAGAATAAAAAGGGTGGGGTGAGGGTGGGGGGATAGCCCAGTGACAGAAACCAGAGAGCATTTAGAATGTGTGATGCCCTGGGTTTAGCACCGGACCAAAAAGCCCTAGGGATGTAGCTCAGTTGGCTGAGTGCTTGCTACTACCTACCACGCATGAAGAAACTCTAGGCTCAGTTCCCAGCATCCTATGAACTGTGGTGTGGTGGCACACATCTGTGACCCCAGCACTCAGGAAGTGGAGGCAGGAGGAGCAGGAGTTCAAGGTCATCTTTGACTACATAGTGAGTTTAAGGTCAGCTTGGGCTAAGTGAGATCCTGTCTTAAAAACAGATGAAGAAGGGACGGTGGGGTGGCTCAGAGGATAAAGGAGCCCACCACCAAGCTTGACAGATGACCGGAGTTCTATCCTAGAGACCCTCATGGCGGAAGCAAAGAAACCAACTCCTACAACACACACAACTGACCTCCACCTGTGTGCTGTGGCACATGAGCAGACACACCTGCAAAATAAACCAGAAGGGGTTGGAGATTTAGCTCAGTGGTAGAGCGCTTCTCTAGCAAGTGCAAGGCTCTGGGTTCAGTCCTCAGCTCCGAAAAAATAATAAAATAAATAAATAAACCAGAAAATGTCATATAAGGGTAATAATAATAAAAAAGAGTATCAATCCACAAAAGAAACAAAGAATCGTCCTGGATTTGTGCTGTAAACTAGGATAACTCAATCCTTACATCTACTAAAGAGTAAAAACAAGAGAGTGAAGGTACAGCTAAGTGGTGAAGTACTTAACTAGCACGTGTAAGTCCCCAGATTTTTTTAGAAGACTTTTTAAAAAGTGAGGTAGTCAGACATAACAGTTCATGCTTGTAATCCAAGAACTCTGAGGCAGGAGGATTGCTGCAAGTTAACCTGGGCTACATAGTGAGTTCCAGCCCAATCTGCCTTACAGAGTAAGACTGTCTTAAATCTCTCTGCCTAAGATAAAAAGAAAGAAAAAAAAATGAAGGAAGAAAACCATAGACCAACCAGAGGAGTAAGGTCAAACGTCATTAAAAGCCAGAAAGTGACAGAATGGGTGCCTTTGACTGGATGTGAGATGACTGGGAAGGGAGAGGGACTAGAGAATGTGTCTCTAGAAATTCAAATTCCAACACTCAAAAATTTGTCACACAAACAAGTCTCACTGGTCACCAATTTGCAGCCTCTGGACTGGCTCCATTATAAACATGGATGGAAAAACCCTAGCTAAGATACTCATCAACCAGGGCCATTGGGGTGACTCAGCAGATAAAGGTACTTGCCACCAAGCTGATGGCCTGAGTTCAAGCCTGGAACACTTACGGTACAAAAGAGGACCCTCTCTGGCAGGTTGTCCTTGACCTTCACATGTACACACTAAATAAATGTAAAAAAAAAAATGCTTTAAAAAGTTCTCAAATCTAATACAATTTATACTACAATTGAAAGGGGCAGGAGCCCATGCCTGTAATGCCAACACCCAGAAGGCAATCTAAGGCAGCAAGATTGTGAGTGAGAGGCGGGATGTTTAGACCCTGTTAGAAAAGGTAACCTGGGGGCTGGATAGATAGCTCAATGGTTAAGAGCACTGACTGCTCTTCCAGAACCTGGGTTCAATTCCTAGCACCCACATGGCAGCTCACAACTGTCTGTGACTCCCGTTCTAGCATCCTCATACATGCAGACAAAACATCAATGCACAGAGAAGAAAAAAGAAAAGGTAGCCTGGGCTGGGAAACCAGCTTCATGGCTGACCGTGTGCTTAGCATGCTTGAGGCTTGAGTTCAATCCGTAGCATCAAAAATAATAATTGCTTATGATTATTATTTCGAACATAAAAGTAATAGGTTTCAATACGACATCTTCATATATGTTATTATACCTGGGTCTCCTCTCCCACTACCTAGTACACCACAAGGGACAGAGAGTTGGGCAGCCAGAAGAATTCCAGCTGCAGCCTCTGGATTGGACCTGAAAACCAAAGTGCAATGGTTGAGTTAAGGAAAACTACGTTTTAAGTGGACAGACTTTTAAAAGTGAGAAGAAAAGGGGCTGGGACTGTAGCGCAGTGAGTGGAACACTTGCTCAGTATGCACAAAGCCCCGGGTTCCATCCCCAGGACTGAATCAAACCAGGCATGGTGATACACACCTTTAACCCTAGCACTTGGAAGATAGAGGCAGGGAAATCATAAGTTCAAGCTCATCCTCCATATATATATATATATATATATATATATATATATATATATATATATATTTATTTATTTATATATATATTATAGTGAGTTTAAGGTCAGCCTGGGACACATGACATCCTGTCTCAATACACACACACACACACACACACACACACACACACACACACACACACACACATGAAAAGACAAAGAATATAATAGGAATGAAATAATTCCACATCCACAAATAACCAGTTCTAAGAGGGGCAGAACCAATTAACAAGAGTGTCCAGAAGAGAATTATAAATTAAAAAACAATGAGGTCACTTCTCACCTATCAGATTAGCTAAAATTAAAAACAGAATAACCCCTGCTGCTGGAGGGGAGGCAGGAAAATAATACTGCCAGACACTGTTAAATGTAAATGGCACTGCAATTTTGGCAAGAAATCTGGCAAATATGTATCAAAACTTAAAACCCCTCTTTCCCTAGCAAAGTTGCAATGGATACAATGTAGAGGTACCCATCTACCCCCCAGACACAATCACATACCTGATGCCATTAGATAATGTTCAAAATAGACAAAGCTCACATACTTTGGTGGTTTGAATGGTCCCCATAGGGTCATATGTTTGAATGTTTGGTCACCAGTTAGTGGAACTGTTTGGGAAGGATTAAGAGGTGTGTCCTTGTTGGAGGAGGTGTGTCGCTAGGGGTGGGCTTTGAGGTTTCAGGAGCCAATGCCAAGCCCTGATTCTCTCTCTCTCTCATTCTCTCTCTCTCTCTCTCTCTCTCTCTCTCTCTCTCTCTCTCTCTCTCTCTCTCTCTCTCCTCTCTGCCCCGCTGCCTGCTGATCAGGATGTAAAGCTCTCAGCTATTGTTCCAGCACCAAGGTTCTCTGTTTCCTACCATGATGGTCATGGACTCTACTGCACCTGAATTGTGAACCCCAAATTAAATGCTTTCTTTTGTAAGAATTGCCTTGGTCACGGTGTCTCTTCACTGCGATGGAACACTGACTGAGACACACATGCATATGTGGTCATGAATTGCTCACTGTCATCTTTCTCCCTTCCCCAAAGCAAGAGCTATAACAACTTGATTTTGTCATCAGTCAGGCCTATCTGGTTTTGAGTTTTATATGAGTGGATCCATATTTTGTGCATTTTCCCAGGTTTCATTGGCTTTGGATGAAACTAGCAGGAGGCTCTATAGTGCTGATAATGTTATGGTTTATAACCTAAAGGCTCTTCCATGAATGTGTTCATTTTATAATATTTATCAAGCTGTGCACTCATGATTTGTATAAAGTTCTGTATGTATAACTATAGTTCCACAGAAGCATTTTTAATATCCTTTTGTTTTTGTTTTTAAAATCTTTTTCTTTTTTAGCGGGGCAGTGGTGGCACACACCTTTAATCTCAGTGCTTGGGAGGCAGAACTCTGTTGAGTTTGAGGTCAGCCTGATCTACAGATCAAGTTCCAGGACAGCCAGGGCTACACAGAGGAACCCTGTCTCAAGAAAACGCAAAATGAATAGATTTTTATTTTATGTGTATGAGTGTTTTGCTTGGATGCAAACACACAACACATGTGTGTAGTGCCCAAGGAGGCCAGCAGAGGGCGTCAGATCTCCTGGTGCTGGAGTTACAGATAGTCTTAAGCCATCCTGGGTTCTGGAAACTGAACCTGGCCCTCTGCAAGAGTAGCAAGAGCTCTTAACTACCAACCAGCCCCTCAAAATATAGACGCCTTTTTTCTCCAGTCCTGGGGGATTGGACCCAGAGCCTTAAATGTGCTAGGTAAGTACTCAACCACTACACTATATCCCAAGCTAGTTAATAGAAACATTTAGTTAAAAAAAAAAAATCCTGCTTCTCTGGTAATCTATTTCCCACAAAACTATCATAGATATAAAAGCATCAGTCATAGGGACAGACCTGGAAACATGCTTATTACAGAGTGTGGCGCAGGCAAGACTTGGGAACCTAGTTAATGCCCCAGGGGCAGACTATTATGCAACCATTAAAAAAGACTGAAGTAGGGCTAACTCTAGCTCGGTGGTACAGCCCTTCCGTAGCAAGTGTGAGGTGTAAGGCTCCGAATTAGATTCTCAGAACTGTAAGAATAAATAACAGAAAAGAAAAAAGATGAATTAGTTAACCTATTCTACACAACTAAGGGGAATCTTTAGGGATTTACATTAGGGAAAGAAAGAAAAATGTAGAAAAATGTTTGTAATATCATCTAGCTAAAAATAATAATAATAATAATAATAATAATAACACCCCCCATGAAAGATAATGACTCCTTCAAAAAAATGAAAATGAAATCTGTCTGTGATATGACACATTTGTAATTCTGACATTTGGGAGGTGGAGGCAGGAGAATCAAATGTTCAAGGTAATTCTGGGCTACATAGAGAGTTTGAGGCCAGCATGGGCTTCATGAAACCTTGGCTCAGAAAAGACACAACGAAAACAAAGCCAGGTGTGCCGGCTGGCAGAGCCAGGAAAGTGCAATGTGAATGGTAAGTACTTTGGAGGTTGCAAGGGATTTTTACTTTTGACAGTAAATGCTCTCGTGACTCTATACTGCTTCTAGACTCAAGGGAGAGAAAGTTGTTTTCCTCGTGGGGGGAAAATATCGGCAGGTAGCAGTCTCTAGGATCTGATTTAATGAGCACACAGGTCGATATTTAATTAACATATCAATTGCTGGCATGTCAACTGATGTTTTCCCAAATCCTTGAACTCTTAAATTCTCCTAAGTAGCCAAAGTGTCATCTGAAACATTGTTTACAATTTCCACTGTTAACAATGCTCAAACTGGGAGAGGATTAATGAAAGTGTACTGAGACCCATCAAGTGACTGAACCGCTCCACCCACCATCTCTGGCAATTCCCCAACCACTCTGCCTTTTGTCTCTAAATTGTTTGGACTTTTTTCTTTTGAAATAATCTCCTTTCCAAGAACTGTTGATTTTTTTTTATTAATTTAATTTATATCATTTTTTAAAATGTGTGTGTGTGTGTGTGTGTGTGTGTGTGTGTGTATGTGTATGTGTGTAGGTGGAGTCATATGTGCAGATGTGCATGCAGACCAGGTTAACTTAGTCTGTTTCTCAGGAGTCTGCCACTTTGTGATTTTAAGATGAACTCCAGGCTGGGGAGTCCCAGAGATCCATCTATCTACCTCCCCAGTTCTGAGTTTACAACCAAATTCCACCCCTCCAGGCTTTTTACGTGGGTGCTGGGAATTAAATTCTGGTATCACTGAGCCATCTCTTACAATGTTTCAGAAAATCTTCCTTATAACCTTATCACCCTCCCATTCCATGGTTGTATAAATCCCTTATGATGCCTTGGACCTGTAATCCTAGCACTCTGGATGTGGAGGCACGAAGATCAGAAGTTCAAAGTCATCCTCAGTCATATTTTGAATTCACCACCAGCCTGGGATACGTGAGACTCAGAAAACAAAACAAAACAACATCAACCAGACAAGCAAACAAAAAACAAACAAACAAACACAAAACGTCTGTCTTCACTGAGGAGGCAAAGGTCGGAGGGTCAAGGATGAAAGGCTATCATAGATAATAAATACTTTACGAGTTTACTCCTAGCTACCTAGGAGTTTAAAGCAGGAGACCAGCTGAGCAACAGAGCAAGACAACTGGGTCAAACATCTTGCTTGCTTGTTTACTTAAAACGTGAAGCATTTCCTCCGTGGGTTTTGTTGTCTCTGGTCACCTTGCTCTGGCAGGCACCGCTTTACCTTCCACGCGGTCTGCTGGGTTCAGGTGAGGCCCCGGGTGTGATTATAATCGGGTGCTGCTTTTGAACATGCCAGAAAGTAGTATGATCAACTGGGTGGACTTTCTCAGCTCCCTCCTAACATTTCCTGAGCTTTGAAGCTGCGGGCCAAGGCTTCAAAGGGTGCAGGGGAAGCGCAAACGAATTTGCCACTGATGGGGATTGCGGGTGGGCGTGGCTGCCAAGGAGAGAGAACAGCATACGCCAAGGTCTGGTGGGTCTCCAAGTGTGGTTCCAGGTCAGCAGCAGCGGCAGCAGCAGCAGCAGCAGAGGAACTTGTTGAAGATTCTAATTCTCAGGTATTCTAAACTCCAGGAGTGGGAACTATAGCTGTTTTTTATCATCTTCCAGGAGATTCTGGCTAGAAACTAGAAGTTGAGAATCACGACTCCAGCAGAGGCCTGAGGATGCTTTGGATGGAGGGGCAGGATGGCAAACCAGCTTTGTGAAGAGCGTGGGAGCCGGACAAGGGGCTATATGCTTTGTCTTCAGGGACGGCCTTCAGGTTTTAAGCAGGGTAGGTGGTACTCACACACCTGAGAGTGGCAGCATTTCCCAGAGTTGGAGACCCTCTGAGTCCCCCTTCACACACACACACACCATGCCCTGACACCAGAGCTATCAGATCGCAGACTCTCCGGACCCCAGGACAATGCTTTTGGGGCCAGGAGGTGGTGATCTCACACGCAGACACGCTTGGAGTCGTGGAAGGGACCCGGAGCACCAAGATCCCTCCTAGGAGACAAGAGCGGAAGGCCGGCCCACTGCCCCGCGCCCAGCCCGCGAGAGGGTGGAGCTTAGGGCCCCGCCCCAGGTCCGCCTATGTGGGCGGAGTGTGTGTGGGCTCTCGGCCCCGCGCCTATGCGCACGCCCGCGGCCGGTTTGCAGGGCCGGACGCGCGCCCCGCGTCCCGGGCAGGAAGATGGTGGCGAGCGCGCGGGTGCAGAAGCTGGTGCGGCGCTACAAGCTGGCGATCGCCACCGCGCTGGCCATCCTGCTGCTGCAGGGCCTGGTGGTGTGGAGCTTCAGCGGCCTGGAGGAGGACGAGCCGGGAGAGGTGCTCCGACGGCCGTGCGGGCGGGCAGGCCGGGCGCGGGGGCGCGCGGGGTCCTGGCGGGGCTGCGGGCGGCCCCGGCCAGGCAAGTGGGGCATGGGCCGCGTGCGTGCGGGGCGCAGGCAGCCTCCTGGAGCCCGACCTCCGTCCCCCCAACGCTCCTTTCCCAGGCCGGCCTGGCGGGCTGCGTGCGGGAGCAGTGCGTGACCCGGAGGCCGGGGCGCCTGGTGGACTGGGGGCCGCGGAGGGAAGAGCGGGTCATAGTGGGGTGGTCTCCGTCCCGGGGAGCGATGAAGGTCAGACGCGGGGATCGGGGCTGGGAGGAACGACTGGGCCCTAGCCTGCTCGAAGGTGGGAAGCCTCAGGCCAAACTTTCTAAAGTTGGGAGGGGGCGGGGGTGTACGCGCCGTGGGCGGAGGAGTGGGGGCCGAGGGACCCCGGGCATCTATGTTCAGCTGCGCCTGAGAAGCAGCGAGTGGCGACGAAGTGGAACTCGGGGTGGAATTATGGCCTGTGACAAAGTGTATATGCCCGGGAATAAGAGTGAACGGGAGTGACCCCCAAGGGAAAAAACTGAAGAGTCCTCAAGGCGTGGCCAGGGAAGAACCTGGGTGAATCTTCGGGAGGGCATGGGAATGGAAGGTGAGCTGTGGAGTTGGCCTCAGGACTTCAAAGGAGCAGGAAGCCATCTCTGGCTCTGGGGTATTGGGAACAGCAGCTGCAGATTAGAGCCCCAGACCCTGACTCCAGGCTTTTTCTTCCTCTTGATGGTGCTTGAGTTGCAGTCTCAGACACCCTCCTGGCAGTGTGGTTAGGAGGGGTCCAGTAGGGTCTGGGTCCCTTCTGGAAAGGAGGAGAGGATTTGCCAAATCAAAGCCCTAAGCCGCGGCCAGTGGTCAGGGGTTCCTGCTTCTGGCCCCCATGTCCCTGTGTCTCCAGGGCTCTGTTGTCATATCCTTTTGGGCTTCACCTGGCAGGGTGAAGGCATGGAGCCTGGAAGCCTTTTCCCCCTGCACCTGGTCAGTCCCAAATACCTGATGTGGAGACTGGGAGAAGAACTGCCCTTCTGGGTTTCGGGGAGAATCAAGACACTGGGGTGGTGAGGGGAACAGGGACAGAGAGACTTGGGACCATGACTCCAAAAGGAGCTGAGGACAGTCAGTCATGGGGAAGCTGGCTCTGTGACTTGGTGTAGGGAGTGAGCTTGGTCTGTGTGCACAAAGAGAGGAGAAAGTTTCAGTCAGATGAAGTCTCTGTGGGCAACTGGGACATCTCAGAGGGAGTGGGCCACAGAGGCAGATGAGGAGCCTGGTCTGTGTGAGGGGGAGGCTGGTGGGGAAAAGCATGTCGGGCACCTGAGTCTTCTCAGAAGTGGATGGCTCAGTGGCTGGGGGTTTGAGTCAATGAACGGGCTGAGCCCCTGTTGCCCTGCCCATAGCTGGGGATGGAGAACTGGAGAGAGGTGAGAGAATCTGAGGTCTCACCCTCACGGCACACACACACACACACACACCCCACACATACACACACACCCCACACATACCTTGCTGAAGCTGAGAAAGGAATCCTGGACCAGAATGGAGGAAGGTCCCGGATGGCCTAAATATTGTGGTGTGAAGGAGTCTGGCAGCCACCTCACCAGACTGGGGTTGTGAAGGAGCTATATAGTGTAGCGCTTGAGGTCAGCACACAAGAAAGACTACGCTCTTCACAGCCTTGTCCTGGCTCTGCTGTCAGGTGGACCGCCTCCAGCCACTTCTTCTTTGGGGGTAGTGGTAGCACTGTTTTTTGGGCAATGAAAACTACAAAATGAAGTAGTCCCTGTGAATGCTTGCAGGAATTCTCAGCACCTGCTAAGCTGTCGGGACATCGCACATGGTCTCAACACTGTACCCTGGGACATATGTCAGTCAGTCAGTCGGTCAGTCAGTCAGCACATACTCAATTCTCTCCTATCAGGCACTGGGATCATACTAGGAATACAGAAATAAAGAATAGATGAGGTCCTGACCTACAGGGCAGACAGTCTACAGCGAGAGCCAGCCAGAGAGAGGAAGCTAGAATAACAAGGGGGCTGGATCAGATCAGGAGGCTGGGAAAGGCTTCCTCCAGGAAGAGGTGGGCAGGAGAGTTTGAGCAGAAGGTTCTCAGGAGAGTGGGCTGAGCTGGGGATCCTCGGGGAATGGATAGAGGGTGGGGCACTTTCCCTAAAGATGGTTCCATCCTGTATGGCCAAAGAGACCACAGTAAGGGACTTGAGTGGGTTTTATTGTAAGTGCAGTGGGAAGGTTCCACAGCAGGAGCCAATGTGCATTTAAGGAAAGCACTCTGCTGCCTGTGGAGGGGTGGAGAGTGGATACCTGGGATGATCACTAACCCCCAAAGAGCCACTTGACGCTATTCAAAGCTTTCACGAGCATCCTTTCACCGCTTGTTTTAAATGCAGTCTGAGAAGTCCGAGGTGGGGGTGGGTGGGGGTGAGCATCTCTGTGTTCGCTTTCTTCATGGCTCAGGGAGGGTTCAAGGATTTTCAGTCGGGAGGCGGCAGAGGACTTTATATGCCCCCTTACCAGGGAGGAGGGGGGCTCTGAGGCAGGAATGCATCCAGCCAGAGGACCACGCTGGTCTCAGAGGCTATTGAAGGCAGCCTGTTAAGAGACGTAGCGTGAGGCTCTGGGACCTGCCTGAGAGGGTTCAGGAGTGGGGGCTGGCTGCCCACCAGGGCCTTTCTGTTTCCTCATCGCTGTCTTCTGGTCCCTAGCCTCCTCTGGGATTGTCCTTCTCAGGGTCAGCCAGCGCCCTGCTGCAGTGCAGGCCACCACCATGCCCATTTCCTCCCACATCCTGTCCCCCACCACAGCCAGCCTGGCTCTGTGCCCTCCTGCCCTACCCTCCTGACCAGCCTCCTGAGTCACGGATACAGGCTTCGACCCCTGGAACTCATACCTCTTTGCCATCACTTCCCTCCCAGTCTTGGGGATGCCTTCTTGTGCTCGCTGTGTGGCTGGGTCAGATGCCACTACTCTGTAGGTTGGCCAGCCCAGGGTGCCCTCCCCAGTATGAGCATGGAACGGGGTCTGCCGACTACGCCCACATCCCAGACAAGGATGGCCATCCATCCCTACACTTATTGAGTAGCCATGAGAGAAGCCTGGGAAGTACTGTGGAGTAGGGGTAGGATTGTGGCCTGAAGGTAGCGCCCAGGCTCTTCCCTGTTCCTCTGGACAAGGGCAGGGGAACCGAACACTGGACTCCACCCTGAGTCCACCATGTCTGACAGCCTGAGCCTTGGCCTCACGCTGACTATTTCCATCTCAGTTCCCAGTAATAATGAAGAGGATACCAGCCTTTGTGCACACTGTACTTACACCAGGACCTCTCTGGTCATTCATTTGAACATTACTGAACTGAGTGTTTATGATCGTGACGACATACTCTTCTGGACTCTATGAATATGCCAGTGAGCACACAAGCTGAACTCCCCCGGCAGTGCTTACAGCCATGGGAGAGACAGACAGAAGGGCATGGAATAAATCAATTCATGTTAGGATGGTGGGAGAGATCGGCGCGTTTCTTAGGCAAATGTATTGTTGTGTTATGGATGGATATGTGGGTGTGGGTGGGTACGCTTGGGCCTTGGCACGCATATGGAGGTCAAAGGGCAGTTTGTGGGCCTCATTTCTTTGCTTCTACCATGTGAGATCCAGCTCAGGTTGTCAGACTTGGTAGTAGGTGCCCTTACCGGCCAAGCCGTCCTGTTGGCCCAAGATCCTCAGATTTCTGTGGAGAAAATAAAATGAGCTCAGGGAGGCTAGAGGTTTTGGTCCAGGCAAGCCTTGCTGAGAAACCCAACCCGAGCAAAGAGTTGAAGAGGCAAAGGATGAGCTGTGGGGTATCTACGGAGGGCACCTAGACTGAGGGCACAGCCAAGGCAGAACCTGAGCCAGGCATGCCAGGTGTGTGGTGGAGAGAATGAGGCAAAGGGATCCGTCGACGGGGGCAGGGTGGTGGTGAGGGACAGCTAGTATAGAGCCTGAGAGGAGAGGCCACCGGCTAGGTCTGGTCACGGGCATGTAAATTCTAAAAGGAGGGCCTGGAGAGATGGCTCCGCAGTTAAGAGCACTGGCTGCTCTTCCAGAGGACCCCGGGTTCAATTCCCAGCAACCCACATGGCAGCTCACAACTGTTTGTATTTCCAGTCCCAGGGGAATCCATTGCCTTCTTTTGGCCTCCACCGGGCATTACACACATGTGGTGCACAGACATGCATGCAGGCAAAATACCGCTACACATAAAAATAATAAATAAATAAATACGTAAATAAGTGTTCAAAAGTTCTAAAAGAAACACTGGTGGCTGTGATGAGGAAAGACAGGAAGGGACAAGCGCATGAGCCGGGGCATCGGGAGATCAGGCTGAGGGCAGTGGGGAGATAGTGAGATTCTCTGTATTCTCACGCATTCACGATGGATTGGATGTGGGGTATAAGGCAAAGAGAAGAATCAAAGTTGCCGTCAGGGCTGGGGGCTGTAGCATAGTGGGAGAGCATTTGCTTAGCATCAGGAGGTTCTTGACCTCATCCTCAGAGCCACCTGTCTCCTCCAAAGAAAAAAACTGGACTCCCAGCACATTTGGTTAGAGCCACAAAAGGTTGTCGCTCACATCACTCACTGAGATGTGAAGACTGGAGTGGGAGGGGGAGGAGGAACAGGAGGCATTTGCACTTGGACTTGGGGTTCTGAGTTCCCAAGGAAGATGCCGGGGAGGCTGCTTGTTCCATGCCTGAAGGTTCAAGGGAGCTTTCCAGTCCAAAGAGATAAATCTGAGATGTGGGCGGTATAAATAAGGATGGTATGTAGAAAGTGCCAGGCTGAATGAGCTCCCCGGAAAGCAAAGGCTGGAGTCAGCTGGAGTGCAGGACAGGCCCCGGGGCTGCCCTGGGAGCCAGGAGACTGATGAGTGGCGGTGGATGGGGAGGACCCAGGTGCCCCCTGTAAGCCACGCAGGAAGCGGGATTACAGAGAAGTGTGTGTCTGTAGGACTCAGCATGCTGAACAAGAGCGCTGGAGGAGAGGCAGGACTCTCTCAGGATGCCCAGAGGGAAGGGACAGCCAAGGGAGCTGGCCTCTGTGGTACAGTTTCACAGTCGATGTCTCATCTGATCCTCACCCTCACAGCTGAGGGACTGTGCTCAGAGAAGTTTGGTGGCAGGGCAGGCCAGAGCACACCTAGGACACCCCTTGCCTCTGTCCCTTCCCACTCACAGGCATTAGTCAAATGTCTTCCATGTACCAGCTAGTCTGTCAGACCCTGGGAAGATGGCCTGACATGGCCACTGACTGCTAGAGGAACATCCGGGGTCTCAGAGCTCAGTGTACCTCCACTGCCCCCCACTCTGGGGCAGATGAAATGGCTCTCCACCTGGGGACTCGAGCCGATCTGAAAGAACAAGCGAGGAAGGGGAGTGGGGAGCGGAGAGGAGGGTGAGTTGAGCTGACCCAGGCCATTTGGGGTAGCAGGTAGCATGGAGTCCCCTTGAGAGAGCCTGCCACAAGTGCAGAGGTTGGCAGCCTCCAGCTGTGGGCCTGCAGCCAGCGAGACCTCACGTGCCCGCCACAGGCAGTCCTGATGCAGGAGGGCCCACTGGGCCGACCACAGCTTGGCTGCGTTTGGGGGGCTCCGGAGCCTCCTGCCGCTCTCCGGGCTTGTCTGACAGAAGCCTTCCTTTGCTGGCTCCTGCTTGCGCCCCTGTTATTCACAGGGTACCTTCAGCAACGCACCCTGCCTCAGCCTCCTGGGAGACCCATCCAGTGTTAGGGTCTCAGGCTTCATGACGACTCCTCCCTTCTGAGCCACTCCCCTGCTGTAGCCTCAGTCTTCCCACGTGAAGAGCTGTAGTGCAACAACCAATGCTTTGGATGCAGACGGAGGTTAATGTTGTCTTCCCAGCCAGCCCTTGTGAGAGGCATGAGTCTCAGTGGGGGGGGGGGCACTCCGTGGTCCCCTGCAGGCTCTGTATACCCTTCTATTGGAGAAGGCATGGACGTGTACTTTAAAATCTGCTGGAGAGAAAGTGGCCAGAGCCCGGAGCAGGCAAAGGAAGTGCTATGTGATCTTCGATCTGGAGGGGCACGTGAGGTGCGATGGCCTGAGGTGAGAGCCTCAGCCAGCTGGCCCTGTTCGTGCAGAGCTACTGAGTGAGCGGGACTTTTCCTGTAAAAGGTGGCAGGGAGCTTCTAGAGTTCAGGGTAACCCTGGCCAGGATGGAACTTGAGGAAGAGGAAGAGGCGAGCGACTGCTAACTGTGATCTGTGTGTCCCTTACAGAAAGGACGGCAGAGGAAGCCGCGGCCGCTGGACCCCGGTGAGGGCTCTAAGGACACAGACAGCTCCGCAGGGCGTAGGGGCAGTGCTGGTAAGAGGCATGGGCGCTGGCGGGGCCGTGCCGAGAGCCCAGGTGTGCCTGTGGCCAAGGTGGTGCGGGCGGTAACCAGCCGTCACAGAGCCAGCCGACGGGTCCCGCCTGCCCCGCCTCCCGAGGCACCGGGCCGCCAGAACCTGAGTGGAGCAGCAGCTGGGGAGGCACTGATGGCGGCCGCCGGCTTCCCGCCCCACGGAGACACAGGGAGCGTGGAGGGTGCCCCCCAGCCCACGGACAACAGCTTCACTCCAAAGTGCGAGATTGTGGGCAAGGACGCGCTGTCAGCCCTGGCCCGGGCCAGCACCAAGCAGTGCCAACAGGAGATCGCCAACGTGGTGTGCCTGCACCAAGCTGGGAACCTCATGCCCAAGGCTGTGCCCCGTCACTGCCAGCTGGCAGGTGAGGGACTAGGGTACTCTGGCCCTTCCCAGAAACGGGTAGGAAGTGGTGTGGCCCAGATCTTCATGCTCATTTCCCAGATGGCCCTCCTTGTCTGAAGTCTTGTTAAATGTACCTGCCAGTTGGCAGAGGGGCAGCTGGGACCAGGGCTCCGAGTCCAGGCTTCTTCTGTCGGGAGGCAGGCAGGCAGCCTTCTCCTCATCTCACTAATGTCCCTGTCTACTCCACTCAGGCAAGATGAGTCCTGGCATCCAGTGGGAAGAGATTCGGGCTCAGCAGCCTGTTGGTGGCCCTCCGGTACGCATTGTCTACATGCTGGTGGTTCATGGTCGTGCCATCCGCCAGCTGAAGCGTCTTCTCAAGGCTGTCTACCACGAGCAGCACTTCTTTTATATCCATGTGGACAAGGTACTTGTGGGCTGGGAAGACCCAGAGGAGCTGGTTAACAGAGCAGAGACTCTGAAGGCTGTAGACAGGTAGCCTAGGAAGGTCGGCTCAGCTACCTAGAGGAAGGCAAGTTGAGATCCAGACTGGTCGAGCCTAAGATGGTGTGGCCGATGAGGAGCTAGAGTCCTGCCTCTTGCTCTCTCTTCTGAGTCCCTTGTGCTCTGTCCCCAGGTGGGTGGGGGCTACAACCTTGGTGCCAGCTCCATCTGCTGAGCATCCCTTCTCCCTCAGCGTTCCAACTACCTGTACCGGGAGGTGGTGGAGCTGGCCCAGCACTATGACAATGTGCGGGTGACGCCTTGGCGCATGGTCACCATCTGGGGCGGGGCCAGCCTTCTGAGGATGTACCTGCGGAGCATGAAGGACCTGCTGGAGATTCCTGGCTGGGCCTGGGACTTCTTCATCAACCTGAGTGCCACCGACTATCCAACCAGGTGTGAGGACGGGTGGGAATGGAGTCCCATCTGTGGCGTCAGGGTTGGAGGGTCCATTTTTGTCCGCCATCTCATTCTGAAAGTCTCCACAGCCCAGACATGGTCCCTTGACCCCAGTCGTGAATTGGCGTGTGGGGCCGGTAAAAGGTGGTCTGATGATTGGGATTAATAAGAAATGGGAGTGCTGGAGAGATGGCTCAGAGGTTAAGAGCACTGACTGCTCTCCCAGAGGGTCCTGAGTTCAATTCCCAGCAACCACATGGTGGTTCACAATCATCTAGAATGAGTTCTGGTGCCCTCTTCTGGCCGGAACACTGTATACAAAATAAATAAATAAATAAATAAATAAATAAATAAATAAATAAATAAATAAATAAATAAATAAATAAATAAATAAATAAATAAGAAATAGGGAGGAAGAGCCAGAGGCTTGGACTTGGAGTGCTGGGTCAGATTGCAGAGGTAGAGGACGGATGGCATCTTGATCTTGTTTGGGTCCCACAAGGGTCAGACAGGGGTCAGGCACACAACATAATAGCTCCTGTGAGAAGGGAAGGTCCAGGAGGTGAAGGTCATTCGTTCTAGAGGGCATCTGCTCTGGGACAGGGACTGAGCTGCACAAATTCCCTTCCCTCCCCAGGACAAATGAGGAGCTGGTGGCATTCTTATCCAAGAACCGGGACAAGAATTTCCTCAAGTCACATGGGCGAGACAATTCCAGGTGAGACAGGTGGGGAAGGAGGCCCTGACGTCTTGCTCAATGCCTCCCACACAAGGGCACCTGAGGGCCCCAGCCCTGGGTTGTAAAGCCCCTAACCCAGTCGTAAGTGAAGGCTGGTTGCCGGGTAGAAAGGCTTGGGCTCCTTTCTCTGGGACCTTCAGGCATGGCCTTTCTGCCTGCCTCCCTCAGGTTCATCAAGAAGCAAGGCCTGGACCGGCTTTTCCATGAGTGTGATTCTCACATGTGGCGCCTGGGTGAACGGCAGATCCCGGCAGGCATCGTGGTGGATGGTGGCTCCGACTGGTTCGTGCTGACGCGCAGCTTTGTGGAATACGTGGTGTATACGGATGACCCCCTCGTGGCGCAGCTTCGCCAGTTCTATACGTACACGTTGCTTCCAGCCGAGGTGGGTGACAGGTAGGCACAGAGGCCGGGGCGGGCGCTGGTTGAAGGGCCCGTGGTTCACCCTCCCCCCCTCTCCCGCCATCTGCAGTCCTTCTTCCACACAGTGCTGGAGAACAGCCCGGCCTGCGAGAGCCTGGTGGACAACAACCTGCGCGTCACCAACTGGAACCGTAAGCTGGGCTGCAAGTGCCAGTACAAACACATCGTGGACTGGTGTGGCTGCTCTCCCAACGACTTCAAACCGCAGGACTTCCTGCGGCTCCAGGTGCTCTCCCTTGGCCCCAGGAAGCCTGCGCCCCAGCGTTCCCCCACAAGCTTTCTGGGTCAGAAGGGCAGGGTGGGTTTCCGCCTGGAGCAGCTAGCCCCTTGGACCTGGGCGGCGGCGGCGGCGGCAGCAGCAGCAGGTGGAAGAGTCAGAGAGACCGTGCTAGGAAGTGCTGAGGGGGCGACCCCTGTGTTCTGGGGCGCGCAGAGCCCTTCATCTTCTTGGTCTCTTCCTCCCCAGCAAGTCTCCAGACCCACCTTCTTTGCCCGGAAGTTTGAGTCGACTGTGAACCAGGAAGTCCTGGAAATTTTGGACCTCCACCTGTACGGCAGCTACCCACCCAACACACCGGCCCTCAAGGCCTACTGGGAGAACACCTATGACGTGGCGGATGGCCCCAGTGGGCTCAGTGATGTCCTACTCACCGCTTACACAGCCTTTGCCCGGCTCAGCCTGCGTCATGCTGCCACTGCTGTACCCCCACTGGCCACTGCACTCTGCAGGTAAGTCCCCCCCCTCCTAAAGGGAGGCACAAGTCAGGGACAGCCCTGCCCAGAGTGAGTCCGTGAAGGAAAAAAAATTTTTTTAAGCAAGGTAAAGAAAAACCAGGACCACGTGGGGCATGAGATTTGGGGCCCAAGAAATACCTGGCGCTGGGGCTTCCCAATACTCTAGGACTCGCTGGGACTCTAGGTGGTGTCAGGTGTGCTGATGGCATCTCCTTTTCTCCCTGCTGAAACCTTCCTAGGTTTGAGCCCAGGGGGTTGCCGTCCAGCGTGCACCTGTATTTCTATGACGACCATTTCCAGGGCTACCTGGTGACGCAGGCGGTGCAGCCCTCAGCCCAGGGGCCAGCAGAGACGCTTGAGATGTGGCTGATGCCCCAGGGGTCGCTGAAACTGTTGGGGCGCAGTGACCAGGCCAGCCGGCTCCAGAGTCTGGAGGTGGGACAGGTCCTCCCCCCTTGCTTTCTCCTGACCCCCAGCAAGACGCAGGGAGTGGGAAGAGAGGGACAGACACCAAGGGAGGGGTAAGGACTCCATCAGACCTTCATGGGCTGGGCTCTCTGGGCTGTGCTTTCCCAATAACGGCAGCCTTGGTGATGCCACACACACACAGATGTACCTGTCCCACCCTCGCAGGCACACACTAAGGGGTCCTCTCAGATGGCACAGGGAGTAGGGACGGAACTGTCAGTCCTGATCTCCTCAAGTGCAAAGATTCCTGGGCCTTGGACAGTCCAGATGAGCTTGGGGTGTCCTTTCCTAGAGGTTCTGGCTTTGTGGGGGGTGGTCTGCCTTTATGGGCCCCACCATTGCAGAATGGTTCAGGTGGCAGCCTGGAATAAACCTCAGAGCTGGGAGAGATGCTTCAGTTCTAGACTCACCCCTTCAGTTTGAAGATAGGGAAACCGAGGCCCTGAAAGAGGTAGTGACTGACCTGAGGTGACACCATGAGAGGCGGCACGAGATGAGATAGAGGAAGAACTTCTCCTCGGCTTCTGCCCAGCGGCCTCCCTCCCTACAGGTTGGCACTGAGTGGGACCCCAAAGAACGTCTCTTCCGGAACTTTGGGGGCCTGCTGGGACCACTGGATGAGCCTGTTGCCATGCAGCGCTGGGCCCGGGGCCCCAACCTCACGGCCACCGTGGTCTGGATTGACCCGACGTACGTTGTGGCCACATCCTATGACATCACGGTAGACGCGGACACTGAAGTCACGCAGTACAAGCCCCCACTGAGCCGGCCGCTGCGGCCAGGAGCCTGGACTGTTCGATTGCTTCAGTTCTGGGAACCCCTGGGTGAGACCCGCTTCCTTGTGCTGCCATTGACCTTCAACCGCAAACTACCTCTCAGGAAAGGTAAGGATGTCGTCCTCCAGTGATGCCCAGATCCCAGATAGAACAGGATTGTCCAGGGTGCCGACCCCACGGCTGAGTCTAAGGGGAGAAGGCAGGGCTTTGTCTTCCACTCCTGTTTGTGGTGGTGGGGAAAGGGAAGCCTGAGAGTCGGGCAGACTGCACTTGGGAATGTGGCTCTGCCCTTGTAAGCGGGCCCTGAGCTCTGGGAATTACTCAACATTTTCATTTGTTAAGTAAGGACGGCACAAGTATGGGAGACCCCTGGGTGACTGGGACAAAAGTCACTCCAGCTAGATTTAGTGAAAAACAGAAAACGACTAGAAGAATGTGGGGCTTTCCTTCACAGTGCCCAGAAAATGCCTCAGGTCTCACCGGGGATTTGGGTGCTGTATTCTAAGGCATCTTGTCCCTCATCCTGTCCTGTCTCTGATGCTCCTCCATACCTAATGCTCCCAGTGCAGCAGAGCCGGATTAGGGCCTTGAGACCCTCAGGTCCCATGTAGCTTGGGATAGCCAGATTCACATGGCCCCCTGGTGATTTGGCCGAGGCTAAGGGGACAGGCCAGGGGCAGCTGGAAGCTGAGCACACTCCTACAGGGGTTACCTCTGAAGGTGCTGGAATGGATGCTGGCTCAGAGTGGTGAGAAGTGGTGTCGCGTGGGTAGCTTGTTCCTTTCCCTAAGGCACCCTGTCACAAGAAGGAAGAGCAGGAGTAACCCAAAGAGATGAGGACAAGGGGCTGGGGCAGATACGGGGCAGGCAGACGCCTTCCCCATTGGATGAAGGAGACAGCAGGCTGAGAAGTCAGCTCTGCAGGCAGGCCCGGGACTAGACCTCAAAGGACAAAGGTAGAGCGTGTTCTGAGCCAAGGTAAAGGTTGGCACGTGTCTGCGTGAGAGGATGAAGAAGGTACAGAGGCTGTGGGAAGGAGGCAGGCCAGGCAAGTCAGCCCAGTGTAAAGAACAGGCTGCCCAGGGCGCTGGCGGCTCCTGTGGTTGTCAGGAAGGCTGTGGATGGCACAGACCAGAGCAGCCTTATTTCCTAAAGTGCCTTGTTCAACATGAGTCTAAAGTTAGGGGTAGGGGATTTAGCTCAGTAAGGCCCTGGCTTCTGACCTCAGCTTTAAAAAAAATCCTAAAATTGGGAATTTAGGATTTTTTAAAATACTTAAAAAAAATACTTTTTTTGTTTTGCTTATTTATTTACTGAGATACTGTCTTACAATGGAGCCCAGGCTACCTGGAACTCACTGTATAGCCCACTCTGGCTTTGAACTCTTGCAATCCTCCTGCCTTGGTCTCCTATTTATTAGTTATAACTGTGAGTCACCAGGCTCAGCTACCACTTGGATTTTATACAACTGATGACCTTTTGTTTGTTTGTTTTGTGAGACAGAGTTTCACTGTGTAACAACCTTGGCTGTCCTGGAACTAGCTCTGTAGAGGAGGCTGGCCTTGAACTCAGAGATCCACTTGCCTCCAGAGGGCTGGGAATAAAGGTGTGCACCACCACCGCCCAGCACAACTGATGATTTTATAGGCACAGAAAGTTCCTTAGCTTAGCCCCAGTCCACTCTGTCCGAGGAGACCCCATGGTAAGGTTAGGATGGGAAGTGCTGTGTTCAGCCCTGACTCCTATAGTCTGGCCTCCATGGGACTGAGGGGCATGCTTAACTGTTTGTTTTGTACCCCCAGATGATGCCAGCTGGCTGCACGCGGGACCACCCCACAATGAATACATGGAGCAGAGTTTCCAGGGCCTAAGTGGCATCCTGAACTTGCCTCAGCCAGAGACCATGGAGGAGACTGCCCGGAGGCACACAGAGCTCACGGGTCCTGCACTTGAGGCCTGGACAGACGGGGAGCTGAGCAGTTTCTGGTCTGTGGCAGGATTGTGTGCCATAGGCCCTTCTGCTTGTCCCTCCCTGGAGCTCTGCAGACTGACCAGTTGGAGCTCTCTGTCTCCTGACCCTAAATCGGAGCTGGGGCCTGTCAAAGCTGATGGGCGACTCAGGTAGCAGGGCCCCAGCCAGCACAACCCGGAGGAGCCCGGGGAATTAATTGCACCTTACAGACAATGGAGGGACATCTCTCCCACAGACGAGAACCAGAGGCCCAGGCAGTGTGCCCATTTGAGCCGTCAGGAACCTGCAGTGAGGGCAGGGATGGTGGGTGTAGTGCTCACTACGCCTAACGGCTCTGCAAGAGACCAGAGGTCCACGGGAACCATGGGGAGGCGCTTCCTCTGCCTCCTCTAGTTTGTACTTTTTTAAATTCCCAGTGAGTGGCAGGGGGAGGAAGATGTGCAATAGGGCTCAGAGCAGGCCCAGGAAGTGGGCTGTGGCCATGGGGAGCACCACCGAGCCCATCGGCTCCCGCTCTGGAGAGGTTTTGTCTGCCTCACCCTCCAGAGCCTCCGTCCCCAGCCTGGGCCTACGCTGCTCACAGCCGAGGCTGAGAGGCACAGGTGTCCCGCCAGGGTCCGAGGCCGGAGAACAGGTGATTTGGGGGATACTGTGGAGCTGGGCTTTATGGGACAGCGGCTCCTCTGGTAGCCAGGGGACCCCTGGACAGGGGTGGGGCTGGTTCTCAGGCTTTCCAGCACACCTTGCCCTAGCAAATGCAGGACATGCGAGCCTGCTGAGATCCGTGCAGTTTCCCAGGTGTGCCCTGGAAGACGGAGCCCCACTGGCGGCAGAGGAAGACTGTCGGGGCACTCAGAAGAACTTGAAGTTGCATTGTGCCTGAAGCTCAGTGTGAAGTCTGAAATATGCAACAGAGGAAATATATCTCTTATCTCTCCAAGCTGAATGTCCTGGTTTGCATTCTGTTGCCATGATAAAGACTACGACCAAAAGCACGGAGAGGGGCAGGATTTATTTCATCTTACAGCTTATAGTCCATCATAAAGGGAAGCCAGGGCAGAAACCTGGAGGCAGGCACTCAACACAGGCCTTGGGAAGAATGCTGCCTACTGGCTTGTTCCCCAGTCTCATGATCAGCTACCGTTCTTATGCCTCCCAGGACCACTTGGTACTCCCCACAGTGGTGGGACCCCCTGACAACAATCATCAATGGAGGCCTTTTCTCAGTTGAGGTACCTTCTTTCCAGATGCTCCTAGCATGTGTCAAGTTGACAGACTGGCCAGCATACTGAGGCTCTACATTTCCTCCTGTGTCTGAGGGAGCTGTGGCTGATCCCTGGGCTTTCTAGAAGTCTTAGCTATCAAAGTAGCCTTGAAATAGTGACGGTCCCTGAAGCAGGAACAGTTGACAAATCCAGCCAGAAGCCGGATGGCTCTCCAGTGCAGCCTTCTTTCTGCCGGAAAATGGGCTCTAGGAGGCTTAGATTCCTCATTGCTACCCAGCAGGCCGGCATTAAGGGCATTTAGTTCTAAAACACCCCACCAGGCACTCCACCTGACCACTGGGCCAGATTGCAGTCAATGTGGCCCAGGGGTCTTCAGCATCGCTAAGGCCCATTCATCCCCCAAGGCTACAGCTTTCTTGCTACTACTCAAGCCCTCCCTTTGTAGCCTGCCCAGTAGTAGAGGTGGTTGTGGTTATGGCCTACTGGATAGTTCTGTAGCTTGTCCCTTTACGGCCAGGGGCAGGGATTGAACCACTGCCCTAGGACCTGAGTGAATGATGTCTACATTACTCACTTGCCTTGCCTTTCTCAAGCTCTCCCTGATTCTCCTCCTGTCGTCAGTAAGGGCTCAGTATTGGTCCTCCACGCCTTACATCATATGGGAGTCAGAATGAAGGTGTGGGGAACCTGAAAATCACTTCATCAGCAGCCACACTGGGCAGAGCTCAGCTTGGCTTAGCTCGGGGAGTAAGTGGCCGATTGCCCAGGCTGCAGCCTTTCCCCGTTGCCAAGAGAGGGCGCTCCTGACCATCTACAGCAGTACCAGGGTGGGCTGGTCACAGTGTTGGAGGCTTCAGGCAGCAAGACAGAAAACAAACTGAGAGCTGAGAAATGATGAGCCCCAGGTCAAAGCTGATGGTGCGGCACTCGGCACTCGGTGAGGAGCCCCCAGAGGCACTCTGTCACTGTTGTCACAGGGTGTGGCTGGCCAGTTGGGAAGTGCTGAGGGCAGGAGCACACACACAGAGAAGGGTATTTTGGTCAGAGAAGATGGTTGCTGTCTCTGACGCCCACTTGAATATTTGACACTGATCTAGCTCTCCAGATGGGGAGAGTGGTTTTTTTGTTTGTCTTATTACTTATTATCTTGGTTTTTCAAGACAGTTTTTCTGTGTAGCCTTGGCTGTCCTGGGACTCACTCTGTAGACCAGGCTGGCCTCGATCTCAGATCAGCCTGCCTCTGCCTAAGGAGTGCTGGGATTAAAGGTGTGTGCCACCACCGCCGCCCAACATTTTGTTTCAGTTTACCGATATCAACTCTTGGGTCAGGAACAAAAAAATTACCGACTGGATTCGGCAGATGAGGCACAGTCAGTCAAGCTGTCACGGTGGATTGCACACTGGAGCCCAGCCAGGCCAGTTAACCAGCCTATAGCACAACAGTCCTCAGCACTGATTTTTTGGTTTTTTATGTGTGTATGTACGTGTTGTGTATGTGTGTGTGTGGGGGGGGGTGTCGACCAGAGGATAGTGCCCGGTATCCCACTCGACTAGTTTCTGCCTTACCCTTCTGAGACAGGATCTTTTATTTTTCTGGTTGGTGTTTTTTTTTTTTTTTTTTTTTTTTTTTGAGACAGGGTTTCTCTGTAATTTTGGTTCCTGTCCTGTCTTGCTCTGTAGACTAGACTGGCCTCGAACTCACAGAGATCTACCTGGTGCTGGGATTAAAGGCATGCGCCACCACCGCCCAGCGAGACAGCTCTCTTACTGAACCTGGAGCTTGGGGTTTTTTCAGCTGGGCTGGCTCGCCCCCAAGCCTTGGGGATCTCTGGCTCTGGCTCCCACACTGGGGTTACAGGCACACTAAGCTGCTCTTGGCTTTTGTGAATAGGTGCTGACTGAAGGGCCCTGTCTTCCCGCCTAACGGAAGCAACTGTTCCTTAGGGAAGGAGCCTTTGTGATCCGCTGAGCACTGCCTCCTCCAGCCCAGTTCCCCTCCAGCTCAGAGCAGCAGCCGCAGCAGAAGAGTTTATAACATCCTGGCCAGGCCCCTTCCTCACCACTGGTAAATAAACTGCAGAGAACCCTCCATGAAGACAAGGACTCTTCCTAGCTCCCTAGCTCCCCAGCTCTGGAAAGCCAGAGCAGGTTTCTGTTGGGCAGGAGGGGGCAACCCCAACACTGCCAGGTCTCCTCCTAAGGACAGGGCACCATATAGCAGCTATGTAGGAAGCAAAATAAATTTGAACTGCAGCTCTAGGCTCTGAACTTCCAACTCTGAGCACCCGACTCGAGATGGAGGGCTGAGAACAGAAACTGCTGTTCAGCCTGACCCTCCAAAGACCATCAGAGCTGACAGAGAGGGACACAATGAGCTGGTGGCCAGAAAGGAGTGGACTCTTCCTCACCTGAGTGCTTCCCAGACATGCTGGGGGCCTGGACTTAGCAGAAGAAACAGGAATGACCAGCTGGATAATGGGATAGCGTCAGGACTCTCCTCCCTTACAGGCTAACCTTGTACCCCAGGCTAGCCTTGGATGCTGAGGCTTAGCTCCTCCCTACTCCTGCACCCACAGAGGTTCCCCCAGGAAAATGCAGATGAAGATCCTTGTCTTGCCTCCTCTAAGTGAAGTACGTGCTAGCCTCCTGCAGCCAGGCAAAGGGGCCTGATGTGGCTAGAATACAAAGGAGGGAAAGAAGCTGGGAGAGGCAGGAACATTATGCCCTGAGCCTTAGGCTCATTGGTCAGACAGAGCAAGGAAGCTGGGTAACTGGTGCATGACTCCCTTGTTCCCTGTGCTTGTCTTGATCACAATGGTGTCCCCAGAGAGAGCTTCTGTACGAGGCTGCCCAGGGACCCATCAGTAAATCCCGCGGCAGTCAGCCTATGTGCCCGACGGTTTGACAAAATGACCAGGGCAGATTTCACCAGCAGACTGCATAGTGCTTGGGGCCCTAACTATTTAGCCCTTCAAGTCTTAGGTGCCCTGGAGAACTCAGCTTTTCCCCTATCACTCTTAAGTGTCTGCTCAGTGCCCATTGGGCAGGACAAGGAAAAGGCTACGAAACCCCAGGGCTTGAAAGCCGCACTTGGCTTCTGTGCGGAGACCCCAGGCCAGGAAGGCCTACAAGGGAAGTGTGACAGGGAAACAGTGTAAGGGGTATGAACGTACACGGGGGAGGAGAGAAAGCTAAAACCTTTGTCCTCTGATTCTTTCAACGGCCACCAAGCTATTGGAGGCCTCAAGAACACTGCTTGCATTCCCACCAAAGATGGCTTGCTTTCCCTCAGGGAGCAGCGTCCCGTCCTGCCCCTTTTCCATCTCTTCAGGGGCCTGGAAAGGACAGCTTTGGTTCTCTTGAGACAGGCCTAACTGGCCTCCCACCCCTCCCCCACTAGCCCAGCTGACCTCAGTACCTGCGACTCTATACACAGGACACCAAAGTGACTCCCTATAGACCCCAGG
The DNA here is from genome assembly GCF_049852395.1 of Peromyscus maniculatus bairdii. Lineage (NCBI taxonomy): Eukaryota > Metazoa > Chordata > Mammalia > Rodentia > Cricetidae > Peromyscus > Peromyscus maniculatus. The sequence continues at coordinate 81,629,102 of NC_134859.1, read as the reverse complement.
CCATGTTTGCCAAGGATCTGCAGGATGTGGGGAGTCTAGGATCATTCTCTGAAAGTACCAAGCAGCAAGTTCAAAGCAGAACTCCACAGTAGGAAGGTGACTGTGCATCCCATCTCTGGATGCCGTGTGCAGACAGGGGGTGTTTAGAAGTCACTGGACTTTGCATCCTCTGGGACTGCAGCCACTACCACCCATCTCCAGTGTCAAAGTAACACCTGCTGTGTTGGTCCTTCTACTAGACGTCAGACCTCCGAGGTATGGGCTGGGCTGACAATAGAGGCCTGCCTGGGCCTTCACTGAGTATCCCCCAAACCAGACTCTGCTGCTGTTTCTAGTTTGAAATACATCAAGAACCAGAAGTTAATGTGGTTCACTGCGTTTGACGGGCTAGAAGAAGCCGTTTGCCTCCTACCCTGGCTCACCACTGGAAGGAGCCTTCTATTCTAGGGCAGGAGGGCGTGGCTGAGCCTACTGTCCCACAAGTACCATGTAGCCATCTCAGGCTCTAGCATGTGAACCACATGGCTAGCTGCTTCCTCTACTCCCCCACCTCCCGGGCCAGCCCCTGGACCCTCAAGGGACCCAAGGAGGAAGCAGCAGTGACACTCTAGAATCTGAAGTTCTAAACACTTCGATCCTTTAACACAGTTCCTCCTGTTGTGGTGACCCACACACACACACACACACCATAACATTATTTTTGTTGCTACTTCATAACTGTGATTTTGCTAGTGTTATGAATTGTAATGTAAATGTCTGCTATGCAGGATGGTCCTAGGCGACCCCTGTGAAAAACTCATTCAATCTCCAAAGGGGTCAGGGCGCCCCCAGGTTGAGAACCACTGCTCTAGAACGTAAGCCCCCCTCACTTCCTCTCAGGGGTGGTGTCAATAAATCTCCTTAGAACCAGGTCCCTTCCTCAGTTCTTGCTCTGGAGGTCTCTTCTTCTTTTCCTTTAGTGTACACGCAAGCATGGCTAGGAAACGAGCAGGAAGCAGCCCACGTGGCCTTGTCCCCAGATGGCACAGATGCAGGACTCCAGCTAGCTTTATTGATGCTCCTGTTGGAGCTTGTGAAGGGTTTCCAGCAGTCACAGCACAAAGGCTCCCGCAGAGTCACCATCCACAGGTCTGTTCTGTGGGGACCTTGCCCTCACCCTGACCCTTGACCTCCACTATCACATGGTCCTGTGACCCAGGCTCCATCCAGTCAGAAGGACTTCAAAGCATGGCTACCAGTTTGAAGGTTCCCTCCGGTTTGGCAGGAACCACGTGGACGAAAGTCTTGTAGAGCACAGCACCCTTGGGCAGACTGGTGACCAGATCCACAGCCTCCGCGTTTTTGGGATTGGGCACGTAGACCTCTTTCGTGTAGCGGACTACCCCTTCCTCCAGGGCATAGAGGCACTTGTTCTTCCCAAGTCCCACCTGCAACACACAGAGCTGGTCAGCTGGAATTCGGCAGGTGCTCTGCCCCATGGCCTCAGGCCAGATTCTCCTTCAGAGCCAAGTCTGGAGCAGAAGGGCAGGCTCTGGGAAGTCCCTCTCAGGTCTCTCTTTCCTGCTTGGCACTTCTCTGCCTCTGCTCCTTCACCAGCTCCGGAGGAGAGGAGGGAAAAGAAAACACGGGTAATAGCAGTAATGTCAACACAGCTCGGCAGAAGCGCCCGGACAGATCCCCAAGCCAGGCCCACAAAGGAGCCACAGCTCACTGCCCCTGAGAGCATGCTCTGTTTACAGTTATAAAGTTTAGGTTCATGGAAATACAGATCAAGATTGTGGGGTCCTGCATATGCTAATAAAACAGCAATGACATCGGCGAATACACACAGCGCTTACACAGTAAGTGCTCACAGCTAAGTCCTGAGGTTAGCATTATACTCATTTCTTACTTAGTGCATTAGATATATTCCCAACCCCCTCTTCAGATAATACAAAGTGTTTTAATAAATAATTTAATACAGATTTTTTTAAAAGATTTATTTATTTATTATGTATACAGTATTTCTCCTACATGTTGCCTGCAGGCCAGAAGAGGGCACCAGATCTCATTATCGATGGTTGTGAGCCACCATGTGGTTCTTGGGAATTGAACTCAAAACTTCTGCAAGAGTAGCCACTACTCTTAACCTCTGAGCCACTTCACCAGCCCCTTAATACAGATTTTTAAACTGCCTATACTTTTTTTTTCTTTTACAACTTGAAATTAGATGTATATTTTTTAAAAAAAAAAGAAAGAAAGAAATTTGATGTATAGTAAAACCGGATGGGCTGGAGAGATGACTCAGTGGCTAGAAGCACTTGTTCTTCCAGAGGACCTGAGGTGAGTTCCTGGCACCCACAGCAGCTCACAACTGCCTGGAACTTCAGTTCCAAATAATCCAACACTTTTCTGGCCTAGAATACACACACACACACACACACACACACACACACACACACACACACACACACACACACAGATAGATGATAGATAGATAGATAGATAGATAGATAGATAGATAGATAGATAGATAGATAAATAGATAGAGGAAGATAGGAAGATACAGGCATAGACAGACAGACAGATATTTCTTAAGAAAAGAAAAAGGGGCTGGAGAGATGGCTAAGAGGTTAAGAGCACTGACTGTTGTTCTTCCAGAGGTCCTGAGTTCAATTCCCAGCAACCACATGGTAGCTCACAACCATCTGTAATGAGATCTGGTGCCCTCTTCTGTTCTGCAGGCATACATGCTGTATACAGAATAAATAAATAAATCTTAAAAAAAAAAAAAGAAAGTAAGTTAGGCATGGCAATATTTGCCAGGACTTAGAAGGGGATCACTGTAATTTTAAGACTAGCTTAGGAAACATGGAAAGTTCCAGGCCAGCCAGAGGTACATAGCAAGGAGACCTTGTCTCAAAAACAACAAAAACCGGATGTGTGGTAAGCCATACACAAGCAGTCCGTACCATCTGTTGTCTCTCTCTGATTAAAAGCATGAGTCTATAAGCCAGGAGAGGTGGCACCGGCTGTAATCCCAACACTCAGGTGGCTGCAACAGGAGGATGGAAAATTCAAGGCCAGCTTAGGCAATATAGGAAACCCTTTCTAAACAAATAAACAACAAAATAATAATTATAATAATACAGTTCAAATCCTAGCTCTGCTAAATACTATGTGATCTTCAGCAAGTTACTTTCCTATGTCTGCAAAATGTGGATTAACTCCCTACTTCCCAGGGTCATCTTAAGGATGGAGGGAATGGACCATGAAGAACTTGGAGCATACTTAGCTCAAACATATCAGCTTCCACTGTTATTATTTGGGTGAAGAATTCACATCAATGTTGTTTTGTGGGAGGGGGTTGAGAGTGGGGATTGCTAATAGGTTCTCACTCTATAGTCTTAGCTGGCCTGGAACTCAAGAGATCCGCCTGCCTTTGACTTGAGTGCTGGGTTGAAGGCATACACCACTATGCTGGACTTGATGTTTACAATTTTTATTTTATGTGAGTGTTTTGCCTGCATGTATGTCTGTGTACCACTTGCACGCCTGCTACCATTGAGGAAAGAGAGGGCATCAGATCCCCTAGAACTGGAGTTACAGATGGTTGTGAATCATCGTGTGGGTGCTGGGAATTGAATCTAGGTTCCCTTAACTGCTGAGCCATCTCCCAGCTCCTTTGATGTTGTTTTTAACTGAAGAAAAAGTATTTATTGAATCTGATTCTAATAGAATAAAAAATATTTCTTCCCTTTGAGTCATAAGAGGGGAAATGTCTTAAAATTACAAATTGATAAAAACACTGAAAAGTAAATGTATCAGTAAGAAGTATGCCACTTTAGAAGATAACTGTATTTTAAGCACATTGTTTCTAGGTCCTTAGGCAGCTGCAAATGCCCCATATATCAGATCATTATATAACCCACTTGCATTTTCTATGGAAGAGAAAAATGAGGCCTAGGACATGCTATGATCTAATGTTAGGCAAATCTCAGCTTTAACTAGAGTTCCACCACTCTCTGAGCCTCTGGCATTCAACCATAAAATAGAGATGACATCCACCTCAGAGGGACGGGCTGAGGACAAAAGGCATGAACATGAAAAGGCCGCCCCAGGAATGAGAAGGGGGAAGGGCACAGAGCAACTCACATGGGCGCCTGGGTGCCATCGAAACTGACGCTGAGTGCCAAGGATGTTACCAGCATGAACATAGTGACCTAAAAGAGAAGTCCACAGGTGAGCTGACTGCACCAGTGTTCACAGAAGCACGGCACAATGCTAAGAAGAAATCACAACAGCACAGGACGGCCACCAACCTCCAAGCCTGCTCCCGGACAACACCTCCAAGATGGTCCTACAAAAGAGCGCCTGACCCCCTCATCCAGCAGCCTCTTTTTGGTTGCATGGCTAAGAAACCAGAAATTAATGGGGCCCCTACCCCTCCCTAGATCTCATCTGCCCCTTCAATATGGAGCCAATGCTATGGTGAACTTCAAGAGTACAGAGTGAGGCGCTTCGTGGTGGTTCAGTTTGTCTAAGAAAGAGCAGGGCAGCATCACGGGACGCAGCTGGAAAACAGAACCAAGCACACCCTCACCCTCCATTTTCTTGATGCCATAGTGTTTGCCTCGCGATTTCCCACCAAGGTTCTTCGAGCTGCCGCCTGTCTTCTTGGATGCAAATCTGACGGCCAGAGCTGGAGCTGCCTCGGGGCTCAACAGGGCTGTTTAAGTGCAGAGAAAACAGAAACACTGCTCAGAGGGGCTCCCAAAACGATGCACTTTCTTTGCCTCTGTGGATCATTTGCTAAGCTGAGAAGCAGCAAGGGAGATGAACAGGATGAAAGGTGTGAAGGAAACAAGAATGCTAAGTGTATGGTATTCAGAGAATGCCTGGGCAGAGAGCAATTCATCCTTGGAATGGCCAAGAGGTAAGCATGGTGTGGGGTGGTGTGTGTGTGTGTGTGTGTGTGTGTGTGTGTGTGTGTGTGTGTGTGTGTGTGTGTGTATCTGTGAGTCAGGGAGGGCAGGCAATGAGCTTAAATGGAGAAAAAAATAAACATCATGTACTCTGGCTCCTGACACATTCAGTCCTGCTGAGTATGGAGACAGGAGTGGACATCAGAGAGCGGCCTGCTTCAAAAATTCAGTCCCATGCCCTAGGGAAAGGCCGGACCATGGCACATGGAAAGAGCCTTCGGCTTCCCTCACTTACCCCTTTCAGAGCTACCCACTCACCCACTGAACACCTGTCAACTGCACACCAGAAGAACAGCCTGTCAGGGTGGCTCTGACAGGCAGCTGGTCATTTCAAAAAGGTCCTTTCTTCCCACAGCCCATCAGCAGATGTTCAACCAAGATCAGCACAACTCTGACCTCTCCACTCACCCCAAAGTGCTCAACATTTATTTTAAATAAATGATGTTGAAGGGGGTAGACGTGGTCAAAATACATTGTACCTAAAAATAAAATTCTCAAAGAATAAAAATACTTTAAAAAAATTATCGGGGGCTGGAAAGATGGCTCAGGGGTTAAGAGCACTGACTGCTCTTCCAGAGGAACCGTGTTCAATTCCCAGCACTCACATGGTAGCTCACCACTGTCTGTAACTCCAGTTCCAGGGGACCCTCAGACAGACATACATGCAGGCAAAACACCAATGCACATAAAATAAAAATAAACAAATTATTTAAAAAAAAACATTATCTAAAAATGTGGTGGTATTGTGTTCCCCAAAATATTGTGTATTCTAATAAATTTATCTGGGGTCAGAGAACAGACAGCCACTAGATACAAAGGCTAGAAAATGGTGGCACTCACACCTTTAATCCTAGCATTCCAGAGATAGAAATCCCTCTGGATCTCTGTGAGTTCAAGGCCACATTGGAAATAGCCAGGCATGGTGACTCACGCCTTTAATCCCAGAAAGCCAGCCTTTAAGCCCAGGGAGTGGTGGTAGAAAGCAGAGAGATATATAAGGCGTGAGGACCAGAAACTAGAAGCATTTGGCTGGTTAAGATTTTGGCTGGTTAAGCATTCAGGCTTTTGAGCAGTAATTCAGCTGAGACCCATTCTGGATGAGGACTCAGAGGCCTCCAGTCTGAGGAGACAAGACCAGCTGAGGATCCGGCGAGGTGAGATAGCTGTGGCTTGTTCTGTCTCTCTGATCTACCAGCATGGACCCCAATAACTGGCCTCGGGTTTGATTTTATTAATAAGTACCTTTAAGATTCCTGCCACATAAAAAGCATACTAATGGGGCTGTAGAGACAGCTCAGAGGTTAACAGCACTGACTGTTCTTGCAGAAGACCTCAGTTCAATTTCTTGCACTCATGCAGTGGTTCACAAGCATCTGTAACTCCAGTTCCAGGGGATCCAATGGCTTTTTCTGACCTCTGTGGGTACCAGGCACACAACATGGCACACATATATATATGCATACATATAAAATTCAGGCTAACACACGGGCAGTTGGCAGTCTGTTTCTAGGTCTCTAAACAAAATTATAGGATCGTATCAGTACGCGTAGAGAAGCTTTATGGGTGTTTGAAGCATAAGCTCATAGTGTAAGTTACCTATGTTTCTCAAATTCTCATGAAAGCAGAAACTAGAGATGAGAACCTACAGAGCGGGCCAGGCAGAATGGCACAAGAATGTCTTTGATCTCAGCACTCAGGAGGCAGAGCTAGGCGGATCTCTGTAAGTTCAAGGCCATCTGGTCTACAGAGTGAGTTCCAGGACAGCCAGGGCTACATAGTGAGACCCTGTCTCAAAAACAAACAATAAATAAAAAATGGAAATAAAAATAAAGAAAGGAAAGAGAACTTAGAGAGGCATGTTCAATGTCCAGCACTGGAATCTTGCTAACTTTAAACATCCACTTTTTTTTCCCCTGTAGCCCAAGCAGGCCTTGAACTTGCAATCCTCTGGCCTCAGCCTCACATAAAAACTGTTGTTACAGACATGTATTGCCTGGCTGTAGTCACTGACTTATGGGTGACTGACTTTTGCTTCATCTACATTGTTTCATTTATCTTTGCTCTTGTGAAAAACAAGGGGAACCTGCAGGTTACTTCTCTTCCCTCATTTTACAGACCAGTAAGACCTGTGGAGTCCATCTTCAGAACCAATGTCCTATTCATCTCCTTCCTTCCAAGTTCACTACCATCACCACTAATATCTTGGCCAAATTATCCTATAGCATGGCTACTATTCCAGTTTTCCGGCTGGTTTGCCATATTGGTTATTTTATTTATTTATAGCTTTTGAGACTGTGATCCAGGTTGGCCTTAGACCTGAGGTAATCCTCCTGCCTCAGGCTCCTAAGTGCAGGGATTACAAGCACCACCATTTCTGGTCCCACCTGGTTTCATTTTCATTTCTGTTTATTTATTTGCATCCAGCCCGTCTCCTCTTAACTTGCTAGTCAAAATATAAGACTAGATTAAGTCACTTTCTTGCTTTCTCTCTACAAGAGGGTTATGTCTGTCTCTTTTAAGTCTTAATAGTTTTATCTCTTCAAAAGACTTCCTTGAGGACCTATTCTAAGACTCTTCACAGCATTTATCACAACTCCGACTAAGTTATTTACGTGTGTATTTATTGCCTTACCTACTGAATTTACAAGGGGCTGTAATCACGTTTATGCTGATAATCTCAACAGCGTCTCACCAGACCTGAGCGTTGGTCATGGTCACATACGCCTGAAAACTCAGCACTAAGACGCAAACTACACAGTGAGAAAAAAAAAAAAAAAAAAAAGAAGCTAAGTCCTGAATAACGACTCGATTGACTTTCTTGAACTTATTCTTCTCCATAAACGAAGGGATTCACATAATGAGATGCAGAGTAACGCTCTCGCCCTGCACGCCCAGCCTCCGGCAGCACCGCCCACCACGGGTCACGTGACCGGAGACAGTCGGCCTCCACGGGTCGCGATCCCCTCTCTGCTTTGGCATCCAGGGTTCGCCATGAGATCCAGTTTCCATCTCCCAACCTCCCTGCTGCCTCGCCCCACAACAGCCACAGCACTGAGCTACCTGCTGCCCTTGTCCTCAGCGCAAGAACTGCCGACGCCATGTTTCCTTCGCATTCGCTTCCGGGCTGGGAAATCTGCTTCCGCTACTAGGAGCTCTACTTCCGGATCCTGCGTACAGTTCAAAAAGTGGCGGGAGCAGTAGCAGGTGAGCGCAGATCTCCTGGGGTTTGTGGCAGGTACCTCCGGGGGCTTCTGCCATGGCCCGCTGGCCTCAGAGGCGGGGAGATGGCCGGCATGGACGTTTGTCCCACTGCGGGAGTCACCCGGAGCCTAGGGAGGGACCAGGATGAGGCTCAGCCAGATTCTGTGCTAAGCTGGTTGTAGATGCACAATTTCATTTAATTCCTACAAACCTAAGTTATTGGTAAGTATTGTGTTAAAGAAACTGAGTTCCAAGAAGGTTTCAAGGGTTATCCTAGGCGCACGCCTTGTATCCCAGCACTCGGGAGTCAGAGGCAGGTGGATCTCTGAGTCGAGGCCAGCCTGGTCTACAGAGCGAGATCCAGGACAGGCACCAAAACTACACAGAGAAAGCCTGTCTCGAAAAACCAAAAAATAAAAATATAAAATAAAATAAAATATTTGCATGTGAATATTTGTAGCAGCATTATTTATTATAGCCAAGAAAGGGAAGCAAACTGTCCATCAAGCAATAAATGCTTAAACAAATTGTGGCCTATCCACACAATGGAATAGATTCAGTTACACAAAGGAAGGCATTGCTGGAGCACAGTACTGCCACAGAAGGACCTTTGTTTGTTTGTTTGTTTTTCGAGACAGACTTTCTCTGTGTAGCTTTGCGCCTTTCCTGGAACTCACTTGGTAGCCCAGGCTGGCCTTGAACTCAGAGATCCACCTGACTCTGCCTCCCGAGTGCTGGGATTAAAGGCGTGCGCCACCACTGCCCGGCATGTAGGCTGTTCTTGAACTCAAAGTATCCTCCTGTATCTTCCTCCCAAGAGGGGGCATTGCAGTTGTGCACCAGCTTGCCCAGTTTTTAATAGGATTTCTTTTGGTGGTGATAAAAGCTTTCTGGAACTAGATGATGGTAATGGTTAACAATACAAACATACTAGACCCTATTAATCTGTATGAGTGATTTATTTGTTTACCTGCTAAGTGTAATGATGGGGATTAAACCCATGCTTGATTCTATACATGCTAAGAAAGCACTCTACCACTGAACTACTATTCCAACTCCTAAATTATATTTTAAATAATATATACTATTTCTGGGACTTATAAATGTGAATTAAAATAAAAAGTAATTATGTGAATTATTATTTTTTCTTCATTGTGTGTAGGTGTATGCACACAAGCACACTCATGCATGCATGTGGAGATCAGAGGACAACTTTTGGGCATCAGTTCTCCTTCCACCATGTCAGTTCTGGGGACTGAACTCAGGTTAGCAGCCTAGGTGACATGCATCTTTGCTTGTTGAGCCATCTTCTTAACCTATGTTTTTTTAAAGTTCACTGGTTTTTATTTGATGTGTCTGGAGGCCAGAAGAGGGCGTTAGATCTTCCTGGAGCTGAAATTACAGGTGGTTGTAAGAGCTGTCCAGGGTGGGTGCCGGGAACTGGACTTGGTCCTCTGTAAGAGCAGTACAAACTCTTAACCGCAATCTCCAGCACCAGCATGGTTTTTATTTTGTTTTGTGTGTTTTTGTAGAGATCTCCATGTTAGGGGCCAGAGAGATGACTCAGGTGCTTGCTGCCAAGCCTGATGACATGGTTTCAATCCCCAGGGCTCACATTGTGGAAAGACAAAACCAACTTCCTGCAAGTCCTCTGATTGCCAGATATGGGCTGGGGTATGCACACGCCCACACACAAACACAAATATTTTTAGAACATTTTTAATGATCTCCATGTCAAACCAGGAATTATTGTGCATACTTGTAATCCTAGCATTTGTGAGTGAGAGGCAGAGAGATCAGTTCACAGACATTCTCAGCTACATGAATTCAAGCCTGAGCTACGTGAGACTCTCTCAAAAAGACAAAACAGAAAACTGTGTTGAATGCAGAGATCAGCAAGGGGCTAGTATTGTGTTTTGTTAGTATTCCCATTAAAGTTTTGTAATAGTAACTATATTTTTTTTTATAACTCACCATGACCTAGAAAGGTTTTGAAGAGGGGATCCTGTTGGCGTACCAGTGTGTCCATTTTGAGTTCCGGATTGAATGTGTTGGAGCATGACCTATTTCCCTGATTCTCTTAACGTATTTATCTTCATAATGCTTGGCCACCTCTAGTGGACCAGCTTGGATGGTCTCATAGATGTCTGCTCTCTCCTTTTAGGCAATTAATTGGATAGCGTGTGTTAGAGATGGCTCTAAGAAAGCCGTCCCTCTCCCTGCTTTCCACGGAGAGTGATTCTGAGGAACTGCCCACATTTGCCTTTCTGAAGAAGGAACCACCTTCAGCTGACAGGAATCAGCCTCAGAGGGAGAACGTAGCGGTGGTCACCTCAGATTCCGAGGCCTCCTGTCCTCTGTCACCAGGCTTGGAAGATCCACTATTTATCCTAGATGCAGCTGAAGCTCCCACACAGGCAGAGCCAGTCAGAGTGCTAAGCAGCGGAAGTGAGGATGAAGATGTATTTGTCCCCCTGGCCGAGAGGATCACACGTAAGTTTCTGACACACGAGCAGCTGAGCCCTGGACACTCTGGCTCCTCACTTAAAACTGTTTTGGATCATCAAAATAATACAAGTGGACCATGTGACTGGAAAAAGCACCCATTTCCAAAGATCCCTGCTGCTGTTCCTCTGCGCAGTGCCCTAGAGAAGAGCCCAGCAAATGACGGGGACTCGGTCTTAGACCGTCTGTGCCATCAGCTCCCAGATCACCAGTCTACCCGCAGCGAGTTGGCAGTAACTAAAACAATTCCCGACATCCCTCTACCTCAGAAGAGAACCAAGCGCAGTCAGAAGGTCCAGAGAAGAGGCTCTCAGGGATGCTGGCAGCCAAGCCAAGCAAGCAGGAAGGAAAACACCCCAAGGCTGCATGAGAAGAAAAAGAAGACAGCGACGGTCCATAGGCTGCAAGCCCGGAGGCCGGAGGAATGCCTGAAGCATATTGTGGTGGTGCTGGACCCAGGTTCTCCCATATTCCAGCTCCCCCCTGAGCCCGGCTGTCCGTGTCCTGGACTCCCCCCGTGACCAGTCCCTTCCAATCTATTGCAGAGCTTTTACAGATGGAAGGTGGGGGCCAGCTCCTGGGAGCATTGCAGTCTATGGAGTGCAGCTGCGTGATTGAAGCCCAGGCCGTGCCTCGAAGTATCACTTGGAGGAGGAGGACGGAGCTGGTAGAGGTACGAGCTTCTGGCTGGAGACTCTCCTGCCCCTTCACCCTCTAGGACTGCCGCACTGCCCCTGGTTGAGGCTGTGTGACACAGCTGTTACTGTCCCCAAGTCTGAAGGGATGAGGGGAGGAAGTGGCAAGCAGAATCCAGAAGAGTGAGAGGGCCGCCACTATGACGGGCAAGCCGGGGAAATGAGCGGGCAGAGTTCATTCTCTTCCCTCCAGTGTACCACTCAGGTTCCTAGCTGGGAGCCCAGGGGCCTGGGGATGATCCTGTGATGTCTGGACACAGTTAGGCAGAGTGGGACAGGGAAGAGAATCTGTGTGTCTTCCCCAGTTCTCTAACTGGACTTGGGGACTGGAGCAACTGTGTTTAGATCCTGGCTCAACTGCCGGACTCTGCAGTTTACCACGCGTCTTTGTACTTCAGTTGCCTGTTGTGGTGTGAGGCCACTGGTAACATCACTTTCCCCTGTTGGAGGGTCTAGGTGAGGTATCCTGGCACTAGCATCTGGTAGGCTTAGGGCACATATTCATCCTCCAGCCCGGCGTCTCACGGTGCTGTACTGACTGTTCCCACCATTCTCCCTATCTGTGAATCCAGACACTCCACCCTTCAAGAGTTTAGAAACGAAACATTAAGATGTTCGTCTCCCTCTCGTTTGTCCCTCACAGCTCTCTCGGTAACTTAAGACAGTCACCTACACATTTAACTTGTATTATTAGCAAAACTATATCCATAGCTGGGCATGGTGGCACACGCCTTTAATTCCAGCACTTCGGAGACAGAAGCAGGTGCATCTCTTGAGTTTGAAAGCAGCCGGGTTTGTATATAATGATCAGGCCACTATATATTGAGACCCTGTTTCAGAAACAAACAACAAAACCTCTTATCTTGACAGAGCAGTTTGTCTCTGAAGACACTTTGCACGTTCTCTCGTGTTCCGATCACAGCTGTCCTGAAGGCTGAAATCTCCACACTTCCCAGATAGAGACATGGGATCAGAAAAGCTGAATGCCTGCTTCCGGGTCACAGCTGGAACTCGACCCCAGAGCCCCCCAACTTGTACCCTGCTATGTTAGGAGTCTTGCATTTGGGTTCTAGGGACCGTGAGAAAACTGCCCAGGTCTTGCTCCAGTCGCTCTTCAGCACCCTGTTACTGTGGGGTGGTTGGCCCTGGGGTGGTTGGCCCTGAAGCACCTTGGCTTTGACTGAGCCCTTGGTCCGATGAAGGTTTTTTTTTTTTTTCATCTTTTTTCCCTGGTGCTGCTGGGGATGGAGCGCAGGGCTTCGTGTGTACTAAGTAAACACTCTAGTGTTGAGCTCCATACCCAGCACCAATGCCCCCTCCTTTTTTGTTCCTAGATAGGGTCTCTGTATGTAGCCCTGGCTGGCCTTAAACTCAAATCCGCCTGCCTCTGTCTCCCAAGTGCTGAAATTAAAGGCATGCGTCACCACACCTGGCAATCCTTTCTTAGTCTCCTTTTTTAATTTAGTTTAATTTATTTTTGAGACAGGGTCTCTCTGTGTAACCCTGAGTGCCCTGGAACTCTCTATGTAGCCCAGGCTGGCCTTGAGTACCAATGCCTCCTGAGAGCTGGGATTAAAGGTGTGCGCCACCACTCTCAGCTTTAAAATGTGTTATGGTTTTGTGTGTGAGTATGTGTGTGTGTGTGTGTGTGTGTGTGTGTGTGTGTGTGTGTGCGCGCGCGCGCGCGCACGCGCGCACCGTGGTGCATGTGTGGAGGTCGGAGGACAGCTTTGTGGCATCACTTCGCTCCTTCCACTTTTACGTGGGTTCCAGGCATCGAACTCCCGTCACCGGGCTTGTGTGGCAAGTACTTTTAGCCACTGGATCACCTTAAACCCCCTGTTCACAGTCTGTCTCTGAGATGCAATGCACCAGCCCTGAACAAACAGTTGAGGGGGAGCCACCGGATCACAGGTGGTTTTTCTTGCCACCATGACATCATCCGAGAAGAAAAGGCTATTCCACAGGGCCATTCACCCAGATCCGGCCCACCCACCGCTGCCACAGCTGCCGACCTGCCCTTTGCTGTGTCCTCGGGTCTTTTGCAGGATGGAAAAGACTGGGAGGAAGAGCCGACCATCCTGGTGTTGCTCCTGGCAGAGGCCTTCATGTCCATGGTCAACAACTTAGGGCAGGTGTGTGGGCCCGGGGGGTAGAACTGAGGCATGGAATGGTGCCAGCCTCTTCCCAAGGAGCCAATGTTAATGGCCTTTCTGTCACTATGCAGGGAAGTCCGGGCAGCACTGAGAAAGGGAAGGAGACACTTCGGGGCTTTGTAACTGATGTCACAGCAAGGACAGGGAAAGCATTGTCACTGGTGATTGTGGACCAGGAGAAATGCTTCAGGTATGGATATGCCCTATAGATATAGGCCTTAAAGGGGCAGTTCGTGGGTTGTCAAGGGGAAGCTTATTCACCCTGGCTACGAGGTATTCTGCAAGATGGTGACCCTGCCAAGCATGGGCTATGCTGGTCAGTTGTCTCGCAACACTTTCCTGGCTCAGTTTGGGGCTGCTGTTCCAGGGCTCAGAATCCTCCAAGGAGAAGAAAATCAGGAACGGCAAATAAACAGGCCAAAGAGAAGCAGCAGAAGAAACAAGAGTCTAGCACAAGGCTCATGATGTCCAGGGTGGACATGGAAGAGGTAAGGAATCCTGTTGCCCGGGTCAGGTGAGTGCTCACTGGTTATCTAACGAGGTTTCCAACTGAGACCGAATAAAAGGCACACTAGCGCTTCTGTCTGCCTTGGGTTGAGAAGGAAAGGGAGAAATAGAGCCAAGAGGTTGAGTGTGGCTTCAGTGAACACTGAGAAGACTTCCGACAGCCTCTCCACTCTTCTAGTCTATTGTTTATTGTTGCCTTTGGGTTCCTAGGCTTTGGTGGATCTGCAGCTACACACAGAAGCCCAGGTTCGGATGGTGCAGAGCTGGAAAGAGCTGGCTGACTTCGCCTGTGCATTTACAAAGGCTGTGGCTGAAGCTCCCTTCAAGTGAGTGACCTGGCTAGCCTCCCCACCTCCACCCTCTGCCCACACCAGGTCATGCTTTTTCCCTTGGTTCTTGCAGCCAGAGAAAATATGCCTTTCTCCTAAACTGCCACCAGCCCAGTGTCTGTTTTTAGGCAGAAGCCTACTTAAGCTGGAGATTCTTGGCAAAAGCCTCAAATCTAGGGAGCTGGAGAGATGGCTTAGAGCTTAAGAACACTTGCTGCTCTTGTACAGGACCCAGACTGTTCCCAGCATCCACATGGCAGCTCACAACTGTCTGTAAGTCAAGTTCCAAGGGATCTAACACCCTCTTCTGGCCTGTGAGGACACCAGGCAAGTGATACACATATACATGGAGGCAAATACTCATACATGAAATAAAGACCTCAATTCCAGCCCTTTATAAAAATACTCTCTTCAACTTAGATATAAGTCTATTGTATAAGTTGATGCTGGATTACTAGGATTCATTCAGGTCAGATTTTGAGTGATCCTAGTCAGAACTGAAAACTCAGGGACCTCAGAGACAGCCCTGTCCAGGTGCTTTATTTTACATTGAGGGAACTGAGAACTAATTGAGTCATCTAAGCCCCCAGCAAGTGAGAATCAGGAACAGGATTTCAAATTGCCCAATTCTCAGTCCCCTGTGCCTCAACATCAGGGAAAAAACCACAATACCTTCTCTAGTGAAAAGGACTAGATGCAGGCAGGGGATGTTTTTTAATCTTTCTGCATGTGTATATGTGTGTATGTACGTGTATGAGAGTGTGAGCAATAACCTCAGGTACAGGCCCTTACTGGAAATGCAGGAACTCCTTTGCCACTGCATATGTAGGGACAGCTGGCCTGTGACTCCAGGGTTGTCTCCATATCCCATAACCCCTCTGTAGGTCTGGGGTTCCAGACGCAGCAAGCAATTTACCCACTCACTCATGCCCTGAGGCCCCAGATGCGATTTTCTTTTCTTTTTATGTATATGGAGGTTTTTCCTGCATGTGTGCATGACATGTGTGCAGTGCCCAAGGACGGCAGAAGGGGGTGGTAGGGAGCTGCCATGCGTGCTGGGAGAGCAGTAGGGGCTCTTAACTGCTGAGCCATCATCCTCAGCCCCACCCCACCCCACCCCCCAACTCAATGCAATTTTTAAGGGAACCTTCAACCAACACTGTGCTTGAGAACAAAGGGAGACTCAGACTGGCCTGATGTAACACTGAGTCTACCTCCCGGTCACTGGAGAACTTTTCAGTCCACAGTCGAGGGACAAATAAGTAGGAGAGGAACTTAGGTTCCCAATGGTGCTCCTGCAGGAAGCTCCGGGATCAAACCAGCTTTTCCTTCTGCCTGGAGAAAGACTGGGCTGGAGGGACGAGAGTGGACCCAGCTGGTAGGGGACTCGCGCTCGTCTGGAGGAGGCAGATCCAGCAGCTGAACCGAGTCAGTTTGGAAATGGCCAGTGCCGTTGTGGACGCCTATCCTTCACCACAGCTCCTGGTGCAGGTATACCGCTATGGGTGGCCTGGGGGAGGCTTTGCTGAGGGGCCAAGAATGTCGGTCAGCAGTGTGGGTTGTCTGGCCTGAGAAGACAGGTTCCCTGCCTCAGACTGACCCGACTACCCTCCTGTCCTGGCTCTTGAACCAAGGGATGGCCATGGATGGGTGGTATGGGACTAAGGGGTCATTTACCACTTCCAGGCATATCAGCGGTGTTTTTCCGAGCAAGAATGCCAGAATTTGCTGGCTGACATACAGGTACGCCGTGGAGAAGGTGTGACAGCCACCTCCCGCCGTGTTGGGCCAGAACTGTCCAGGCGGATCTACCTTCAGATGACCACACTGCAACCAGATCTCATCTTAGACCGTGTTGACTGACACCCCTCAGCAACAGGCTGGGTTTCCCCAACCAACAGAGGGGCCAGAAGTACGCCCTGGGTACAGTTAGGGATTGAGTCTCCTTGTGGGAACGGAGAAGGCTGAGACACTTGAATCTACCTCCACCAGCATTTACGGGTCCTCCCCTGCAAACCAGATGCCATGCATGGACAACCAGCCATCCCACGCTGCCCCAGTCGACCCCCACAACACAGAGGAGAAAGATAGGCAGACCACTCAGACACGGATTTAATCATTGTAGAAATCCAAAGAATAAGCATCAAATCTCGAAGTCAGAGTGAACTCTTGCCTGCGGGTTGGCTTGACTAGGCTCAGCCACTGAGCTGCCTCAACCAGCCAGGGAACTGTGACTCGGCTGACTTCTGTTTTCATGATGTCACCTTGTGTGGTATGTACTTTATCAATAAAGCATTTGTACCAATGGCTCTGGAGCTTGGAGGAAGACTAAAGGAATGTGTAGTGATTCTGAGTAAGATGTGGACCTACACGGCAGAGCTATGGGGGAGGAGAAAACAAAGGCCTTTCTTCCAGTGTCAGGACGGTTGAGTGACAGGCCTATCCGGATGGGCCACGAGGGTGCTCTCTGAACTATGACAGAACTTGGTCCCTTAGGGGAGAGTCAAGGAGCTCGCAATTGGGAGTTTTTAGCAAATAAGCACCGAGACACAGTTGTTTCTGATCTTCATCCAGCTGCTGTGAAGAGACAAGGGGAAGGGGAGCAGAAATGCTTTCGGTAGCAGCAGGAAGGCGGGTGGCGCTGCCCTGGTTTGTGCTAACGTTTATTGTGTATATGTACCACTCTACAGCACCACCCTGTGACTGTTTCCCTTTGGCTCCCACTTTTCTACTGCCTTCCCTTCTGTTACAGGGCCAGATCACCTCTAGACCTGCTTCTTGGAAGTCAAGTTTCTAGGCTGCCTCTGAGGTATTTCACCATAACAAGTGCTAGTGGAGGTGTCCCCAAGCAGCTTTTGCAGAGATCTGCCTCTGCTTCCAGACCACCAGGGAGTTAATGCTCTAAACTGAGGCGGGGAGACTGGCCTACTGCCATTTTGTGGAAGCCATTGAAGTTGAGGCAAAATTCCACAGGAGCTTCCCAGGACCCTGACGTTATAAGATCTACTTGTGGGTGGCAGGCCTTGTCTATTATGAAAGACTCACTCTGGCTAAGACAATTCTAGTGAGAGTTCATTCTCTTGGGCATTATAAAGGAGGCCAAATGACATCAGGGAGAGGAAGAGAACTGGAGTGAGAGGTGGGTCTGCTTTAGACCAGCTAGAACACTGTGGGCAAGTCATGGACAGCTTCCCCTGCTCTGCCTCAAAGTGTTACATTGGACCAATGGCAGTGAAGTCACCTTCACAGCCGGGCATTTTGTACCCTCCTAAAATGTTGAGATGTCTGAGATCTTTCAGGAAACATTACCCCACCCTCCCAGCTTAGGCTAGATTTATCCAAGTATTCCGAGTCCCCAGTAAGACACTGCCCTCCAATCTGTCCTGGTTACCCAGGAAGGAATGAAAGAAAAGGTCTGACATACAAAAGTATAAATGTAGTGACAGCTGACCATTTAGTAGAAAGGAACCTTGCCTTGCACAGCTTGGTGTGACTAGAAAACTTCGGTCTTCTCTCTCCCCAGCCCTAAGCCTATTCCTTTAGGCATGCAGGTGACTCTTCCTCCCCTCTCCATTTCCTCTCATTCCACCAGGGAACCCTGACTAAGGAACAAAGAAGCCCTACAAAGGGGAGGTCTCAAGTACCAATCAGCAGCCATCTGATGATGGCAGGTAGGTCTGACGCTAAAAAGAGGTTGTGTCCAGCAGAACCCAATTCCATAGGAATCCAAGCTCCAAGGCTGGGGGGCAGCGGTGCTGAGGACAAGCTCACTGCTGGGAGTCGGTCTGGAGGACCCACTGGAGGATCTCATGATGGCGCAGGCCCTGGACGGCATTGTCGTAGACGGTGTTCACGCTGTTGCAGAGGGGCTGGTGCTGCAGCCCTGTCATCCGGCATGCAACCAGCCCTCCTGCCACACACATTAGCAGCAAGAGCAGCAACACCTTCAGCACAACCCAGGAGCGTGTGTGTTTCCGGGGTGGTGGCTTGCGAGGACGAGAGCCAGACTTAGATTCTGGAGGAACAAAATAAGTCAGTTTGTAGAAAGCAGCTCTATAATCCATGCAGATCCACTCAAGTCCCGAGCAGATGTTTTAGGACTCCTGCTATTCAGAGCCCAAAATGTAGTCTTCCCCAAGGTCGCTAAGAACTACACACTACATCTGAAGATGGGATTCATCCTGTTGCCTTCTGTAACTCAGTCCCCAGGGTCTTCCATTCTCTTTGGTAACAGGGAGATAGATTGTTTGGGGCCCTCAGGATCACAGGAAGCTCATGGGGGTGTTCAGAAGGGATAGACTGCCATCCACTTAGGGGGATGGGTCCAAACTACTAACATCACAAATGTCACTATTATATGGTATGTGTAAACTATGTATGGTGGCACAGGTCTATAATCCCAGCACTCAGGAGCCTGAAACATCACAAGAAGTTTGAGGATAGTCTGTGCTATGGTGCAACGGTCTCCAAAGGAAAAACTATGCACAAAGTCTGTGGCAAAATAATGCCTATCTCTAAAAAAAGAAAAGCTCGGCCAGTTGTGGTAGCTCATGCCTCTAATCGCAACACTCTGGAGGCTGAAGCAGGAGGATCACAAACTCCAAGCTAACCTAGGCTACACTTCAAGACCTTTTCTCAAAACATAAGCTCAGGAGCCGGGCATGGTAGTGCATGGCTTTAATCCCAGCACTTGGGAGGCAGAGGCAGGCAGATCTCCAGGTTCAAGGCCAGCCTCATCTGCAAAATGAGTTCCAAGACAGCAAGGACTACAGAGAGAAACCCTGTCTCAAACCCCACCCTACCCCCTAAACAAGATAAGCTCAGAGGGTAAAGCATACCACATTACAAATTCGACCACTCCCAATGAGGGACGGTCATGTGCGGCTGCTGTTTGCTAAGATGCACCCTGCCCCATGATCATATATTAATTTCCCTTTTTTGTTTTTGAGATAAGTTCTCACTGTAGCCTAGTCTGGGCTCAAACTTACAACCTTCCTGCCTCTATTTCCCTAGTGTTAAGGTTACGAATATGTGTCAACATGCCCAGCTTCACACATTACATTTATAATGAAAAAATGCTTGAGAATTTTAGGCAGAAAAAGGTGGGGGAATTGGTTTATGTTGGTTTGGAAACGGCCTTACTACATCACTCCAGCTGTCCTGAACTTGACCTGCAGACCAAGCCGGCCTTGAATGTCGAAATCTTCCTGCCTCTACCTCCAAGTGCCACCATGCCCAATTTAGGCAAGAACTGTATGAGTGTTTCTCACTTCTCCTTCCCCTGCTGGCCAACAGGTACAGCCCTATCTTCGGCAGACAGGCAGTAGTGACATTAGGTGACCTGCTCAAGGCAAGGACGAGCAAGCACAGGAGTACAAACCACCATTCCGCCCCTGCTGCGTGCTGTCGACAAAAAGCAAACCTACTTGGGGCCTGATTTGTCTCCTTCTTGGGCTTCTTCTCCTGCTCCCGCTTGGAAGCTTTCTGGGCATCGTATTCCTTCCGCCGACGCTCCTTCTCCTCTGCCTTCTCCCGCTTCCGCAGCTCGCGCTCCTTGGCCTCCTTAGCCTGCTGCTTGGCCTCCCGCTTCTTCTCTGCCTCTACAACACAGTATGAAGAGCGTGACTCCTCTCACACACACAAGCCCAGCAGCTGCCGCCCGAGGGATGAAGTGTGGCTTCGTCCGCTTTTCCCTTATGCCATGGCTCACAGACACGGTGAGAGAATCCAGTTACAGTTAAGTAGCACAGGTCTATAATCCCAGCACTCAGGGTGGGAGATGCGGAAGGGTGTGTGTGGGATTATGAGTTTGAGGGTAGATTGGACTATACCGGGAAAATCTATGAAAAATGTACGCCCAGCACTCAGGAAGCTGAGGCAGAGGATCACCTGGTCCAGGTCACCCTCAGCTACACAGTGAGGTAAAGACCATCCAGGGCCAAGTAAGTTTCCCTTTAAAAATGCAGTTTCTCTCAGGGTTTACTGAGTCTTATTAAGAGACTCCTCCTGGCTACAAGCGAAGAGGGCATCAGATCTCATTACAGATGGTTGTGAGGCACCAGGTGGGTGCTGGGCATTGAACTCAGGACCTCTGGAAGAGCAGCCAGTGCTCTTAACCTCTGAGCCATCTCTCCAACCCCTGATGACCAGAGTTTTACCCCTAGGTCCCATATAGGAGAGAGCAGACTCTCACAAGTTGTCCTCTTACCCCACGTGTGTTCTATGGGCACACACAGTAAATAACTAAATCATCAGAAGGCTGAGGGTGGGGGATCGTAAGCCTCCGGAGAACGACTCCAACAAAAATAACAAAAGTGCACAGAAGGAGAAAGAGCTACAATGGAGGTATTGGTTCTGTGGGTTGAACGTGGACCAGGGAGGAGGATGGTGAGGTGAGCTCATGTCAGGGCTTTAGTCAGTACAATCTTTCTAAAGAGTTACACCAACTTAATTCACAAAGAATCTACTCAACACAACATTTGCTCAGGTTGACTTTACAGCTCATGTGTGCTTACATGAAGCATCCCACTTCCAAATTATTGGTTCTAAAAATGCATTTTCAAATTAGTCATTTAGAAGCCTGAAATACATGTTTCCAAAGTCAGAACACCACAAAATGGTGGCTTAATGCCCTTGTAGGGCTTGAAAGCCTAGAAGATCCATAACGGAGCTGAACAGTAGCCCCACTGGGACAGTGGCTTCCCACCGTTCCTTTCCATGTGAACACTCGGTGTTCCAGCTGGGCACAGAGAATGCCAGGAACAGGCCACACCCAGCTTCTTGGGACCTGGTGCTGGCAAGGAGTGGACATAGCAGGAGTGAGTTGTCTTGCCATGGCAGTCATGCCTGCAGCAAGAACAGTTGTAACTCCTGCCTGGTGAGCTCAGGGACTGCCAGTAGTCAATACTGTCCGCACCCTTTCTCCCACGGCCGCTTGGAAGTCAGCCAGCCAGTCAAGACGAAAATGCAGAGGAAGACAACGGGCAAGTTCTAACGGCCGCAGTGTGTTCTTTCTTTAAAGCTTAGCTTTAGCTTTCTGTGTATAGGTGTTTTGCCTGCATGTATGTCTGTACATCATGTGCACACAATGCCTGTGGAAGCCAGAGGGTGTCAGGTCCCCTGGAACTGAATAACAAATGGTTGTGAGCCACCACAGGGTGCTGGGAATGAAACTCAGTTGTTCTAGAAGGGCAGCCAGTGCTTATAACCACGGAACCAGCTCTCCAGTCTATTTGCTGTCTTTGGAAAAATAACATTTTACGACAGGTATGGTGGGGCAAAACTTTAATCCCAGCATTCCAGAGAGAGAAGCAGGCAGATCTTTTTGAGTTTGAGGTCACCCTGGTCTACATAGTGAGCTCCAGCCAGGGCTACATAATGAGACCCCATAATAAATAAGGACATAATATTTTTTATTAATTCTTTGAGAATTTCATCTAGAATAGTTTGATCATATTCACCCTACTCCTCTTAACTCCTCCCGGACCTGCCTCCACCTGCCTAATCCCCACCCCAACTTCATTTCCTTGTCTGTTGTTGAAGTTGGTTTGGTTTGTAGAGACGGGGTCTCTTCTCTATAGCTCTGGCCATCCTGGAACTTCAGTTAAGTGTGTCTAGGCAAAGGAATGGCTAAGCTGTGGTCTATGTGCTGCCAAAGAAAGTGTGCACATGCTAATTTAACGGCATGCTTGCCTCTGTGTGGAGGAGGAGCCTGGCCTTGGTCACAGTGGACCTGCTGGCCACCTCCCACCTCACTAACTTGGGATGCCACTCTAGGGTCAATGGAAAGCTTGAAGCGCATCGCAGCAGCATCTAACCTGTTTCAAAAAGATCCTGAGCTGAGAGGTAGAAAAAAGATATGTGGAGATGGCACAGTCGTGAAGACAAGCCAGAAGAGCAGGCATGTGGTTCCACGGGACGGTGAAGAGTCACACAGAGGACTAGCTAACAGACCGGGAACAGCAGAAAGCATCACAGACATCTGCCCAACCTCAGGCTTGAAAACTCCAAGGAGTGTCCTCCTAGAGGGAAGGTTTCATACTGGGGCTTTGGAAACAGAGACGGGTCTGCTCTAGTGATTTGTTTTGTTTGTGGGGCTTCACCTGGGTTTTTGTCTCATTGGTTCTTTATTTTGGGTTTTGCCTTCTGAGATGAGGGTCTTGTTTTGCAGTCTAGGCTGTCACTAAATTCAGTGACCTTCCTCCCTCAACCTCCTAAATAGTGACCTTAGAGGTATGTGCCCACACGCCTGGCTCCAGCTATGCTGAAGGGGTCCTTTCACCCTCAGAGGATGGCCACCTCAGAGCAGAGACATGATAAGCAGTTGCTTGTTGACTGTGGAGCACTATAGGGAAGCCTGGATGGAGAAAGGTATCAGGTGACAGGGAGGCCACTATACTGCCTATGCCCCTGCCCCCCTTGAGCACCCTCCTAGAGATCTGTTCTGGAAGCCTAAGACTGCTGGCTGACTAAGGCAGGGAAGATGACTAGGAGGATGGCCACCCACCTCGCTCCACTTCCAGCCGGCGCTGCCGCTCTCGTTCCTGATCTGCTTGCACGGCCTTCATGTGCTGTAACACCTGCAGGAGAGAAGAGGCTCTGAGCTACGCAGATAGCAGTCTTCACAGCTCATGTCTGTTCAGGACTCAAGAAAGAGACTGTTCTGGGCTGGAGAGATGGCTCAGAGGTTAAGAGCAATGGCTACTCTTCCAGAGGTCCTGAGTTCAATTCCCAGCAACCACATGGTGGCTCACAACCATCTGTAATGAGATCTGGTGCCCTCTTAGCAGACATACATGCAGACAGAATACTGTGTACATAATAAATAAATTTTTGAAGAAAAAAAAAAAGAGAGAGAGAAACTGTTCATTTCAGAATCCTAGACCCGAAGGTGGGACAGAACCAATGGAGATAATCCTATCTTTGTATCTTAAATCCTTCATTGCAGAAGAGTCACATGAGTCCAGTTCATAAATAAGACTGTCAGGAAAAAGCTTCCGGTAAAACACAACACCAACTAGAATCTATGAAAAGTTCTGTCATTCACATGACCCTCACAGTTCACATAATTCATCCAGTGGCTCCCTGTTGTCCCCAGGGAGACAGCATTCCTTCACCATGTTCTCCTGACCCCTCTCCTTTGGCTAACACAGGCCCTTAGCCTGTTCCTGTTCACACACTGTGATTCCCTCTGGTTTCTTGTTGGTTTGGGTTTCTTGAGATAAAGTAATGAGCAGTCAGTCTCCCAGGCTAGCCCTGCACTTGTGCAGTCCTGACAGGCATGAGCCAGCACACCAGCTAAGCCACCGGCAGGTGTGCTGTGTGTTCCTAGGCTAGGTGTGACTGTGAAGGCCCTAGACCCACCTGACTGACTGCCGGGCTTTCTATTACAAAAGGAAGAAAATCCAGACAGACTGAGCACACAGCACAAAGTAGCACAGCTGAGATCCGAGCACTGACCCGCTGAGCAGAAGACAGCTCAAGAGAAAGGCCCAAACACTGCCCACTGTAATCAGTACCCAGGGCCCCAAATCCCCAGGTTCAATTCATGGATGACGACCTCTAACTGAAAGAGTCACAAATGTTCTCACTGTGGACACAGAGGAGGAGCCAAAATCCTTTTCTCATTTCTATTTATTTGTTTTTGTAGAGCTTCTACATATTAAACACATGCTCCACTACTGAGCTACCCATCCCCTTCAGTCCTATAATTTTTTTTTCCCTCAAGACAGGGTTTCTCTGTGTAGCCCTGGCTATCCTAGAACTAGCTCTATAGATCAGGTGGCCTTGAACTCACAAAGATTCACCTGCCTCTGCAGTGCTGGGATTACAGGTCTGCCCCACCACCTGGCTTTTGTTTTTGTTTTATTTTGTTAGTCCTGTAATTTTAGAAGCTGGTGTTTCATGGGTGTAACTCAGAGCTCCTAGCAATCTAAACTCTATCATACTGTGTGATCTCAGCAAGTTTTCTGATCTGGAAGCCAAAGGTAACATATGCTTCTCTGGCCTACTGTGGTAACTTGCTCTGGGCACTCAATAAACACTGCTGCTAATCACGTCATTTTTACTGCATGGATAAAGAGGACAAGGAAAACTTGAACTAAAGTAACACAGCAGAAGGACCCTCGGGACAGATCTGAGTACTCCAGCATAACTCAGTTCTTGGAAACCTCAAGCTCACACACACTCATCCCAAGAAGGGTTCCACAGACAGCCTGCAGAACCCTCTCCCTCAGCCTGGTTTGAAGCCACTAACTGCTAACCCAGGACTTGGACCTACCAGCACCTCCCAAGGGAATCCAATTTATGAAAATGGCTACCCAACAAGAACTGCAGGCACTGGAGGCTGGGCGACCACGATGGTGAGGAGAGCCCAAGAGTCCAAAGCTCCGGTCCCACTCCAAACTGGATACTAACTAAGCAAGTGTGCGGCCAGCTCTGACATGTACGTTCTTACCCTGGCTCAAGGTCCCGTCAGAAACGATCTGAAAACACAGGCAGCTCAGAAATGAAAGAGACTCCCCTAAAGGAAGTTCCTAGGGGCAGATGCTGTTCTAGAAACTTCCGACCTTCTTTTGACTCCCCAAGCCACTCCTCTAAAACACCTGAAGGGGCTGCAGCCCGGGGCAGCCATGCCAGTCCTGCCAAGGACCGTGGCTTTAGTTACCATCCACAATGCACTGCACTACCTGGAGCATGTCTGGAAGAAATGTGTGAGCAGAGGGGCCTCCACACTAAATGCAAACTACTTCTATGGTCATAAGCTATGAAATATCAATGGGTATCAATCAGACTGGCTTCAAACACACTACATAGCCAAGAATGAGTTTGAATTACTGATCCTCCTGCCTTATCACAAGTGCTGGGATTATGGCCTTGCACCACCATACTCGGTTTTATGCTGCCCTAGAGATCTCAGACTCAGAGCTTCATGCACACAAGACAAGCACCCTACCACAGTCCCCTCTGGATGATCAATTCCATACTATCTGACATTATCTGCTGCATGGAGAGATGAATGGTGCATGTACACTGAGATTTCACAGGTCAGAAAAAAGGGAAACAGCCACTTCCCAGGTCATAAAGACTGTAAGACACGTGTGTAAAGCATGTAGGGCAGAGAAGCAGTGGCCATTATGAGTCTCCAGAACTGAGATTGCTCATTAACACCAAGTTTTCACAACAGGATTCACGGACCATGTGAGCGTTGGCTTCCTATGTTGCCTTGCCTGGTTGTTACCTTTCAGCTTGGTTTCTTGTAACAATGATGGTGAGATTATATAAACCCTGAGTAGATGGGGGTGGGGCTGGAGGGGGGAAGGCCATTGCTTTTGAGGCTCACAGAGGAGACCCCTCCCATACATTTAGCTTATATTAACTGAAATACAGCTAAGTCTATCTTGTTCCCACAGTACCCAGACATAGTAAGCCCTTTGGTGCTCAGCTGAAATGGTGTTTCACTGCCAGAGTGAGCATTATTGAGGGCACAGTGCTGCTCTCAATGAGCAAGGTAAGGGATCATCAAGGAAACTGGGCACCGGGAAGGTCTGTCTTGCACAAATGTCTCTGGTTCCTCACTCTCTTGTCAGGACATGAGCTATAAACTTCTACACCACCTTAACCCCCTTTTCAAAAGATCTAAAGCTGGGCATGGTGGCGCACACCTTTAATCCCAGCACTCAGGAGGCAGAGGCAGGCGGATCTCTGAGGTCAAGGCCAGCGTGGGTGCTGGAAGTCAAACCCGAGTGTTCTGCAAGAAGAGCATGTGCTCTCCTCCACCGCTCGGCCGTCTCCGTCCTCCCTCCTGCCTCTTAACCCTTTCAAAGGTTTATAACTGTGTGAGGGGAGGGGGAGGTGTGCATGTGGAGGCGAGAGGCCAACTCGGGAGTCAGTTCTTGCCCTCCACCACTGGGTCCTGGGGATGGGACTCAGGTCATCGGACTCGACACTGAGTGCCTTTACCCATCGGCCCACCTTGCTGGCCTTCAATCCTAACTTCTTTATTGGCCAAATCGCTGCCTCAGAAAAGTCATAGCTTTAACCCTACTAAAGCCAGGGCACAGGACTCTGTCCTAGTAAAACACTGCTGAAGCCGAGAGATGGTTTAGGTAGTGGAAAGGCTGCCCTGTAAGCACGTGGACCTGGGTTTGACCCCCAGCACTCAGTGAGGACACCGGGTTTGGTGGCACACACCTGTAATCCCAGTGCACCGAGGTGGGAACAAGAGGGTCTCTGCATCTCACTGGACAGCCAATCTCGCCTAATGGGTCAAGGACAGCCCCTTTCTCAAGATGTGAACAGCATTCCTGAGGATGTAACCAATGTCGTCCTCTGGCCGCCACACACAAATGCATAGATTTAAAACCTAGTAAATAAAGAGGCTGGCGAGATGACTCAGCAGTTAAGAGCACTACCTGCTCTTGCAGAGGAGCTGGGTTCAGCATCTAATTCAGGCGTCTTACAACTGGTTTTAAGTCCAATGCAACACCTTTTGCTGGCTCTTCCGGCACCAGGGCTGCATGTGCTGCATATACATGCAGGCAAAACACATACACACATAAAACAAAAATAAACTCTTGAAAAAAAAGATAACATTTAAAAACTAAGCTAATAACTAAAGCAACTGTCAACACAATGCCAGACTGGAGCCGAATGGTTTCTGAAGAAACAAAGTATGCAGTGGAGAAAATGGCCCCACTACTTGTAAAATAATGCACCAGGGCTCAGCAGTTAGGAGCTTCTGCTGCTCTTGCAGGAGCTGGGCTCAGTTCCCAGCATCCATATCAGGCAGCTCACAAGTGCTTGTAACTCTGGGTCCAACGCCCTCTCTTACATGGCCTATGTGAGCACCTGCAAGTATATGGTACACATAAACTCATGCAGGCACATACCTAAAGCTTTTGAAATAATAATAAACACTAAGTAACTGCAGCAACACAGACTCTCCCTGGCAGACTCGTCTCACCGAGCCCTGGTGCTTTAATGACACGGAGCTGCTGGTACCCCGGGAGGATAAACAGAAGAGGGAGAGGCAAGTCCCCGGGGAATGGGAGCAAGCCCCCGGGAGCGTCACACCTACCTTGTTTGCACACTGCTTACACTGCTTCTCATCCAAGCAATCTCCTGCCACCTTGGCCAGGACAGGATCCAGGGGGTTGTCTTTCAGATCCAGCCACTTCAGGTTCTACAGAGACAGGAAGAGGCTGGCTAAGCCTGAGTTCACAAAAACTCCCTCAAAGTGGAACAAAAGGAGCTAGAAGAAAACTAAGAGAACAGCCAGCTGAGGCAGGGCCAACCAGGTGGCATTTCTGGTCCCCTCTTCTGCTCAGGGTCATGCTCCCATAGGCCCTGAGCCCTTGACCACACTTGGCTGGGCAACCCTGGTGCATATTACCTTGAGCTGAGCAAAGCTGACAGGCAGGGTGACCAGCCTGTTGTTGAGGAGATCCAAATGCTGAAGGTTGACCAGGCGACCAAAGTCTGCGGGCAGTTGCTGCAGTTTGTTCTTGCTGAGGTCCAGCTTCACCAGATGTGTGAGGCCACAGAAATCCGACTAGGACCCAGAGAAAGAAGACTTAGGCCCAGGGCTCACACACTTTGGTATAAAGGTGTAGGAACTCGCAAGTCAAGAGTATCTCTGTGTAAATCCCAACGTCTACCAGCTCCTTCTCTTCAGATGACAGTGGAAAGACCACATACTATTACAGTAATTACCTAGACAAGCTTGGAAGACAGCATAGCACAAAATCTGCATTAGAAATGCATATAACCCACTCAGGAAGCAGAGGCAGGAGGATCTCTGTGAGTCTGAGGCCAGTCTGGTCTACAGAGTGAGTTCCAGGACAGCCAGGGCTGTTACACAGAAAAGCTCTGTCTCGAAACATTTTCATCTTGTCGAACGAGCTCATCTTCCACCCTGCTGCTGGAGTGACACAGGGCCTTTCCTGTCCCCCCACGGTGCCCTTCTTCATCTTTCATTAGATTTCTCACTGCACATGGTAGTACTCACTTGTCCTCCCAGGTACGCGGGAGGCTGGTACAGTTGGAGCCAGCCTGGGCAGAATAACAAAACCTCATCTCAAACAACAAATGGGACTACAGGATAGCTCAGTGGTGGAGTGCTTGCCCAGCATATGCAGAGCCCAAAGTTCAATTCCTAGCACCACACACACAGAAATGGCATAGCTTATCCATGAGGCCCTGGGTTCAATTCCCTCCCCCAATATCCTTCCAAAAGATAAGAAACATACATATACCTGTTTTTATAAAAACGGCCAGTACTTGAATACTAAGTCTTAGTCTCTGTTTTTTGTGACACCTAGCACAGGTGCTCAGTGAGTATCAGGATAAGTAACTAAATGCCTAGAACCTGCCCTACTCAAACCAGGCTCATTCTTAGCACAGGAAAAAAAATCCCTGACATTAACCTTCGCTAAGCATCCATGTGACAGTGACAATCCAGCTCAGCTAATGAGGCACTGTTCTTGCTCTGTGGGGTCTCATCAACACCAGTGGGCACATGCTGAACACGAGAGAAAAGTCCTTAGGACAGACAACAGAACAGACCCACTGACGAGAGGACTTAAGGGGTGCTGAGTGACTATGGGGCGCAGTGGATAGCAGCTGTGAAGCTGCAAGGAGCTGCTACCCTTCTTTAATTAGATACACAATACTTCCTGGAATAGAAACCATTTTTAATGAGCTGTGGGAAGAAGATGCTGTTGACAACAGGAGAAGCCCAAGAGAACTCTGAGAGGGCTGGCCTAATGAGCCAATGTAGAAACTGCTAACTTCTCAACCCCTCCCCTGAGACTTGAGCCAACAAGAGGCTACCCTGGAATCCAGCAAGGCATGACTGGCCATGGTACAGGGTGCAAGACGCAACACTGACAGCGAGGGACAGCCTGATGACAGAGGAGCACCGCTAGAGGAGGGTGGCCTTGCTCAGGAGAGGAGAGGCTGAAGGAATCCAATGCCCACATGGGTGAAGCAGCAGCTGGGTGTTATTACACCGGTAATCCCAGCACTCAGGAGTCTGAGGCCATCCTGAGGTACACAGAGAAACCCTGTCTCCAGAAAAAAGAGAACCGGAAGAAGTTCTCCAAGAAAAATCAAAGCAAGAAGAATGACGGGGGAAGAGTGGGAAGCATGCATATGAGCAGGATACCATTATTTATGTTTAAAATGTTATGATGACACATTGTTTTCTATGCAAAAAAAGGGGGGAAATTCCAAAAGCATCAAAAGGACTTGATGTACATTGGGTATGTATGCTCCATGACAAGAAAAGCCAATCTCAAGTAACTAGTCCCACCAAACCACAGTCTTTCTTGTTCCTCATCAAACAATGCGTGGCCCCAGCGTGGGAACTCAGGCCTGAAGTCCCAGCTCTTGGGAAGCGAACAGGAGAAGACTGCTCGGGTTTGAAGTCAGGCTGGGCCACACAGTGTCTACAGTCTCAAAACAAAAACAAACCCCAAAACAAGCCAGGCACAGTGGCACACACCTACAGTCCCAACATGCAGGAGGTGGAAGCAGCAAGGTCAGGGGTTTCAAGGCCAGCCTGGGCTACCTAAGACAAGACAAAACAGGATGCAAGGGACGAGGGCTCACGAGGGCTCCCTTTTGCACAGAATACAGAGCAAACAGACACAGTGGTCTCTAGCTCCTTTATGCAAGAGAGGTAAACTACTTTTTTCAAGACTAAAACAAAGCAGTAACAAGATGAGCCCAGCAAGTGACTCCTCGGCAGCATCCTGCTGACTTCACCTTTCCATGCCCTGCCGCGCCCGCGGTTCTAAAGAATGTGCTTCTGAGACAAACCACCCTCTTCCACCGGTCCCCACCAACACCCTCAGATTTAGCTGGATC
The DNA here is from genome assembly GCF_049852395.1 of Peromyscus maniculatus bairdii. Classification (NCBI taxonomy): domain Eukaryota; kingdom Metazoa; phylum Chordata; class Mammalia; order Rodentia; family Cricetidae; genus Peromyscus; species Peromyscus maniculatus. Next base: position 81,598,875 of record NC_134859.1, on the reverse strand, counting down.
CTGTCCGCAGACCTACCCTGAAATTGTACATTATGCCACCCTTCACCCCCAGCAACATGAAGAACGTTCAGGGCTCCAAGACTCACTGGTATTTGCCAGTCTTACCGGAAGAGAGCTCAGTTTATTGCAGGACAGATCCAATACGGTGGCCTTTGGGAGTGCAGCCTAGAAAGAGATGAGAAAAACATGACAAACTAACAACTGGAATGATTCCGTGACATCTGCTAGTGAAGCACTTTCCAGAGAATGTTCCCACAATTACAAAGGCCTTAAAAAAAATATAGGGATGGGGGCGGGGTGGCACATGCCTGAAATCCCAGTGTTCAGAAGGCAAGAGGATGTCAAGTCAAAGACTACCCTCGGCATCATAGTGAGACCCTGAGGAGGGAAAGGCATGAAAAGTATAATGTTCTTGGGGATAAGAAGGAAAATGCCAGTCAACTAAGACCTAGGGAAGACCGCAAGAGGAGGGGTCTGACCATAGAATGTCCAAGTTCGGAAAACTGACCCTTAAAAACCCCCAGGGCGCTCGAAAAGTCTTCTCTAATGCCCTGTTATTAGGTTTCAGGGCAGGAACTGGGTCTAATAAAGCTCTACAGTTTGACTTACACATTCATTCAGTCATCAACCCACCAACATGTATGCGTACTGAGTGCCTTCTTTCAGGAGGGCTCCAGCTAGGGAGCACCAGAGTGGGAGCAGGGCCCTCACAGCCTGCCTCTACTTTCCAATGGTGTCCAGGACTAGAGAGGCTCTGCAAAACTGACCCTTTCTTCAAGTGCTATAATGACCACATGCCTGGAGGATGTGGTTTCTGGTCCTAGGGCCAGGCTCAAACAAGTCTGGCCGTCTTCCTAGAGTGGGAAAGGAGTCGAACATTCAGTTAAGGATCCTAGGCCAACCTGAACCGTCCAAATGACCACCTAAAAAAAACTTCTGGATATCACAGAGTGAAAAAACATCAGCTCTATCTATTGACATTTGCTACCTTCCAGGTATTTGACATTATGATTTGAATACTTATAAATGTATGAGATGGGAGCCGTTAACACCATTTTGTAAACGAAGAAATCTAGACATAAAGGTTGGTTGGTTAACTTGCCAAGGACATTCAGTTATTGAGCAATGGAGCTGGGATATGAACTGGGCACGCCATTCAAACCACCATACTACACAGCCACAGTGGAGGAACGACTAGGCCAAATGACAAGGGCAAATGCGGTCCCTTAACGGCAATAAAGAAAGTGTAGGTCATCCAAACTGAGGACAACACGGGACGTTAGGGCTAGGGAGCACGGAGATGGAAACCCACAGAGGGAGGATATAGCTCCATACTGGCAACAAACTAGGTGTGGATGTCCCCGGGACCTTAGACTTCGGGACAGGGGTGGGGGTGCATGAGGGTGGAGGGTAAAGCGCGATTCCCGACAGTTTCAGAGCAGCTGGGATGAGACCTTGCCAGTCTTTCCGAGTGATTTCACTTTCTTCGAGGAGGGTAGCCTCCGGGCTGCGACAGCCAGCTGGGATTGCAGGCTTCTTAGAAAAGCTGGGTTCGGCGCCACACCCAGGTCTATCTGAAGGCCTACTTCCCGGGACCAGGTCATTCATTCATCCTCGAACACATCCAGCCACCGCTCTCGCGGGTTCCCACTTTAAGGCCCAGCAGGAAGCTGGACGTTGTGAGCGCTTCCAAAACGAGGGTAAATTCACTCCTGGCCTCTAAAGAGCCCAGGGGGTCGGGTAGGCAGAGCGTCCCTATCTTCTGGAACTGTGCCAAAGTGACACGTGTACATCGCACTAAGAACACTGGGGCCGACCGCAGCCTCCCCGGAGACCTAGTTTTTACAAGATGGGGAAACTGAGGCTTGGGAGAAGGGCCTGCCCGCGAGGGGCCGGCGTCAGGAGTATAGGTGGGCTCCCGGGGCTCGTGGGGTCGTACTGACCAGCTCCTTGACGGGGACCTCATTCAGGTCGCTGAGGCTCAGGTCCAGCTCATTGCCGTCCAGCTTGTCGCGGAGGTTCCCGCCCTTGCTACCGGCCTTGGTCATGATGACGCCGGCGAAGCGGGTCCCTGCTCCCGGGTTCCGACGGGCAGGAGAGAGGGCTGAGCAGCCGCTCGCGGGCTCGGCGGATTGGCACCCAACGGACCACGACTGCGCCTTAAGCCGCCGCCGCCGCCGCTGCGAGGCCTCCGCCGCCCGTCCGCTCGCCCGCCGCACTCCCAGCCCAGGGCCCTGCTCCCACCGGTGCCGCCGCGACGACGACCACTTCCGTGTCCACGTCACCTTCCGCGACCACTGAGAAGGGCTGGGCCAGAGCGGCCCTAGGGTGCGCCGGCGCGCCCTCTGCCGCTCAGGCTGCTGCACTGCAGCTGCGGGGCGCCGCCTCCGCCCGGAGACGTTGAGTTGCTAGACGTGGCAGTCCAGGGGCGGCTGAAGCAGAGACCAGAGACTGGGCGTTACAGGAGCCGGGTTTGCATGCAAATTTATGAGATCATCCCTTTCCTCTGGGCTAGGAGCCAAATCTGAGTGTGTCCTCCAAAACTTCTAGTATTCTACTATATCTGGTTTCTATAAACTTCCTCTCCTCACTGCTTCAGCCTTTAGCCCCATCTCAGTTCAGTCCCTCGGGCCCATATAGTAGGAGAGAACGGACTCCCCGGAGCTCCATCTTGATCTCCATCCGTATGCCATGGCATGCACATGTGTATGTACACACACATAATAGATAAATATATAATTAAAAACCAAAAAGCAAGCTCCTGTTGAATGAATGAAGTACTTTTACCATGTGTGTGGCGTCTGTGCATGCAATGCATGCTCACATGTGTGGAGCTTACATGCTCACGTGTGCATGTGTGGAGGCCCAAGGTTGACATTGGTTGTTTTTCTTGATCACTCACCCAATATACTGAAGGAGGGTCTCTCACAGAACTCAGAGTTCTCAGGACAGCTAGTCTGGCTAGGCAGTTTGCTCCAGAAGTTTCCTGGCTCCGCTTCCCACATTCTAGGATCAGAAGCTGGAAGCATACCCACCTGATTTGATGTTGGTTTCTGGGGGGAATCCAAGCTTTGGTCCTCAGGCTTGCGTGGCAAATGCCTTCTGCTGACTCGTCTCCTGAGGCCACTTTGTTCATCTTGAACTTGAAAATTTAAACTTACCCCAGGAAGTGGGGGGGGGGGGGGTGTGGGCCGGCGGCACAGGGGTTAGGCTGGCAAAGTACTTACCTAGTATTGCATGAAGCCCTGGGTTGGATTCTCAGCACGACATAAGCCAAACATGCTGTAATATGCTCTGTAATCCCAGCCCTTGGGAAATGGAAGCAGGAGGATCCAAAGTTCAAGATTATCCTCCTCAACATGGGGAATTTGAGGCCAGCCTGGGATACCAGGGCCAGTGAGATGATGCCTCAGTGGGTTGGGGTGCTCCTGCTCAACCCAATAACCTGAGTTTCATCTCTGGATCCCACATGGTAGAGAAAAAGAACTGACTGCCCCAAGTGTTGCGGAATCTTTTTGTACACTGTGAAGATGCGTCACTCTGATTGGCTTAATAAAAACTGAACGGCCAATAGTTAGGCAGGATTTCCAGGCACAGAGGACACTGGGAAGAAGGGTGAAGACACCAGAGACTCACAGTGAGCAGGAAAGCAGGCTGGGAAGTACTTATGTGAGGAAAATGAGCCTCAGAGCAGCACATAGATGAATAGAAATGGGTTAATTTATGTTATAGGAGTTAACTAAAAACAAACCTAAGCTATGAGCCAAGCTTTTATAATTAATAATAAGTCTCTGTGTTGTGTTTGGGAGCTGGCAGACAGACAGAGAAAGACTAGCTATACCCAAGTTGTCCTCTGGCCTCCACATACATGCCATGGCAAAGCATGGCACACACGTAAACACACAGATAAATAAATACATGTAATAAAAATTTAAAACGTTATAATAAAAATAAAAAAATAAAACTTCCCTTGGGGAATCTAAGGATTAACAGAAGTCTGTGCAAGTCCATATTCATTTAACAAAACTTTGATGTTGCACACCCCTCCCATCCCAAGCAAGATGGTGTGCTCAGCACCTGGGAAGCTGAAAAGGACAACGAGGTAAATATAAATTAGCATCGTTATTTTCATGATGGACTTGAGGAGATGAGAGCATTCGTGGAGATCCTGTGCCTAGCTCCTGGAGGAAAATCATCTATCCTCAGCCACACAGATGGACTCTTGCATCCTTTCATCTCAGCCTATTTTTCTCCTACCCCAAAGGAGCTGACAGTCCACACAAATAATAGTTTCTGTTTCATATACAGAAACTGCCATTTAGGAGTCCATCTCTCTCCATACTCCCATATGTATTGTAGCTAGGAGGTGTTCCAATAAAATATGATATTCCAGGGCTGGAGAGATGGCTCAGAAGTTAAGAGCACTGGCTGCTCTTCCAGAGGACCCAGGTTCAATTCCCAGCACCCACATGGCAGCCCACAACTGTCTGTACCTCCAATGCCAGGGGGATCTGACACCCTTACACAAAATATATACAGGTAAAACATCAGTGTACATTAAATAAATAAATAATTAAATAAAATATGGTATGCTATTTTCTAAGGTTGTCTGGGTCAAATTTTTGTTATTGATTAAGGATACACTTGGGAGTCCAGGAGAATGGAAGGGGAGTTCTCCAGAATGACCTGCAATGGAGAGGAAAGGATAATGGAAAACTACTGAACCAACCTTGGAGAGAAGCGTAGGATGAAGCTGAAGATTCCAAGGATAGCTCCCTTTGGATGTCTCCAGCTTTAGCCTTGGATAGGCATCGTGATGTCTCTTTCTACTCCCACTTTGTCTTTGAACAGAGTCCCTCCATAGTCTATGTCCTCTTTCCAGGTGGAGTGTTCCTGGGTGTAAAGGGTGGCTTTTAGACACTCTCTAATTAGAGAGCCTGGCCTCCTTCCAATGGGCGCCTTGTGAAAGGCACTGGCGCATGTGCTGTCTTTCTGCTTGAATGAGAACCGAGGGAGAAGTGGTGGCTGCGGCTGGGAGCGATGCCTCATCACCAGCATTCTAAGAGCAGAGTCCTGGCAGGCCACATGCCCAATCAAGTAAGTCGAGGAAGCGGCACGGTGTCATGGAGCCTTCTTCCTTAGAGTCTGGGTAGGAAGTGGGAAAAGCTCAATCCATAAAATATTTCATATGCAGGGCTGGAGAGATGGCTCAGCAGTTAAGAGCCCAGACTGCTCTCCCAGAAGACCTGGGTTCAATTCCCAGCACCCACAGGGCAGCTCACAGCTGTCTGTAACTCCAGTTCCAGGGACCCAACACCCTCACACAGACATACATGCAGGCAAAACATCAATGCACATAAAATATAAATACATTTAAAAATATTTCATATGCTCAATCCAATCTGAAGGAGAATCTCTGTAACTAGAAAAGGATTGTATCAGCTTATGTTACAAAAAGAGACAGAGACATTAAGTATTTGAATGTAGGTAATGTTCTAGTCTGGGGAACCATGTCCTTGGAATATAGCAATGAAATATCTGAAAAAGTTGTGAGAAGCCAATCCATCAAAAGGAGGGATCTCCATGAATTCGAGGCCAGCCTGGTCTACAGAGCTAGTTCCAGGACAGCCAAGGCTACACAGAGGAACCTGTCTCAAAAAAAAAAAATCCTCACTGCTTTGTCAGTGTGTGTGTGTGTGTGTGTGTGTGTGTGTGTGTGTGTGTGTGTGTGTGTGTGTGTGTTTCTTCAGGTCTTTGAACAAGAAGCCAAGAACCTGGAAGCATAAAGTCTAAAGGCCACCAGGAACATTTGGTGAGCCATCCTGGAGGTAATTGAATTCTCTTCTGTTTAACAGACACAAATTTCTCTCTGTAGTCTCTTTTTTCCTGGCCCATGATGTTAGGTAAGGGTACAGAGGCAAAGGCAAATGGGACAAGAGATGTTAGGGCCCAGTTCCAAGAGAACGGGGTGGAGATCCACCTGCCTCTGCCTCTGGAGTGTTGGGATCAGAGGCGTGCATCCACACCCAGCTGAGGATTTTTTTTTTCAGAAGCAAAGTTCTCTTCCAGACAGCAGTAGGCTCTGCGTGAGAGGACTGCTCCCGACGTGCTTTGGTGGGTCCATGAGCAGAGCAAGTTAGCTTGTTAGAGGCAGAACACAGGCGGCTTTTCTACTTTGATAGATAGGTTTAGATTACATAAGCCTTCATTATGTAATCTCACGGTGCATCTAATTTGAATCATATCATGCCTGATTATATTACAGGCATGAGATGGTAAATAAGGGATCATCCACAAATTTAAGAAGACAGGTTGCCTTACTGTGAATGCACTCAAAACCAGTCTAGGTTGGATTGGTCTATTTCCCTTAGGATGTGTTTGGCCATACACACATACAAAAGGAAATACTAAGGGTTATTAGGAAGCTATAAACTGGAGTAACCCAATCGCTTTGTTTGGAGAAGAGCATGCATTCAGCTAGAGGAAGGTGGGATCCCAGGTTGCTAAATGCATTATTGGGAAAGAGATGTGTATGTGTATGCAGTCTGTCTTAGTCACTGTTCTGCTGCTGTGAAGAGACACCATGACCAAGGCAACTCTTAGAAAAGGACGCATTTAATTGGGGGATCATTTATAGTTTCAGGGGTTTAGTCCAGTATCATCATCATGGCCCCGAGCAAGGCAACATGTAGGCAGGTGCTGGAGCAGTAGCTGAGAGCTACATCCTGATCCATAGGCAGAGAGGGAGGGAGAGAAAGAGAGAGAGAAGAGAGAGAGAGAGAGAGAGAGAGAGAGAGAGAGAGAGAGAGAGAGAGAGAGAGAGAGAACCTAGGCCTGGCATGGGCTTTTGAAAGTTCAAAGTCCACCTCCCACCCCCCACCCTCCACCCCCACCCATGACACACTTTCTCCAATAAGGCCACACCTCCTAATTCTTCTAATCCTTTCAAATAGTGCCATTCCCTGGTGACTAAGCATGAATATATGAGCCTATGGGGGCCATTCATAGTCAAACCACCACACAGTTCAATCCAGTTAGGGTTCCAAGTCACTAAGCACCAGGCACGGTGGGGCCTGACCTTAATCCTAGTAGTGAGGAGGAAGAGACAGGAGGATAAGTAGTTCAAGTTTATCTTGGGCTGCACCGTAAGTTTGAAGCCAGCCTCTGTGCAAATGTGTAGTGTGTGTGTGTGTGTGTGTGTGTGTGTGTGTGTGTGTGTGTGTGCGCGCACACGCGTGCGTACTGGCATGTGATCCTGTGATACTCAGGGCTGGTGAGGTGCTCGGCAGGCAGAGGCACAAGCCTGACGACCCAAGTTTGAGCCCAGGAACACTGGCGAAGGAGACAGCAGCTGGTTCCACAAAGATGTCCTCTGGTCTCCACGAGCACACCACGGCATGCCCCCATCACACACATACACACTTACATGCACACACACACTCACACACTCACCCCCCCACAGGCACACACATGCTCACATACATGCACACACACACCAAGCACACTTACATCCGAATCCAAGAATACATCAAAACAATCATCCATCACGACCAAGTAGGATTCATCCCAGGGATGCAAGAATGGCTCAACATACGAAAATCAGTCAATGTAATACACCATATAAACAAACTGAAAGAAAAAACCACATGATCATCTCCTTAGATGCTGAAAAAGCCTTTGACAAAATCCAACACCCCTTCATGATAAAGGTCTTAGAAAGATCAGGAATACAAGGAACATTTCTAAACATAATAAAAGCAATTTATAGCAAGCCAACAGCAAACATCAAATTAAATGGAGAGAAACTCAAAGCAATACCACCAAATTCAGGAACAAGACAAGGCTGTCCACTCTCCCCATATTTATTCAATATAGTACTAGAAGTTCTAGCTAGAGCAATAAGACAACAAAAGGAGATCAAAGGGATACAAATTGGCAAGGAAGAAGTCAAACTTTCACTATTTGCAGATGATATGATAGTATACATAAGTGACCCCAAAAACTCTACCAGGGAATTCCTACAGCTGATAAACTCCTTCAGTAAAGTGGCAGGATACAAGATCAACTCAAAAAAATCAGTAGCCCTCCTATACACAAATGATAAAAGGGCTGAGAAAGAAGTCAGAGAAAAATCACCCTTTACAATAGCCACAAATAATATAAAATACCTTGGGATAACACTAACTAAACAAGTGAAGGACCTTTTTGATAAGAACTTTAAATCTCTAAAGAAAGAAATTGAAGAAGATATCAGAAAATGGAAGGATCTCCCATGCTCATGGATAGGTAGGATTAACATAGTAAAAATGGCAATCTTACCAAAAGCAATCTACAGATTCAATGCAATCCCCATCAAAATCCCAACACAATTCTTCACAGACTTGGAAAGAAAAATACTCAACTTCATATGGAAAAACAAAAGACCCAGGATAGCTAAAAGAATCCTATACGATAAAGCAACCCTTGGAGGCATCACCATCCCTGACCTCAAACTCTACTATAGAGCTATAGTAATAAAAACAGCTTGGTACTGGTATAAAAACCGACATACGGACCAATGGAATGGAACTGAAGACCCTGACATTAATCCATGTACATATGAACACCTGGTTTTTGACAAAGGAGCCAAAACTAGACAATGGAAAAAAGAAAGTATCTTCAACAAATGGTGCTGGCATAACTGGATGTCAATATGTAAAAGATTACAAATAGATCCATATCTGTCACCATGCACAAAACTCAAGTCCAAGTGGATCAAAGACCTGAACATAAATTCAGTTACACTAAACTTAATAGAAAAGAAAGTAGGAAGCACTCTTGAACGCATTGGCACCGGAGACCATTTCCTAAATAAAACACCAACAGCACAGACCCTGAGCACAACAATTAATAAATGGGACCTCTCAAAACTGAGAAGCTTTTGCAGGGCAAAAGACACAGTCAATAAGACAAAAAAGACAGCCAACAGAATGGGAAAAGATCTTCACCAACCCCACATCTGACAGAGGATTGATCTCCACAGTATATAAAGAACTCAAGAAACTAGACATCAAAATACTGAACAGTCCAATTAAAAAATGGGCTAAAGAGCTAAACAGAATTCACAAAACAAGAACTACAAATGGCTGAAAGACATTTAAAGAAATGCTCAACATCCTTAATCATCAGAGAAATGCAAATCAAAACGATTCTGAAATACCACCTTACACCTGTCAGAATGGCTACGATCAAAAACACCAATGACAGTCAATGTTGGAGAGGATGTGGAGCAAAGGGAACACTCCTCCACTGTTGGTGGGAATGTAAACTTGTACAACCACTGTGGAAATCAGTATGGCGGTTTCTCAGAAAATTAGGAATCAAACTACCTCAAGACCCAGCCATCCCACTCTTGGGCATATACCCAAGGAATGCTGATTCATACCATAAAGATACATGCTCAGCTATGTTCATAGCAGCACTATTTGTAATAGCCAGAACTTGGAAACAACCTAGATGCCCATCAACGGAAGAATGGATGGAAAAAATGTGGTACATATACACAATGGAGTACTACTCAGCAGAAAAAAACAATGAAAGCATGAAATTTGCAGGCAAATGGATGGAACTAGAAAAAATCATCCTGAGTGAGGTAACCCAAACCCAGAAAGACAGTCATGGTATGTACTCACTCATAAGTGTATTCTAGATATAAAATAAAGAACAATCAGACCACAACCCATAGAACCATGGAGGCTATATATATAGCATGGAGGTCCCTAGGACGACTGTGGCTTATAATAAATTTCGGTTTTACTCAATTATTGAAAAAAATAGCCAAATGAATGGAAACACATGAACTATGAACCAAAGGCTGAGGGGCCCCCAGCTGGATCAGGCCCTCTGAATAGGTGAGACAGTTGATTGGCTTGATCTGTTTGGGAGGCATCTAGGCAGTGGGACCAAGTCCTGTGCTCATTGCATGAGTTGGCTGTTTGAAACCTGGAGCTTATGCAGGGACACTTGGCTCAGTCTGGAAGGAAGGGACTGGACCTCCCTGGACTGAGTCTACCAGGTTGATCACAGTCCTCGGGGGAGGATTTGCCCTGGAGGAGGTGGGAATGGGGGTGGGCTGGGGGTAAGGGGAGGGGGCAGAGGGGGGAGAATAGGGGAACCCGTGGCTGATATGTAGAACTGAATGGTATTGTAAAATAAAATAAAATTTAAAAAAAAGAGTAAGATTTACAGAAGTAAGAGAACGGGAAGTAAGTTCAGAGGCAAAAGATGAGATGAGATAATTTAAGTTAAGGAAAGCTGCCAAGAAACAAGCCAAGTTAAGACCATACATTTATAAATAATAATAAGCCTCCATGTGTGATTTATTTGGGAGCCAGGGGGCAGACCCCCAAAAGAGCAAAAACAAATAGCAACAACAGATGTGTCCCCCTGAACCCTGGGACTTGAAGCCAGTATTACACTAAGCTTTAAGGTCACCTTGAAACGTCAGTGCACTTCCCCAGGTTTCTGTTTATTCTGTAAATTGGCTGCAATAAGAATTTGAATTTTTTTTTTGTTTTGTTTTGTTTTTCGAGACAGGGTTTCCCTGTGTAGCTTTGTGTCTTTCCTGGATCTCGCTCTGTACACCAGGCTGGCTTTGAACTCACAAAGATCCGCCTGCCTCTGCCTCCCGAGTGCTGGGATTAAAGGTGTGCGCCATCACCAACCAGCTTTGAATGTTTTTTTTTTTTTAAATATTTATTATGTTGTTTATTTATTATGTTTACAGTGGTCTGCTTGCATGTATTCCTACAAGCCAGAAGAGGGCACCAGATCTCATTACAGATGGCTGTGAGCCACCATGCGGTTGCTGGGAATTGAACTCAGGACCTCAGGAAGAACAGTCAGTATTTAACCTCTGAGCCATCTCTCCAGCCCTGAATGTTTTTCAAGAGTCATTCATCAGTGTGTATCAAATTTGAATGGCTTTAGATTATATTATTAGGCTTATTTTTAAAATTACTGTGTGAGTTGCCGGTTTGAATTTCATAAAGACTAATCAATCATTAAAAGGAGTTGGAGAGATGGCTCAGTGGTTAAGAGCACTGACTGCTTTTGCCAAGGACCTGGGTTCAATTCCCAGAGCCTACATAGCAGCTCAGAACTGTCTATAACTCCAGTTCCAAGGATCCAACACTATCACAGAAACACACATGCAGGCAAAACACCAATGCACATACAAATAAATTGATATTTAAAAAACATGTAAAGGAAGCTGGGTATGGGGACAGTTGGCAGGCATATATATAGTGAGCTCAAAGCCAATCTGGGTTACATGAGACTCTGTCTCAAAATTAAAAAAAAAAAAAACCCACATAATTAGATCCTGTTTCAAAAAACCAAAATTATAGTAATAAAATTAATTAAAGATCTTGAGATACAGATCTTGTAATACCTTTAATTACATGGAGGAAATATATATAAAGTGTCTTTCTAAGAAAGGCCAAGGGAAACTAGATATGGAAAATCGAAATGGAAAAAGCAGCCATTAGAGTGATGTGACCACACACCAAAGGGTATTTGGGCCCTCACACACTGATGACTCAAGGAACTGGCTCAGCATGGAGCATCTCACAGCCATGCCCAACCTTTGACCTTGTGTTGTGATACACAAATATCTTAGCTATCTTGGCATGCATATGGCTCATGGGCCAAATGTTGGACACTTTTCTAAGGAACCAGTGCATTGCAAACACCTTGACGTTAGTTCCATTAAACTTACTTTAGACTCTGGTCTCCAGAACATACATTCCCCCCTGCCCCCACTAATTTATTTATGTATTTAAGTATTTATTTATTGTGTGTGTGCTTGTGTGTGTGTGTGTGTGTGTGTGTGTGTGTGTGTGTGTGTGTTGAGGTAGGGTCTTGTAGGCAAACTTTTCTGTCTCGCCAGCCAGTTTTCAAATAACCACATAGAGACTTATTATTAATTATAAGTGCTCAGCTGATTGTTAGGTTTGTCTCCAGCCAGCTCTTACAATTTAATTTTAACCCATTTCTATTCATCTATATGCTGTCCTACGGCTCATTTACCTCATCTATGAACTTCCCATGTTTCTTCTTCTGAGGCTGGCTCAAGACTCTTCAGACTCCACCCTTCTTCCCAGCATTCTCTCTGCCCTGAAAATCTAACCTAGCTTTTGGCCAATCAGCTTCTTCTTCTTTTTTTTTTTTTTTTTTTTTTTTTTTTTTGTGGGAGTGGGGTGGGGTTTGAGACAGGGTTGTCCTGGATCTCACTCTGTAGACCAGGCTGGCCTCAAACTCACTGAGATCCACCTGCATCTGCCTCCCAAGTGCTGGGATTAAAGGCGTGCAGCACCAATGCCTGACCAATCAGCTTTTTATTAACAGTGAGATCAACATATCCTCAGTTTAGCAAAAGGGTCTTGCTATTAGCTCAGGGTCCTCTAACTTGTTATGTAGTCCATCTGGTCTCAAACCTCAAACTCACAATCCTCCTGCCTCAGACAGCCCAGTTCTGTAATTAATGGTGTATGCACCACCCCCAGTTTAAGGCATTAAATGTGTATAATTTGTTACAGTAGCAACAGAGGATAAGCATACTGCTTATTCCTCAGAATTCAGCTCAGACCTTCTGCAACCTTCTGCCCAGGTAGGTCACTAATTCCTGTTCACTTTCACCCAGCACACACCACACCACAGCACACAGCCCTAGGGTTTGAGCTTCCTGCTAACATCAACATCAAGCTCCTTAAAAGTAAGCACCCTGTCTCCTTCTTATCTCCATATCCAGGACCCAGAAACTTGCCCAGAACCATAAATCCTCTGTGGAATGACCAATGAACCAATGGAAGATGGATTCGTTCGTCAGTTTTTACTCAAGACCTCACAGTTGACCTTAGCTCTTGACTTTGACCCAAGGAAAGATAAAAATTACATCATCCAAACAAAGAGGTTTGTTTTTTCTCTTTACAAAATCAAGGCTTTCACAACATGTGGCCCATGTGGGAACTGAGTTTTTCAGGTTGGGGCTATAGAGAAAAAGAAAGCAGTGGTCTCTTCAAGCCCATCGGCGTGGGTCTGCCGTCTCCAGTGAGCTGTGACCAAATCAGTTTTCCTCCAGGCAGCAAGACAGATCCAGTTCCTAGTTTTCACTTTCTCTTTGAAAACGAGAAACATCTCTTTTTAGAATGCTTTTCTGACTTTCTGTTGTTGTTAGTGGCTTATGGGACTTTTTGGTCTTGGTGACGGGGTGGACCTCTTTGGCCTGATTAACAGAATAAAAGCATTATGTTCTAAGTCTTCTGAATCTCTTTGGAGGTTAAAGCACTCCCTCCTGCAGCTTCCTCTCACCTCCTTCCCTCTGCTGGGGCTAGAAGTCAGGGTGCACACACGCTGGGCGGGTGCACACACACTAGGCGGGTGCACACACACTGGGCCGCTGGTGCACACACACTAGGCGGGTGCACACACACTAGGCGGGTGCACACACACTAGGCGGGTGCACACACGCTGGGCCGCTGGTGCACACACACTAGGCGGGTGCACACACACTAGGCGGGTGCACACACGCTGGGCCGCTGGTGCACACACACTAGGCCGGTGCACACACGCTGGGCCGCTGGTGCACACACACTAGGCGGGTGCACACACACTAGGCGGGTGCACACACGCTGGGCCGCTGGTGCACACACACTAGGCCGGTGCACACACGCTGGGCCACTGGTGCACACACGCTGGGCCGCTGGTGCACACACGCTGGGCCACTGGTGCACACACGCTGGGCCACTGGTGCACACACGCTGGGCCAGTGGGTTACCATGAGCAAGAACACTTCTGTTCTCAGGGTGTTTTTTTTGTTGTTGTTGATTTTTGTTTTTGTTTGTTTGTTTGACAAGAGCTTGGTTTGTAGTCCAGGCTAGCCTCAAACTCTTTATTGTCTGCCTCAGCCCCCTTAATCCTGGGATTATAGGCCTGCATCAACAGGATGGTTCTCTGTGTTTTTCTGTGGCCACGTGATCAAACATCAGCCCATGTTACAGATTGCTAGCATTAAGGAGAAAGCTTCCCTCCGTCCTGTTAATAAAATTTTTTTTTGGGGGGGGGGTTTCGAGACAGGGTTTCTCTGTGTAGCTTTGCACCTTTCTTGGAACTCACTTGGTAGCCCAGGCTGGCCTCGAATTCACAAAGATCCGCCTGCCTCTGCCTCCCAAGTGCTGGGATTTAAAGGCGTGGACCACCACCGCCCGGCTAATAAAAACTTTTTATTAGGTTACAGTTAAGGTGGAGATTTGTAGCTCAGTAGTAGGGCACTAGCCAAGTGAGTGTATGGTCCTGAATTCCATTTGCAGCGTACACACACACACACACACACACACACACACACACACACACACACACTGTTTACTGTTAGAAAATAAAACACAAAAAAGTTATTACATTGTGTGTGTACTCAAGCCACAGGGCATGTGTGGAGGGGAGAGGACAGTTTACAAAAGTTGATTCTCTCCTTCTACCCTGAGGGTTTCAAGGATCTAACTCAGGCCATCAGACTTGGCAGCAATTGCCTCTATCCACTGAGTCCTCTCACTGGCCCGACTCCTACCTCCCCCGCCTTTTATTAGGGAGGATTTCGAGATAGGGTTTCTCTGTGTAGCCCTGACTGTACTGGAACTCACTCTAGACCAGGCTGGCCTCAAACTCAGAGATTCATTTGCCTCTGCCTTCCCAGTGCTGGGATTAAAGATGTGCACCACCATCCTGCCCCCTTCCCCCTCACGTTTTTAGAATGCTAGGGACTAAGCCAAAGGCACCCAGCCTACTAGGCCAGTGCTCTACCCTAAGCTATATAGTTCTTGCCCTCATTTTTAAGCTATGATCTCCCTCCTATTCTGGTCGGCCTTGAACTTGTTCTGTAGCCCAGGTAACCTTGAACTCATGATCCTCCCTATCCTTGCAGAAAGATTAAGGGTTCAAGATTATCAACTACACTTCAAGTTTGAGGCCAGCCTGGGCTACACGAGACTCTTGTTTCCTGCAAAAAATAAACTTAAAAAGCTGATCCGTGTTATGCTGTGGCAGCCTTGTCAAACATCAGTCCCTGGCTTTTGAGGTCAGGCTTTACACTGTTCTGAATTATTCCACGTTGTATAAACCAGTAGTTTTTCATTTTACGGCAGCATCTGACTCCATTTTGAAGATGTCCACTCTTCCCCCGAGTGTACACTAAATGAGACCATCTGTCTGGTATCACTCACAAGGTGTAGATGGATAAATGACATTCCTAGAGATAGAAAGAGTGACACCCTATAAATTTATTGGGGGTAAATTGTGATTGTGGGGACATAAAAACATATTAAAATCATATCAAGAGGGTCTGGAGAGATGTCTCAGTGCACTGATTGCTAAAAGCACTGATTGCTCTTTCTGAGGGCCCAAGTTTGATTCCCTGCATCCACAAGGTGGCTCACAATCATCTGTAACTCCGGTTCCAAGGGGTCTGATGCCCTTTTCTGGCCTCCTTGAGCAAAATATGAAATACATATGAAAACACAAAATGCACACAAAAAATTGACGGCCAGAGAACTCCTCACTATCCCAGGGCCTTCAACTCTCTCAGTCCCCACTGTTGAGGCAGTCTACTCTACTTCCTTCTGCCAATCTTCCTGTTCACCTGGGTTAACCTGTATCCATCTATCTATCTGGACCAGGTCTTACCCTGTGCACCTAAGCCTTCATGGTCCCATACCTCCTTTCTGAAGCTGGACTCAATTCTGTAGCTCTACTCAGATCTATGGCCCAGTAGCAACCTGATTCTCACCTCCACCAGCATCCCCAGCTGCCCCTCTGCCTGGGCTCATTATCTTGTCAAAATAGAGAGTCTCCTTGTGTTCCAATCAGCTTCCAAGCTTTGGCTTCTTAAGATCTTTGATAGTCCTTGAGTTTTGCTACAGCCTCTTTTTTTTCTTTTCTTTTCTTTTCTTTTTGTTTTTTTTTTGTTTGTTTGTTTTTATTTTTTCAAGACAATGTTTCTCTGTGTAGTTTTGGTGCCTGTCCTAGATCTCGTTCTGTAGACCAGGCTGGCCTCAAACTCACAGAGATCTGCCTGGTTCTGCCTCTCCAGTGCTGGGATCAAAGGCGTGCACCACTGCCACCCGGACTTTGCTATGGCCTCTTAACTCTTTATAGCCATTCTGTAAAACATATGTATATATATATATATATATATATATATATATCCATTTATTTTACCGTGTGATGTGTATTTATGATCTGAAAGTCAATATTAGTAATTAAGAGTGAAATGAGAAGATGGGCAATGGTAATGCATGCCTTTAATCCCAGCACTGGGGAGGCAGAGGCAGGTGGATCTTTGAGTTCAAGGTCAGCCTGGTCTATAGAATGAGTTTCAGAACAGCAAAGGACTACATAGTCTTTTTTTTGAGTCCCTGTCTCGAAAAACAAACAATCAAATCAAAAGATTAAAACAAGGGCTGGAGATGTGACAAAAAGCGTTTGCCGTGAAAGCACCAAGACCTGAGTTCAGATCTCCTGCACACAGGTAAAAAGTCAGGGGCAATAGTGCTTGGGAGGCGAGACAGGAAGATCCCTGGAGTTTGTTGGCACTCAGTCTTGCTGAGTCAGAACGCTCCAGGTTCAGTGTGAGAGCCCATCAAAGAATAAGGTGGGAGTGCCACGGAGAGACCGCTCAGTGGTTAAGAGCACTTGTTGCTCTTTGTAGAGGTCCTGAGTTTGGTTTCCAGCACCATCCGTAACTCCTGTTCTAGGAGATCTGACATCCTCTTCAGGCAGGTACATGGTGCACGGATATACATGTAGCCAGACATCCATACACACAAAATAATAAAATAATTTAAAATGATACTTTATAATTTTTTGAAAGATTAAATAGCTTGTCGCGGTTGCTCTTGGTTACACACCAGAAGAAGATGCTAAGACTCCATTGCTGCAGATATAATATACTTTGGTACAGAGCATAGAGAAATCACTCTGGAGCTGACCTGAAAACTTCCTCCTTGCTAGCTGGTTTCCATAGTGCTGGACAGTGTTGTGCAAGTTGCTGGGGGGGAAAGCCACCAATGGTATCACCCAGCAGTGAACCTCGAAAACTGTATTATCAACCCACCAGGCAAGATGTGCCCTCTGGTGCAACAGTGACATGCAGATTACCAGGGTAACCAACTGCTTTTGGATTGGAGCTGAGGCCTGCCTCACAGAAGGGAATTCAGACATGATACTGTAAACCTGGTTAAAAGTCCATGCCTTTCGTGGTCATGAGCCTTAAAGTCAAACCTACTCTTGTTTTGTTAAGTAGCTAGGTCATCAAACTGCCTTCTAAATATTTCTGTTCATACACATCGGTTAGTGTGGCAGTCAGCCTTGGCCAGAGAGGTAGTTTTCTCCAGCAGGTAGCAGTTAATGCAAAGATTCATAACTGGTCAAAGTGCTGAGAATAATTAACTGTTGAGTGTTTAGCCCCAAGTGGGACATTCACACTGGCACCCCCAATCCTGAGGGTCAGGAGACACCGTGGAATGAAAAGCTGTAAAGCCAGAGCGTGTGGAGGAGTGCTGTGGAATGCTGTTTTCCGGCCATGTTATAGTCTTTGCACTCACAAACCCGCTGTGGTTACCTGCATAAAACCCGGATGAGGTAAGTCAGCATTCCCACGGGCTGCGCAAGGCGGGCTCAGCGGATTCCGAAAAAGAAAAAAGCAAAGGGGAGGATGTGAATATAGGAGGGGGTACAATGGGGGATGCTGGGGGGTGGGTGGGAGGGAGAAATCAGGGTGGAGAGGATCAAGACACACTGTGTACATGCACGAAATTACCAAAGAATAAAGAAGAGATATTTTGAAGGAAGAAAAGGGTGGAGAGAAAAGAGTGTGCCTGACATTGACCTTTGGCTCCCACACTCCTATGTGCACACACGTGGGCATATGTGAACACACACACCACACAAACACAAAGGAACTGGAATAGAAGAACATGTGTTTTCTTCAGCCTGTCAAAGAAAGAACAAAAGAGAGACTTGGCAAATTGCTGCCAATGAAACCAATTCACCTTGTGAGTTTATTGTTTTGTTTTTGTTTTTAATAAACTGTGATGAAATCCAATCTGGTTGTAAAAAGACTCAAACGTGGTTATCTGTTTTCTGACATAGCATGAATAGCCGGGGCTTTCATCTGCAATCCTAGCACCCCGGAGGTTGAGGTAAGCTGTGAATTTGAGGCTAGCTTGGGCTACATAGTGCATCATGCCAATAAGGGCTTCACAGGGCTCAAAAAACAAGTGCTAGAACAATGGCTTAGTGATTAAGAGCACTGGCTGCTCTTCCGGAGGACCTGGGTTTGATTCCCAGCACCCGAATGGTGCCTCTCAACCATCTGTAACTCCAGTTCCAGGGGATCTGCCCTCTTTCGGCTTCCTCTGCACTGAGCACTCATGTGGTACACAGATAATGTGTGCAGGCAAAATACCAACACACATAAAATAAAATAAAAACAAAAATGCCCCAAATCAAACCAAACCAAGCCTTTTCATCTTTCCAATCAGCAGCCTTATGACAACATCCCGCCCAACCCCACCCTTCACCGATGACAAGTATTATCTCCTTGTTTTTGTTCTGGTCTGGCTGACTGTGGAGACTTGGGGACGGCAGCTTAGTGAGTTTTATTGCAATTGTGGGTGGTTTTTGTTTGTTTTTGAAACAGGCCTTCTATAGTTCAGGCTACCCTCCAACATTATGTAGCCAAGGGTGACCTTGAACTGATTCTCTTCCCTTCATCTCCCAAGTGTGGGGTTTATAGGCATGTCCAACATCATGGAGAGTCAAAATATTGCTGGTTTAGAGCTGAGCTATCTTATGCTATCTTTTGTTCTTCTAATAAGCATTTGTGGCTGGGCATGATGGCAACCACCTTTAATCTCAGCACTTGGGACCCAGAGGCAGGTGAATCTCTGTGAGTTCTGGGTCAGCCAACGCTACATAGTGAGACCCTGTCTAAGAAACAACCAAACCAAAAACAAACAAACAAACAAAAACAAGCACCAAAAATAAACAAACAAAAACACAAATCATGTTGTTGTCTACCTCTGTGTCTGACCTAACATCCTTTCAACTATTCAGAAAAATCTTTGGAATGTATTACAGACCACTACCTTTCATCTATCCAGAAGTTAGGAATGTTGCCAGAGTATTTCTGAACCCATAGCAGAGTTTCCTCCACTGTGCTGTAACCTGCTCACCTGCTGTTCCCACATGTATGTGGCAATGCCTTAATTTATGGTTTTCTTTTCTTCAGGGTCCTCACTGTGCTGGAACCACCATTCTGCTGTCCCCGCCAATGTCCATGTCAAACACCTTGACTTAGGACCTTTTTCTGTTCTGTAACATGTTATTCTGGTTTGTCTTGGAGATCATATTATGTAGCTTGATAGGTAGCCCAGGCTGGCCTTGAACTCACAGAGATCCATCCACCTGCCTCTGCCTCAAAAGGCATGCACCACTACCGTCAGAAAAATGCTGTTCCAAGCAACCTGAATCCATGTTTCCAGAACACACTTATTCATATTTGGCCCAGAAGAAACTCCCTTTTACTCCCCTTGAGGTGAAAGTGAAGCTTTTACATAAACGGGTTCTAAGGCTTTACAGTTCCAGGTTCTTTTTAAAAACAGGGCTTAATTCACTCTATTTTTTTTTCTCATATAAAAATCTTGTGTGGGCCAGGTGGTGGTGGAGCATGCCTTTAATTGAAGCACCCATGAGGCAGAGGCAGGTGGATCTCTGTGAATTTGAGGCCAGTCTAGTCGAAAGGATCCAGTTCCAGGACAGCCAGGGCCACATAGAGAAACTCTGTCTCAAAAAAAAAAAATTTTTTTTTTTTAAATCTTATATCGTAACCACAGCTGGAGCTTGGGTTCTCTGCAAAAAGACTCTGGTGTGGGTTTAAATGGATAGTAGCTGTTAAATAAAGGATAAATCATGCTTCAATCCACAGACCCAAAGAGGAGAAGTAACAAGGATGGATCTCCCTGGGAAGGGGAAATAGGGATGGGAGGGATCAGGTGGAGGAGGAAGGACAGAGGGAGAGAGTACAGGGAGAGGCGACTGGAATTGGGAGGCATTTAAGGGATGATGTGGAAACCTTGTAGAGTAGAAACTTCCTGGAACCTCTGAGAGTGACCCTAGTGAGGACTCCTAGTAATGAAGGATACACGGAGCCTGAACTGGCCCTCTTCTGTAACCAGGCGAAGCTTCCAGCGGTAGAACTGGGACAACATCTCAGCCACATAACCTTTGCTCTATAACCTGTCCTGCCTGTGTGCTGGGACAATGGTGGTTCAGAGTTTATGGGAGTGGCCGGAAGCTGGATGGCCGGAAAACCAAAAAAAACAAAACAAAACCAAAAAAAACAAGCAATGAAATGATTCCTAACAATATTCAGCTATACTCATAGATCGGTGCCTACCCCAATTATCATCAGAGGCTTCCTCCAGCAGCTGATGGGAGCAAATGCAGAGACCCACAGCCCAACATTAGGAAGAACTTGGGAAACCTCACAGAAGAGGGGGAGAAAAGGATTGTAGGAGCCAGAGAGGTCGGGAACACTAGGAGAACACAGCCCATAGAATCAACTAAGCAGGGCCCTGCTGTGGATATCATTCTATATAAATAAAACACTGATGGCCAGTGGCCAGGCAGGAGGTAGGTGGGACAAGGAGAGAGGAGAATTCTGGGAAGCGGAAGGCTGAGGGAGAGACACTGCAGCCACTGCCAGGACAAGCAACATGTGAAGACTCTGGTAAGCCACCAGCCATGTGGCAAGGTATAGATTTATAAAAATGGGTTAATTTAAGATAAAAGAACAGTTAGCAAGAAGCCTGCCACGGCCATACAGTTTATAAGTGATATAAGCGTCTGAGTGATTATTTTATAAGTGGATTGTGGGACTGCGGGGCTTGGGGAACCTGGAGAGAAGCACTCCAGCTACAAATGGCGCCCAATGGCTCGAGTTTCCACCTTAAACCTGAGAATATTTAATAACCAATTCTAAACAGAGCCAAAACCAGGTTCCTGCTTCTTGTCTCATACAGGCAGCTAGACGCCGCAAAACGCGGGTTTGAACACTGGCGGGTTCCCGGCGTGTGCGTTTGACCGGCAGTATGGCGGAAATGAGGCGTCTGCCAGCAGCACATTAAGCCGTGTGGTAGATTTAGTCTTTACTATTATTTTTTTAAAAAAGGTTTCTGGGCTACATGCTGCTTTGATAAAAGCTTAGACCCACTATTTCTGAGACTTGATGACTCCCAGAGCTGGCGGAAAATGTACCACTGCCGTGTTGGGAAGCTGAAGTGGGCGGAGCCAGCAGCCACAGCACCTTTTCAGTCTTAGAATGGTACAGTTTAAATCAATAGGCTCAAGGTAATATAAAAGATAAGCCACGTAAAGATGGCTACCACACAGAGAATCTGGATTATGTTCTCTTTGATATTCGTAACTCATGAAAAACATTTGATTACAAAAGCTGTTCAGTTATGCCAAAATGTATATTTTAAAGGTACCTTGACTTCAAAATTTGGATTTAAGGATATGTTACTTTGGAAAAGAGGTTCTGCTTTTGTTTTCACAGAAAGCCAGAGGCTGTGGATTTGTTCCAGATTAAGATACATCAGGTTTGACCAGCCAAGAGCCCCTGAAAGGTCTCCGATGACACCATGGCCCAGATGATCTAACATCCAGAGCGGTTTCAAGGCAACTGGTTCACACAATACAGCCTCACGGACTACCCCATAGGCCTAAAATTTTCTTTGCGTCCCCATAAGATACAGCGCCCCCCTCCAGCAGGAAGTAGTAAGAGATGCTACACCCATATTCCCAAATATACCAAGCTGGCTTTGGAGGTGGAATTGGCTCACTCCCCCTCTAAACCCAGACATACTGCTTTAAAAAAAAATGGTTAAGAGATTCTTGTGTCCCAAATCAGAAGAGCCCTCTGGTGTGGGACAGAGAAAAACCAATATTTTTATTTAAAATAGGTTGATTATAAATGTGATCTCTTTCTAAAAAAAAGAAAAGGGGATTTGATATAGATATATAGGAGGATATAGAGATGATAAGATAAAAGGATAGATTAATCAACCTACTTTTAAAGAACAACTTGTTTAAAATGTTTTACATTGGTATAGATTTTAGTTTATTGATACAAACTTAAAGTTAATTTTGTTATACTGTATATATATATATACATATATATATATATATATATATTTCTATTCTTGTTTGAGGTAGTATGTTTATGTAACTCATTTAAAATTGTAATGGATAATTAAAAATAGATTAATAATTAGTCATCTATGATAATCATATTTGTAGCCATGTTAGTTAAGTCTTCTAGGTATACATAGATATATTTCAGATAGATAGGTAATCTTCAAACACTTCATAGACCTAGAGAATATGGCATTTAAATAACTTAGAATTCTGTTGACATGAGACAGAATTGCTCCTGGCTGCACTAATTTGATCCCGAGAGAATGTTGGGCTTCTAAGACATTTCCATTGGGAAGTTTGTCTTCTTGGCACAAAATGGCCTACTGGGCAAAGAACTGCCCTTGCCTTGATGGCTGACAGTACAAATGTAATGCTGTCCTTTCTGGACAAGCGGGACACAAGGAAAGCGACCACTGTACTCTGCCAAGACAGGGTAAGATGGTCTTTCAGAAATCCTGCTTCTGAAAATGGTCTGTAGCCAATTTGAATGCACCAACAATGCTGAGAAACATTAGGTGACTGTCCAGGCTGCCAGCTGTCTTGGTCTACTTTTGCAAGATTCCCGAAAGTTGCTTGCATCCATCTACCATTTCTCAGGTACCATTATGTTCCTTCTCAGGTCTTTGATGTGGTTGAAAACTAGATAGTTGTAATTTCCTCAGTTATGACAAAAGATAAGTTAGATATAAAACCTTAAACTCACAAATATAAGATAGATAGGACATCTTCTTTAATAATGTAACTGTAATTCTTGCTCATAATTGTTTTGTTATATGTAATTTTACCATGTTAAAGTTAAAACCTTACTTTTTAAAAAAAAAGAAAAAAGGGGAAATGCTGTGGATATCATTCTATATAAATAAAACACTGATGGCCAGTGGCCAGGCAGGAAGTAGGTGGGACAAGGAGAGAGGAGAATTCTGGGAAGCGGAAGGCTGAGGGAGAGACACTGCAGCCACTGCCAGGACAAGCAACATGTGAAGACTCTGGTAAGCCACCAGCCATGTGGCAAGGTATAGATTTATAAAAATGGGTTAATTTAAGATAAAAGAACAGTTAGCAAGAAGCCTGCCACGGCCATACAGTTTATAAGTGATATAAGCGTCTGAGTGATTATTTTATAAGTGGATTGTGGGACTGCGGGGCTTGGTGGAGCCTGGAGAGAAGCACTCCAGCTACAGGGCCCGGCTCAAAGAGACTGAAGCAGCAATCATGGAGCTTGCATGTGTCTGCACTGGGTCCTCTGCATATATGTTGTGGTTGTTTAGCTGGGGTTTTCTGAACTCCTAACAGTGGGAGCAGGGGTGTCTCTGACTCTTTTGCCTGCTCTTGGGAGCCTTTTCCTCCTACTGGGTGACTTATTCAGCCTTGATAAAAGGGTTTGTGCCTAAGTCTTATTGCAACTTGTTAAGCTGTGTTTAAATGATATTCCTGGGAGGCCTGAGCTTTTCTGAAAGGAGATAGAAGAGAGGTGGATCTGGGAGGAGGGGAAGGAGGGGAGGCTGGAGTTGGGATGTATTGAGAGAAAAAAAAATCCCATGTGGGCCAGGTGGTGGTGGTGAATACCTTTAATTCCAGCACTCGGGAGGCAGAGAAAGGGAGATCTCTGTGAGTTCGAGGACAGCCTGGTCTACATAGCAAGTTCCACGACAGCCAGAGCGACACAGAGAAACCTTGTCTTGAAAAAAAACCAATAAACAAACAAATAATTAATATCCTATATGGTGGCCACAGCTGGAGCCTGAGTCCTCTACACTCTGGTGTGGGTTTCCATACCATGATTGGTGAGTTCTGGATATGGAGACTTGGTGAACAGGGTCTCTTTCTAGAGGTCAGGGGGTCAGATAGCTGTCAATCTTGGAGATGGCATCAAAGGTTGTCTTGGTGAAGGTGCCCAAGGTGATGTGTAGCAGTTTATCAATACCAGCCAGCAGCAGCTTCCTGGTTGGGCACAGGGGCAAAGACAATACCAGTGCTTCAATTCGGGGAGCAGGAATGAGGCACACCAACACAGAGCCACAGTGGCCTGTAGTTCTGTTTTTTTTTTTTTGTTTTGTTTTGTTTTTTGTTTTGTTTTGTTTTTTTTTTTAACTCTTTGAGAGTTAAAAAGACTTATTCTTACTTATGAATGCCCAGTCTTAGCTTGGCTTGTTTCTAGACAGCTTTTCTAATTTAAATTATCCTATTTCTCTTTAACTGTGTTTTGTCTCTGGGCTTTTTACCTTTCTTTATTCTATATATCTTCCTTTCTTTTTTATTCCATGGCTGACTGGATGGCTTCTGGCATCCTCCTCTCCTCCTTTTCTTGCTCCTCTATCTTCTCTTGAGCCTAGATTTCTCTTCCTATTCATTCTCTCTGCCTGGCAGCCCCACCTATCCTCTCTCCTGCCTTGCTATTGGTTGCTCAGCTCTTTATTAGACCAATCAGGTGTTTTAGGCAGGCAATATAACACAGCTTTACAGAGTTAAACAAATGCAAAAATAAAAGAATGCAACACATCTTTGCATCATTAAACAAATATTCCACTGCATAAATGAATGTAACACATCTTAAACTAATATTCCACAGTCTGTCACCTTTGCAGGGGACATCATTGGAGCTTGCCAATCTCCTTGTCCCAGTTACCTCTCTACAATGGAAAGCTTGGCAAGATAATGGGCCTTTGATGGCAGTGGCTAACTCTTTGGAGCATTTAATATTCAGGACAACGTGACTGTTGTAGTCCACAATGATGTCAAAAGCCTCGAGCCTGGTCTGGGGACAATCCAAGTCTGTTTCTGCAGGTCTTTAGAGGCTCATTCTTAAGGGACAAAACCAGGAAAAATTTCATAACCTCAGACTCCTTGATGGGCAGGAAGAACAGGTGGATTTCCTCCTGGGATTTGATCTTCATGTCTTTAAGCAGGCAACCCGGGGTGGAGATGGGGTCCACTCCTCGTCTTTGGCTTTTCATGCAGTATTCTCCCTTTATGTCCGCCTTGTTTCTGGTAGCAGTTCTCTAGCCCTTTAGAATGTGTCAGAATGTCCTTTCTTTTCTTTTTCTTTTGTTTTCTTCTTTTTTTGAGACAGCATCTCTCTACAGAGATGTCCTGGCTGTCCTGGAACTCACTCTGTAGACCACACTGGCTTCAAACTTACAGAGATTCACCTGCTTCTGCTTCCCAAGTGCCAGGATTAAATGCATGAGCCATTATGCCCAGCCTGTCCTTTCGTTTTAAGACTGAACAATATTGCATATGACTAAGTAGCATATAAATAATAAAATAGCATATGACTATTTCACATTTTGGAAGCTCCTGCCTTTGCTATTGTGAATAATTCTGTGAGGAACCTTAGTGTTAGGATTATATGTATCAGCCACTATTCTTAGCTTCATTTGAACTACTTATTTTTTAAAAATTTATTTTTAGTGTGTGTGTGTGTGTGTGTGTGTGTGTGTGTGTGTGTGTGTGTGTGTTTTCTGTGTGTGAGTAGGGGCATTTGCACTCATGTGGCAGTCAGAGGATAACTTTCAGGAATTGGTCCTCACTTCCCACTTTGTTGAGGTAGGGTCTTGCTCTGGCATTACCATCCGTACTCCAGGCTGGCTGGCTGAGCTTCAGGGAGAGTCCCCTGCCTCCACCTCCTGTCTTGACATAGCAGTGCTGTGGTCACTGGTGTGTGTCACTACATCTTACTCTGTCTAACTCAAGCGGTCAGGCTTGTACTGGACGTCCTTTTCATCTACAGAACTATCTTTTTGACCTCATTAGTAATTTTATTTGAGGCAGGGTCTTACTATGTAGCCCTAGGTGGCCTGAACCTTGCTATGTAGACAATTATGTGGCCTCAAACTCACAGAGGTCCGCCTGCCTCTGCCTTTCCAGAGCTGGGATTAAAGGGGTGCGCCACCAAGCCCAACCCATTTGAACTATTTTAACCAACTCAGTTTTACCTTCTCTGTTTACTTCTAAGCATTTAAATTTTTTTATTCTATTTCTTAGTGGTTTTGTTGTTGTTGTTGTTGTTGTTGTTACATATGGGTTTGTTCCTAGGGAAGTATAAATGCCTACCCTCTCCTTTTAAGGTTCCAATGACAAATTCATGAAGAAGTCCTCCAAAGCTTGCTTGCCCTGGAGTGTTGATAAGTTTATTGAGCTGTCTTACAGGCATGGGTGAAGGGTTGCTTTTGGAAGCATGAGTGACCTCCAGAGCCTAGAAAGTCTCCACTCAGCTTGGACAGAGTTCCCACCAGTTAGCCTCCCTCCTCCCCCATCTATACTGTCTAGCACCTCAGGCGCATGCCTGCATTTGGGACAAAATTCCATACAAATGGTAGGGAGGAGTGGCTGGAATCTAAGGGAGGATCTTATGACCCTCTCTCCTCATTCCTTCTCTTAGGGAAAGTCCAACAACCGTCCTGCTGGGAATGGTCTTCTGCAAGCAGATCCTGCCTATCTGATGAAGATGGAGGCTATTTACTCAGAGGGCTGTGCCCTCCTGTAACACCTGCTAATAATAGCTTCACTTAAAACAAAACCAACACAAACAAAAAACAGAACATAACCAAGTCCTGTGCTCATTGCATGAGTTGGCTGTTTGAAACCTGGAGCTTATGCAGGGACACTTGACTCAGTCTGGGAGGAAGGGACTGGACCTGCCTGTACTGAGTCTACCAGGTTGATCGCAGTCCTGGGGGGGGGGGGGAGGATTTGCCCTGGAGGAGGTGGGAATGGGGGGTGCTGGGGTTAAGGGGAGGGAGTGGGAGGGGGGAGAATAGGGGAACCCATGGCTGATATGTAGAACTGAATGGTATTGTAAAATAAAATAAAAGAAAAAAAGAAAAACAAACAAACAAACAAAAAAAAAAACAACATATTCCTTCCCTTTATGCGCCATCACCCACAGATAGGATTTCTCAACACATTTATTTATTCATTATTTATTTAGAGACAGGGTTTCATTGTGTAGCCCTGGCTAGCTTGAGACTCACTATGTAGACCAGGTTGGCCTGGAACTCACAGAGATCTGTCTTCTTCTGCTTCTTGATGGTGAGATTAAGGATATGTGCCACCACACCCAGCTTTATGTACTCCAGGTTCGCCTGGAACTGGAAGCAGATTCTGCCTGTATGTGTAGCTGACCTTAGCTTATTATATTTTATTTTTTATTATTGTTATTACTGTTGTTGTTTTTTTAATGATCATTATTGTTGCTGTATGTGTGTATGTATGATGCTGAGGAACTAACATGGGGCTTTCAACAAGACAAATACTTCATTATATTTACTTTTTGTCTTTTTCAAGACAGGATTTTTCTGTGTAGACCATGCTGGTCTTGAACTCATAGATCCGCCGGTCCATGGAGTGCTGGAACTAAAGGTGTGTATCACAATGCCCACATTACTTTTCATTTGAGACAGGATCTTTCTAAATTGCCTAGACAGGACTTGACCTTTCATCTTCCTGTCTCAGTCTCCCTAGAGTAGCCCGTATGACATATCTATACCACCAGGCCTGCAAAACGCAATCCATAATGTAAGAATATTGGCCTCCCCCTCCCTCCTTCTCTCCTTTACCATTTCAACTAGGATAATTTCCAAGGCTAGTAGCATTGTATTCTGTTCTTTGTGCTTAAAATCTCTGGACACAGGAAAGCACGTGGGCAGACCTCTAATCCCAATACTTTGGACTAGGAGGCTGGAGGGGCAGGAGTTCAAGACCAGTTACCAGTTACCTAGTAAGTCTGAAACCAGCCTAGGTTGCATGATAACTTGTCTAAAAAAAAAAAAAAAAAAAAAAAAAAAAAGCAACAGTAGCAGCCCAGGACAGGGCTCAGTGGGTAAAGCGCTTCCAGTCAAGCATGGTGACCTGAGTTTGATCCTCTGGACCCACAGAGTGGAAGGAGAGGCCCAATTTCAACAAGTTGTCATCCGATCCCTGTTGTGTACATGCACATGCACAAATCACATCAAGTTGGCTGTGGTGGTGCATGTCTGTAATCCGGAGACAAATAGGGGTATGTTCAAAGTTCAAGTTCATCCTAGGATATAAACCGAATAAGGTCAGCCTGAGCTATAGGAGACCCTGACTCAAAAAAAAAAAAAAAAATGCTACTTGATGTTGACTGGCACCCTTCCTTTTTTTTTTTTTTTTTTTTTTTTTTTGCCTCAAGCTGGCCTCAGAACCCTTTCTGTGTAGTTGAACATGACCTTGAGTTCCTGATCCTCTGCCTCTATCTCCCTGGCTGGGATCACAGGCGGTTGTAAGTCCATTTTTGAAGCAGAGAAGGAAGGGATATTAGCCAGGGGAAGGGAATAAAAGCTTCCCAAGGCTAGCTCACAGTACAAGCAGAATAAGAGAACTCATCTCCTTACCACCACCCCCACCATCACCACCCTCGCCCCCCCCCATCCCTTCAGTTACCCCCCCCCCCAAGCTTCATTCAGAGACTAGTCAGGAAGTGAAAGGGCCCTGGGGACCAGAATGTACCTTCACTATGCTGGGGCAATTATTTATCCAGGAGGAGTCAATGATTGGCCCCGGGTTATCCACCAAGCCTCCAGGTAGGGCTTGGATCCTGCACTTAGGATACCTGTCAGCCCCTCATTCTCTGAGCCTGGCCTCCCGAAGCCGCTGAATAAACTTAATTTGGAGGGTGTGCCCTAGCAAGCTCAGCTCTTCAAAGTCTCCCGTCCTGACTGGTTCTCCACTGGAACACAGATTCCCTCAAAAAGATGCTGGAGAGATCTGTGGTCACTCTGGAGATCAAAGAGGGAGCAGCTGGATTACTCATGACCACAGTTGAACCAGGATTCCCAGAAAAAGGCAAAGGTTCACTAGGACAACCTCCGCCCTCGGCCAACTGTTCCTCCCTGCCCGACTTTCTTCATTTCCAAGTCAGGAGAGGGGAAGCCACCCTGCCAGGACCTGATTCTCTTCTTCCTCTGGAGGAAAGATCCTTCAGGACAACGTAGGACCAGACGCTGTAGGAGTTCCAGTGCTCAGACCCAGAAACAAGCAGTCACCTCTGCTAGGTCTTGTCGCCCATCCTTCTTGGGTTACATGTTAGAATATATCCCAGAGGGCACAGCTAGAGTATTGAGCCTCTCACAAAGTCTCGGTCCTTTGGAGCCTAGGGGAGCAGTTGAGGAAATTATGTTTCAGGACCCCAGTTAGGGCAGAAAGGAGGATAGGATACACCAGACTCCAGTCCCTGATGCCACCAGATCTTGTCTACCGGATACTCTTCTCGGAATGACATGGTATAGAGAAGGAAGGATGCCACGAGAGATGCGGAGTCGAACTAAAGCTGACTCCTGGCCTTGGACCGCGCAAGACCCCCGGTCCTAGAGTACAGGGGGGCTCACCCACCAGACTGGTTGGTCTTGAAGGGCTTTCCTCTTCCCAGAGGCCCTCTGTTCCAGCTGGCAGCACTCAGGGGCGCTCGGGGCGGGGTTCCTTTGGCCTGTAGCTC
Source organism: Peromyscus maniculatus bairdii (assembly GCF_049852395.1). NCBI lineage: Eukaryota > Metazoa > Chordata > Mammalia > Rodentia > Cricetidae > Peromyscus > Peromyscus maniculatus. The sequence goes on along the minus strand of NC_134859.1, from coordinate 81,569,129 downwards.
ACTACTCGGGAAGTTCCCACGTGACCCACAATCTACCGGGCACCCTGGACGGACCAGCCTTGAAGTTGCTATCTGGCCCATTATAGACGCCTGATTGGTTTCCCGTTTATGAAACCCCTCGGCTCTCCAATCTTAGCCGGGTGATGATTGCAGGAAGGCCCTGTATTGTGCTGCAGAGCCGGTCTTGGGATCCCCGAAAACAAAAACAAAGAAAAACAAAGGTGGTCCTTCGAGGGCGGGCTTGAGGGCTGCAGTTCCCACGCGAAGGTGGCCACTTCCCGGCCTCTCCTCGCCCCGCCCCGCCCCGCCCCGCGGGGACCCAGTCCTCCTCACCCCATAGGCAGAGCGACCCTCCCGCCTCCCCGCCGGCTTCTTCTTCTTTAGCCCCCGCCTTGTTCACTTTCAAAGTTTACTCGGGGCCGGGACCTGCAGCGGAAGCGAGACATGGCTGTCTACCTCGGGATGCTGCGCCTCGGGAGGCTGTGTACCGCGAGCCTGGGGGCGCAGGGACCCCGGACGCTGCTCTCTCGGCCTTTGCAGAACTTGAAGTTACACTGTGTCCGTGCTCTCAGGTACCCGGAGCAGCTCCCCGAAAAGAGAGGGGGCTGGGCAGTCCCGAGGAGGAGGAGGAGGGAACTTGGGAGTTGTGCAGAGTTTGGCAGGGACTGACCCCACTCTGGGTGGTCCTCACTCACACCACACTACCACTTAGGCAAAGGGAATAGCGGGCCTTCTGGGGCTGCCTCCTGGTAGCCGCAGTAGTCCTAGACAGAGTCCAAATTCTAGATCAGGATTCTGTATGCGTCCCGTGTGGCACACAGAGCCAGGGTGTAGGCTTTTAACAGCATACCCGAGGAACACGGTTGAGTGTGACCGGGACACTCTCAGCTGTATCTGCTTCGGTGAAAAACTTGGGACGGTTTACGGGTCCTCAGGGAACTGGGTATAGCAGTTCCTTCTCTCTGTTTTCTTTTTTTCTTTTTCAACACAGGGTTTCTCTGTGTGGCCCTGACTATCCTGGAACTCTCTCTGTAGACCAGGTTGGCCTCGAACTCACTGAGATCCACCTGCCTCTGCCTCCCGAGTGCTGGGATTAAAGGCTTGCACCACCACCACCACCACCACCACCACCACCACCACCACCACCCGGTTTCTTCCCTCTGTTTTCAACATTGCCACTTACTTTGGGGTCTGATTTAGTCAGTCCTCGGTGCAAGGGCTGGGAAGGGGTTTGGCAGGAGAGGGTTGGTGGAATAAAGCTAATGTGGTCAGGCACTGAAGGGACCGGTGGGAAAAGCCAAGGTTGGGAGAGCTGTCTGTGCAGTAAGGTTGAGTGGTGGTATCTTCTGCCTCCAGCAGGGGGAAGGCCTGCACATGGCTGCTCATGCTCTGCCACACGGTCTGGCAAGCTATTAAGCCTACTGTCCGTATTATGCCGGCTGCCGGCTCGCACAGGAGAAGTGGAAACGCAGTCGAGAGAGGGATATACCTCTGCAAACTGGCTTTAAAGACACCACGAAGGCGGCGAGGGGTGGGGCGTGCCCTTAAGGCTGAGGCAGGCAGATAGATCTCAGTTCCAGGCCAGCCTGGTCTACAGAGTGAGTTCCAGGACAGCCAGGGCTACTACACAAAGAAGCCTTGTCTTGAATTCCCTGCCTCCAATAAAAAGATTTTTCTGAGAAGAAGTTGGACAGATAAGTTGGAAGATGCCTTTTTGACCGGAACTCTCAGATTACCACCTTCTGAAAACTAGGAAGCAAGCAGTAGTGTGTGTATGTGTGTGTGTGTGTGTGTGTGTGTGTGTGTGTGTGTGTGTGTGTGTGAACTCTCAGATTACCACCTTCTGAAAACTAGGAAGCAAGCAGTAATGTGTGTGTGTGTGTGTGTGTGTGTGTGTGTGTGTGTGTGTGTGTGTGTTGCGTGCTGAATAGGCACTCTACCACTGAGGTCCATGCCCAGCCCCTATAAAGCACTTTAGTATCTCTCTGCCTCATTGCCTGAGGAGACCTACGGATCATGGCTGGGTAGTGAAATGGACCCATTAGGGGGTGGAGGGCACTTTTTAAGGGAGGTTCTCCCACGTCTCTCTCCTCTCCATTGTTTCTCTAGGCTAACTTGACCCTACCCCATCCCTAGTTGACCCGTCTCACCTTTGATCTCCTGAGTATCCCTGCAAGCTGTGAGGACTCTGAAGAGAGAAGTTTCTCCCCAAAGTACATATAGTTTTTGATACTGAAGCAGATCCAGCGTTACATAATAGTGCTTTGATTTGCGTGTGTGGTTCATATGGATGTGTGTGTGTGTGTGTGTGTGTGTGTGTGTGTGTAGGTGCACATGTGTGTCTGTGCACCTGTGTTTTAAGTGCATGGGAAGGCAACTGCTCCATGTCGGATGTTCTCCTTGATCTGTCTCCACCTTACTGTTTTGAGCGAGGGTCTTTAACTGAGCCTGGAGCTCACTGATTTGGCTAGGCTGGCTAGCCAATGACTTCTAGGGGTCTTTCCTTTTCGGTCTCCCTCTCCCTAGCACTGAGAGGTTACCGACAGCTGAGCAACTGTGCCCAGCTTTTGTGTGAGTGCTGGGAATCCAAACTCTGTTCCTTATGCCTGCACAGCACTTTACTGACTGAACCATTTCCCTAGCTAGCCCCAACATTCCTGACCTTTGACCTTTTCCTGTGTAAACAAAGCAGGTCACTTACTTGCCTCGGGCCTGTGACCTCTGAGGATTTCAGTGTCAGGCTTCAGAGAAACCGTGTCTAGAAGAGACCTGTTTATCCAGAGAAAAAAGACGGTTCTGAGCATCTGGCTAATCTTCTTCCCATTCCTCTCCTGTGTGCATCCTTCCTTGCTGTCTCTGGGTGCTTTTGTGTGCTTTGTCTCCCCCTGGGCATCTCAAATAGTCAGCACTCTCTGAAGGCATTCCTCCCCTGTGTCTAGCACCTAGGCCATGGCTCTCAAACCCGACCCGGTGGGAGGGTGGAGGAAATGAGGGGAGCAGTAATTGGATGGTGTGCTCCAGGCATGATGGTGTGGGAAGGCTGTTGTCCTCCGTTCTCTCTGATGAGGTTAAAGGCAGGCTTTGCTGCCACCCAGCACAGCAGGTCAGTCACTCCGGGTCCATATTTGGGTTTTGTTTGTGTTTTGGAGGCAGGGTCTTGGTGTGGAACCCTGGCTGACCTGCAACCTGAAGCCATCAATCTTCCTGCCTCGGCTTCTGGAACTGTGAAATTACAGGCGTGTATCATCATGCCCAGCTCGGGTGGCTGGTTTTGCCCGACAGGAAAGAACAAGAATTTGAAGCCAGCCTGTCTTGAGATACAAACCTGGCTCCTAATCTCCGAGCGTGGTTACTTTGTTGCTAATGAATTCTTACCTGCGGGCTTGCTGGAGGAGGAGAGGCAGAAGCTTGCCACTGCGTTTAGCCTTTCCTCTGAGGTGGGGCTGACCCTGCATAGCTAAGATTTAGACTTGATCTGGACCCTTTGCAGTTCCACCAAGGGTCAAGAGTATTGAATCTGTCCCCATCCCTGACTCCACCCCCCACCCCCAACGACGGGGGCTCTGTACAGTGGTCTCAAGGGGGAAGCCTGCAGCATAGGGGCCTGAACCCTAAGTGTTTCAGACTTTAGAAATCTCTCCCATCATTTTTTCTTCCTTCTCCTTTTCTTTCTTTATTAGCAGAACCAGGAATCAAACCCAGAATCTTGTACAGGTTATACAACTGGTATCCTCTGCTCACTTGTTTCGTAGGAAGACTTCGTTAATACTCAACCGACAACTTCGCATGTACTTTCTCTTTGTATCCATAAATGCACATCTACCAGCCGTTCTGTTCAGGATGCTGAAAGTGAGTGTTCTTGCCAATTGAGTATTGCGTTCAAATTCTTTATTGCGGTTCTGACTCCTAAGGAGTTCTTTGTAGTCTGCTTCCTTCATAGGTTGTGGGTTCCTTCAGGGAGGTTATATTGAGTCACCATAGGACTTTATGGTATAATTACATATGGTAAATTGCATAGATCTTAAATGTATTGCTCAGTGAATAAATGGTTTGTTTTCTATTTGCTATAACTGAACGCCAGAGAACAGAGCAATTTGTGAGCCTCCCCTCAGAGATTCACTTAGCTCAGAGTTCTGAAGGATGATGGGAGTCAGTCCAAGAGCACAGTGCCAGCATCTACTTGGCACCGGTGAGAGCCATCCTGCGGGGTCATGACATGGCCCAAGGCATCACGTGGTGAGACCCAGAAAAGATGCCAAGGAGAGTCCTTTCAAAGAAGAGCTACTCCCTCTATAACCATTAATCCACAGAAACATGGATGGATTACCCCATTCCCAAGTGCAGAGGCCTCATGATCCAAAGGTTACATTTTCTCTTTCTCTCTCTCTTTTCGGAGACAGGGTCTCTCTGTGCCTCGGCTGTCCTGGAACTCACTTCGTAGGCCAGGCTGACCTTGAACTCACAGAGATCCCCTGTCTCTGCCTCCAGAGTGCGGGGATTAAAGGCATGCGCTACCATGCGTGGCCAGAAGTTACATTCTAAGAATCATTACCATATGAATTTGAAGATCATTCAAACCATGGCATGTTTACTCATTACCCGGCTTCCCAAGGGACAGAACTTTCTTCTTCTTCTCTCCTTTTCTTCTTTTCCTTCCTTCCTTTCTTGTTTTATTTATTTTATTTAATAATCTTAAAACATTACCTTTCTGCACATGGATGTCTTGCCTGTATTATGTCTGTGCACCACAGGCTTGCCTGGTGTCCCCAGAAGCCAGAAAAGGAAGGGTATCAGGTCCTTTGGAACTGGAATTCAAGATGGCTGTGAGCCACTGTGTGGGTGTTGGGAACTGAACCTGAGTCCTCTGGAAGAGCAGCCAGTGCTTTTTAATTGTTGAGACACCTCTTCAACTCCTTCTTGCTTTATTTTTTGAGATGGGATCTCATGATGTAGAGGTCCAGAGGGGCCTCAGAGTCACAGCAATCGCCCGGTCTCAACCTCCCAATGCTGGAATTACAGCTCTGAGCCTCCACACCCAGCTGTACTTTTTATTTCTTCCTTCTCATTTATATGGGTTCCTTTTCTTTACTTAAATGCTTGAGGAGAACAATTTAAGGAAGATTTATGCTGGCTCTCGGATTGAGGGCAAAGTCCATCGTGGCCGGGAGTACATGATGGCAGGAGTGTCATTTTGTGTCCACAGTCAGGAAAGGAAGAGAAAATGGATGCTGGCACTCAGCTCTCCTCCTTTTGGCACAGTCTGGGATCCCGGCCTGTGGGAGGGTGCTGCTCACATCCGGGTTAGCTCTTCCTCCCTCAGTAAACCTCTTTGGAAACACCCTGGAAGACACTCTCCAGCCCTGTGATTCCAAGTCCAGTCAATTGTACCATGATTAACCACCCACAGTGTGTGTGCACGTGTGAGTGAGTGTGTGCATGAGCTCTGGATTTCAGACCTAGGACCTTGCACACACTCTGTGTTCAAGTGCTCAGCCACTGGGTTGGTTTCAACACCACCCTCAGGTCTTTTAAGTTTTTCTTTTTCTCATGTTTTTATTTACACAGCGTTTTCAACTTGGTCAGAGTTAATTCTTCCCCCTGCTGAGGACCTTGAAACATTTCCAGAAGTATTTATTTACTTGTGTCTATTGGTCCATGCTTGAGAATCTCCTTCCACCACGTGGGGCCTAGGGATTGAACTGGGTCTTCTTCAGGCTTGGCCAAAATGGCCAAAATGACCTTAAACTGCTGAGGACTATCATGGTCGCTGAGGACTCTTTTTAGGGAGAAGTGTTTGTATTTGCTTGTTTGTTTTTTCTATAGCCAAGGTTAGCCTCAAACTCATAATACCTCTCGTGCCTCAGCCTTGGAAATTCTGAATTATAACCATGAGTTACCACACCTGTGGTTTTTTTTTTGGGGGGGGGTAGGGAGTGGCGTACAGGTCAAGGTCTCACTCTGTAGGCAGGCTGGTCTGGAACTCTGTAGACCCAGGTGTCCCAACACTCATGACAGTCATCCTTCCTCACCCTCCTGTGTGGTAGGACTAGACAGTCATCCTTCCTCACCCTCCTGTGTGGTAGGACTATACGTGTACACCACCACACTTGTTCTCTGAGGACCTTTTAAGAATATCAGGTTATTTTGTGCTCTTAGTGGCCACTGTCTAATTGGCCTTGGGTTAAGAAAATGGCCACTTATTAATGCTCTCATTTGGATTTTGTCACAAGTACATGTTGGTTTTCTGGAATAAGAGTTGCAGGTTGTAGCTGGTGTAAGTATATTGTCCTACGTGTAGTAGATAAACATCGGAACTTTCTGGCTGGAGATGTAGCTCAGTGATACAGTGCTCACCAGGCATGCCTGAGGCCCTGCGATCTATCCCCAACACACAATAACAAAACAAAGATTGTGATTTTATTTCAGGATGAGGCGGCCTCTGACATACACTCTGAAATTAGTATGATAAAAAACTATGCACAGGGATACACACCTGCACTTTCAACATGGGGTGTGGAGGCAGGAGGATTATGTAACTCTGGGTTTGCAGGTCCAGTATCCAAGGCTATCCTTCCTGCCAACCAAGGCAACTAGGTGGTCAATCACTATGTCTGTGTCTAAAAATAGAGCAACCCCCCCCCCCGCCCCCGCCCCCCGCCCCGGGTGTTGATGACTGACAGCAGATAGGCTGAGGGAGTGGTGTCTTGGGACAATAAATCTCAGGGTGGTTTGCAAGGGAGATGGGGGGAAAGAGCCTGATTTTGAGTTCCCTTTTTGAGTCAACAAGTCACCTCATCATGTGATATTTTAGATGCCCTAGTGAAGAAAGCATTAACCTCTAGATTTTTTTTTTCTTTTTTTGAGGCAAGATCTGACTAACCCAGGCTGAGCTGGAACTTACTATGCAGCCCAGGTTAGCCTCAAACTCACAGTGGTCCTCCTCCCTTAGCCTGCCGAGTACAGGGATCACAGGCGGGAGCTACTATACGTTCGTTGCTTTATTATTAATATTATTTTAGATTTTATTTATTTGATTTGACTTATATGTACCTGTATGTATTTATGTGAGTGTATGGCACATGTGTGTAGGTGCCCACAGAAGCCAAAAAGAAAGTATTGGATCCCCTGGAGCTGGGGTGGCAGTTGATTGTGAGCCGATTGATGTGGCTGCTGCTGCCAACTGAATTGGGTCCTCTCGAAGAGCAGAAATTGCTCTCAACCACTGAGCCGTCTCTCTAGCCCCTAACATTCCCCCCTCTCTAAGGAGATAGAGTTTTGCTATATTGCGCGGTTTATTCCATAGTCCTGGGTTTTAGTGATCCTCCTACCTCAGCTTCCCAAATAATTAGAACATGAGTATCATCATGTCTGGCAAACTTCTTTCATTTTTTCCCTCTGAATCATATTCAAATAATAAAAGCCACACATGGTGGTATATACCTGTAATTTCAGCACGTGGGATGTGGAGGGAAGATTATCTAATACTAATCTAAGCTACATATTGGGTTTGAGGCTAGCCTGGACTACATAATACAGGGCACTCTGTCTAATACATATAAATTAGGGAAGATTGCTCAGTGGGAGAAGAGCATAAGGCAGCAAGCCTGATGATGGTGACCTTAGTTTAATCCCCAGGACCTACCGTGTAGGTAGAACATGAAGAGAATAAACTTCCAATATTGTCCTCTGACCTCCACACATATGCCATTACATGTTCTGCCCCCACCAAATACACACAAACAAATACATGTAACTAATGTTTTTAATTATTAGGAAAAAGTGAAGTAAAGTTTCAAACTTATGCAAGACATAACATAATACGTGATAGAATAATAAACACCTGTGTCTCTGTCACTCAGAAATACAACTTAGCCATACTTAATTTCAGAAGGGTTATCAGTGGAAGAAATACACCATTACAGATAAAACTGAAGTCACTTCCCCATTTTTAAAGTTTTTTTTTCTAATTTACTTGTTTGTATTTTATGTTCATTGGTGTTTTGCCTGCATGTATGTCTGTGTGAGGGTGTTGAGTACCCTGGAACAGGAGTTACAGACAATTGTGAGTTGCCACGTGGGTACTGGGAATTGAACCCAGATCTTCTGGAAGAGCAGCCAGTGCTCTTAAGTGCTGAGCATCTCTCCAGCCCCATTTTTAAAGTTTTTATTTTATGTGTGTGGCTGTTTTGCCTGCATGTACGTCTGTACAGCATGTACATGCCGTGTGCATGGAGATCAGAAGAGGTCTTTAGATCTCCTGGAACTGGAATTATAGAGGATTTGAGCCAAGGATTGTTGGGTGCTGGGAGTCCAACCCTGGTCCTCTGGAAAAGCAGCAGGGCTCTGAACTGCTGCTGAGCCACACCCCCAGCCCTGATGTCTCCTTTATATCTTTCCTGTCATAAATCTAATTATGTTGTAGCAAAGCATGTCTTATACTTTGTTTCTTTATACCAGGATTGAATTCAGAGCCTTTATATAGCCTAAATGTTCTCTGACACGGAGCTACACCATAACCTGGTTTATACTTTTGATATATCCCTGAGCCAACAGGTGATATATTGTATCATTTAGTGTATACAGTTTACATTTATTTGTTAGACCTGTAAAGCACATGTAGTCATTCCATGTGAATGCTTTTCTTGTTTTTGTGTTTGTATACAGGCTACATATTATACTGTTGTGAACAAAACTAGCCCGTTAGTTCTCTCAAGAGCAGGCATCTGCTCATGCTGATGCCGCGCAATTCAGATTCCCGGCTTTCCCTGCTGCACAGCAGTCCATGGCATGAGTGTCATGTGCAGCAGCAGGGTTGCTGAGCCGGGGAGCTGACACTGCAGCTCTTCAGGGTACTGCCCCGGAAGATCTGTGCTGTTGTGACTCCCAGCAACATCCAAATCTTGCTGTTTCCCTAGATTGCTGTCAGTACTTAGAAGCACTTCCGGGGCCACTCTGCTGTGGTTTTAAGTTTACATGCCCATGGCTATCAGTGCGTTTATTTGTCTCTTGAAATATTTGCTGGCCATCTCTCCTGTGACTCTTCCATTCTTATTATTTGCTTATTTATTGTGGGTAGATTATGTGTCCTTGTTAAAAAGCAGGCTAGGGATTCAGAAGATGGCTCAATGGTTAAGAGCTCTAATATTGCTCTTGTAGAGGATCCTAGTCGGTTTCCAGCGCTCACTTCAGGTGGTTCATGATCGCCTGTAATGCCAACTTCGGAGGGATCGATGCCTTTTGTCTCTGATGGCACCTGCACTCATGTGCACATACCCACATGCACACACACACACACATAACTAAAATTAAAATAAATGGGGTTTTTTGTTCTGTTTTGTTTTTGTTTTGTTTGTTTGTTTTAAAGCAGGCTAGGACTGGGCAGTGGTGGTATATGCCTTTAATCCCAGCACTCAGGAGGCAGAGGCAGGCTGATTTCTGTGAGTTCGAGGCCAACCTGGATTACAAAGCAAGTTCCAGGACAGCCAGAGCTGTTACACAGAGAAACCGTTATCTCAAAAAGCCAAAGCAAAAAAAGGCAGGCTAGGGGCTGGAGAGATGCTCAGAGGTTAAGAACACTTGCTGTTTTTACAGAGGACCCAGGTTTAGTTCCCACACCCACAGGGCAGCTCACAGCTGTAACTCCATTTGTAGGGGATCTAATGCCTTCTTTTGGCCTCCATGGGCACCAAGCATTCACATGGTGCACAGACATATATTCAGGCAAAACACTCATGAGTGTAATAAAATAATAATAAATCAATCTTCTACGAAACAAGCTAGAATGCAATCTTTTGTCTCTTCCATATTAAATAAAATTTGTAAACCCAGGAGGTGTTTGCCTTCTATTGCCAGTGCTATGGGTCGAACCCGGAGCCTCGAAAGTGCTGGGAAAGTGCTCTGTTGTTGAGCCCCATCCCCAGCTCCACTTCTTTATGTATTTCTTTCACTTTGCATCTTTTTTGTTTTCTTCTATAATATTTTTATTATGTTAAAATGTAGAACATCAAGTTGTCATTTTTAGCACATATTAATTATATATAATATGGGTTTCTTTGTGGCATTTTCATACATATGCATAATGTATGAAATCATATACATCCCATACTTTCTCTTATCCTCTTCCTGCTCCCAGGGAGTCGCCTTTCTAGTTTCATGGCACACGTGCGTGCGTGCGTGCGTGCGTGCGTGCGTGCGTGCGTGTGCGTGCGCACGTAAGTGTGTGAGTTACATTAGGGTTGTTTACAGGAGCAGAGGTGTGACTTTTATAGGAGCTTGGACACCTTACCGGTGGCTACACCGCTGAAGAAAATGTCCCCTCCCCCCATTATTTTTGTGTAAATCTCCTGAGGCGGGGTGCTCATGAGCCCCATTTCCTCCCATGACAGGATGCTGATGGACCCAATCTGGCCTCGGTTGTGTTCTGGTAATCACAGCTTCTCAGGAGACATCTCCTCCACCTTCCCTCAGCTCTTAATTCTTTACACCTCTTCATCTGAGATGTTCTCTGAACCTTGGAATGGATGATGTAGATGGCCCAGCTGTGGACAGGCATTCAGCAGTCACCTATTTACTGTACTTTGACCAGTTATAAATCTGACACTCACTACTGACCAAAGCTCCCACCTAAACTGACTACACAGCATCGCTAGTCTGTGGTTATTGAGAAGCCAGTTTTATGTGCACAAGATGTCCTGGATTTTTTTTTTTTCCATTGAGACGGGCTCTCACGTAGCTCAGACTAGCCTCAAAGTCACTGTGTAGTCAAGGATGACCTTGAACTCCAGATCCTTCTGCCTTTACCTCCCAGGTGCTGAGTTTCCAGGTGTGAGCTGTCATGTCTGGCCCACTTGGTGGCCTTAGTCTTATTGATCATTTACATTTTTCTTTTTGATATTTTATTTTTAATTATGCATGATGGGAAGGTTTGCGCATGTGAGTACAGGTTCCCTTTGCAGCCTGAAGAGGATGTTGGATTCCTGGGAGCTGGAATTACAGGCAGTTATGAGCTGTAGGTGGGAACCAAATTCTGTTAAAGCAGTACTCACTCTTAACCAGTGAGCCATTTTCCTAACCATATTTTTTTCTTATTAAAAAAAATCACCTGGCGGTGGTGGCACACGCCTATAATCCCAGCACTCGGGAGGCAGAGGCAGGCGGATCTCTGAGTATGAGGCCAGCCTGGTCTACAGACACTGAGTTTCAGGACAGTCAGGGCTAAACAGAGAAACCCTGTTAAAAACCAACCCCTGTCCCCAAAAATCATATGTATGCTGGTGTGGTGGCACACAGCTTTAATCTTAGCATCTGGAAAGCAGAGGCAGGTGGATCTCCATGAGTTCAAGGTCAGCCTTATCTACATAGAGAGTTCCAGGATAGCCAGGGCTACATAGTATGACCCTGTCTCAAAAAGCCAAAGTAAACAGATTAATTAATTAAATTAATAACTAAAAATAAATAAATTACGTTTATGATGTATGTGCCATGTCATGAATGTGGAGGTCAGAGGACAAGTTGTGGGAGTTGGTTTTATCTGTGTTCAGGGATTGATCTCAAGTCTGGCAGCCAACACCTCTGCCTGCTGGGCTAGCTGGTTCACTGACCCTGCATCAGATACCAGTGAGGGAAGGGGACAAAGGTCAGTGTTAGTTCATGACTTGGGTCTAATTGGCAATTGCTTTCAATTTCATTTCAAAAGCTTTGCTGGTGGCTGGCGTGGTACTTTCATTAGCCGACCCTAGCTTGGGAGATGCTTCTGTGGTTCTGGGCACCTGGCATCCACTCTACCTATCTTTCCTCTCTAGTGGTGTCTGAAAAGATCAAGAGGCCTTGCCCAGGGCCCGGGGCATTTCAAACTCCCAGCAGGGTACACCTGTTGACCTCCGGGTCAACTTCCAAGAATCATAACGATAGGTATGGTTTCAGGAGGCAAAACAAACAGTTCCTCCTCATGGGCCTGTTTGCTCGGCCATTATCAATAGCCCTGCCTCAGTGGCTCCTTGGAGCCTAGCTCTGCTGTGGCTGTGGCTGACGCAGACAAACTAGAGTAATCCTTTGTGTTGGGGGTGATGATTGCTAGCCCTGTCGTTAGCTGCCCACCCTGAAATTGGACAGAATGCCTCAGACGCCACCTGGGATTCCTGGAGCCAGCCACCTGCGTTTTCTGTCCAGGTCTTGTGAGGCTGGTCCTGGCAGGGAGCATGAGACCCTCTGGGTTTGCCTTTCCTGGCAGCTATGGAGACAGAATCCAGTGGTTGGTGCTGGGAGGAGAAAGGTGAGCTGGAACCCTGAGGACTAGAGAGTGAGCTGAGGTAATGAATTAAGTGCCACAAATAGATTATAGAAAGAGTCACGTGTGTGCTTGAGGGCAGACGGGATCCCTATAGGGGAGTACCATGGGAGACTCCTGCTGAGAACTCTTCCCGGAGAGGTTTCCGGAGACCTACCCCTTCAATGGGTTCTGTGGCAAGGCCACTAGGGGAGGCTGTGACCGGGCTGCAGCGGAAAGAACAGTGTGTTCAGAAAGGATCTAGGCTTGCTACCTGCCAGCGCTGGACCTTCGGGAAGCAAAGCTCTTGCTGTTTTTTTTAAAATAGAGTTATTTTAAAAATATGTATATAATTTTGTTATTACATTTCTCCATCTACAAATTTACACATGGATTCCACCGCACCTGTCTGAAGGTCAGAGAACACTGTGAAAGTCACTTCTCTCCTTCTCCATGTGGGTCCCGGGGATCAAACTCAGATCATCAGGCTTAGCAGCAAGCTCCTGCTGAGCCCTCTCACTGACCCCGTGTGTGTGTGTGTGTGTGTGTGTGTGTGTGTGTGTGTGTGTGTGTGTAATATTACACGTATTATATATATTTAAAAGTTTCATGTGCATATGTGTTTTTCCTGCATGTGTATCTGTGTATGATGTGCTTGCCTGGTGTCCAGGAGGCCAGAAGACAGCGTCAGATCTCCAAGGACTGGAGTTACCTACCATATCGTATAGTTGTGAGACACCCTGTTGGTCATCTGGAAGAGCAGCTGGCGCTCTTTATTTAGAGGAGCTCAGAAGGAGAAAGCAACACACGGCAGAGTCCCGGGGTGGGCTTCTCAAAGAAGAGTTACTTTGTTGTAGTTTGAGACTGTGTCTTAGATAGCGTAGGCTGACCTCAGACTCGCTGTGGAGTTGAGGATAGTCTTGAACTCTTAATCTTGGTGTCTCCACTTCTTTTATTTCCAAACAATGTTGCTTTGTGTAGCCCAGGCATGGCCTCAAAAACTTCCTCTTGCCTTCTGGTTGCTGGAGTTACTGGTCTGCAACACCCGATGCAGCTCAGTGCTTCTTGATTGGCAGCTCACCCCCATTCTCGAATTCCCAGGAGCTCTCAGCGCTGGGGCTGAGGACAGCACCTTGGTGAGGGGTGCCAAAGTTCATTTCACAGTCATCACGGCTCCTGCACCCATTGCCATAATAAAAGATAAAGTCATTCTTTTATTAATCTTCTAGTCGGGGAGCTTTGTTTAGGCTTTTTGGGGTTTGTTTCTTTTCTTTTTTTTTTCTTTTCTTTTTTCTTTTTTTTTTTTTTTTGGTTTGTTTGTTTTGTTTTGTTTGAGACAAGGTTTCTCTGTGTTGCCTCAGCTGTCCTGGAACTCGCTCTGTAGACCAGGCCAGACTAGAATTCAGAGATCTGCCTGCCTCTGCCTTCCAAGCACTGGGATTTAAAGGTGTTCATGGAGGCCACTACCACTACCTGGCAGTGCTGTAGAATAATCTTTTTGCACACTGTGAAGATGTGTCTTTGTCAAGGAGCCTTCTGATTGCTTTAATAAAGAGCTGAATGGCCAGTAGCTAGGTAGAAAGAGGTTAGGTGGAATTTCTGGACAGAGGGAGAAGAGGAGGAGATAAATCTAGGTGCAGGAGAGATGCCAGAGGACACAGAGAGGAAACAGGAGGTGCAAGATGGAAGAGAGATAAAAAGCCTCAAGGCAAAACATAGATTAATATAAGTGGATTAATTTAAGTTGTAAGCTCTAGTGGGACAAACCTAAGCTATAGGCCAAGCTTTTGTAATTAAGTCTCTGTTTTTTTTGTGTGTGTGTGTGAGCTGATAACCCAAAGAAAATGCTGTTTACAAACGGCACCCAACATGGGTCACATATATCCACATAAGGCCTGAGAAAGCATAAAAAAAGAGTTCAGAACACAGAGTCAAGGGTGGCTTCCTGGTGACCGTGGTCTCTCCAGCGTACGGAGACACTGCTACTGACCACAGCCTGTGGGAAGGATCGAGCTGCTAACACCATGTGCTGAGCTGAGCTGAGCTGCTGCTGACATGGCAATTTAAGATTTGTCTCACGAGGTCAGAAAAGGCTGCAGATGCTTAGTAAAGCCAAGTCCAGACACACACACACACACACACACACACACACACACACACACACACACACACACACACAAATGTGCTTAGATGCTAAAGAAAGAAAAGAAATGGGAGTAGACAGTCATAGAAAAAAATAGTTTAAAAATAATAAAATAAAGTCTCTAAAGAGAAAATAAAGTAATATAAAAAAAAACCACTTAAGGATGAAGAATATTATAACACAGGGAGTTTGGACCTTTTATGGTGCTTTGTTAATTTTGAATTTTTTTTTAATGCTAGTGAACAGAGAACAGCAGCTGCTGAGAAACATTGGATTATGGAAGGACTGCTAAATTAAATCAGCCTTTATACTTTAGAGATGTCTTGACTTCAGAATGGAAGTCTAGAAATGTGTTATGTTGCAGAAGAAGTTATGCTTTTGTTTCCACAGGAAACAAAAAGCTATGGATTTCTTCAAAAGTAATAAAGATCAGACTTGATTGGGGAAGACCCCCTGAAAATCCTGACTATGGACAAAGAAATAAACCTAGAAAAACTACAAGACAGGTGATGTATATTTTACCTGCTCAGATACCAGTGAAAATGGGTGACCCAGGTGATCCAACCTCTCAGAAGCCTCTGTTGCAGTTTCCTTAGAGTTCTAAATCCAGAACGGCTTCAATGGCTGAGATGGTCCAACCTCACAGACTGTTCTAGCCAGAACTGCAGATAAGCCTTGCACTTTCCCAATGCACAGAGACTGGACAACAAATGATACAGCTAGCTTTCCCAGGACTTGACCATTATACCAATTTTTTCAGGGTCCCCTAAAGATATCATTTTCCCCCAGACAACAGGAAGCAGTCTAGAAAACATATGCCAACATCCCCAAGAGTCAGGGTGGGTGGTTATTGGTCGTTTGGTGGGTTATGGATGTTTATCATCATTTAGATAATACCTGATAGTTGTTCTTATTATATATAGTTTTACTGTGTTAGAGTTAAAACCTTTTTTTATGTTGTGGAATAATCTTTCTGTATACTATGAAGATGTGTCTTTGCTAAGGCACCTTCTGATTGCTTTAATAAAGAGCGGAATGGCCAATAGCTAGGCAGGAAGAGGCTAAGTGGAATTTCTGGACAGAGGGAAAAGATGAATCTAGGTGCAGCAGAGATGCCAGAGGTCATGGAGGGGAAACAGGAGATGCAAGATGGAAGAGAGGTAAAAAGCCAGGAGGCAAAATGTAGATGAATACAAATGTGTTAATTTAAGTTATAAGAGCTAGTGGGACAAGTCTAAGCTACAGGCCGAGCTTTCATAATTAATAATAAGTCTCCATGTCTTTTTTATATTTTTGGTTGTGAGCCCAGCCTTAACGTCTGAGCCATCTCTCCAGCCCCTCCATGTCTTTTTTCATGAGCTGGTGGTGGCTTTTTTTTTTTTTTAACACCCCCCCCCCACCTCTAGTACAGTACTGGAGTTGAATCCCAGGCCTCAGAAGTGCTAAGCAGAAGCTCCACACTGGTCTCTACCCTCCATTCCAAGGCCTATGCTTTTACTGTTGCTTTTGTTTTGTTCTCTTTTATTTTGTGAGCATTTTGCTTACATGTATGTATGTGCACCACATGCCTGCGGAGGCCAGAAAAGGGCTTCAGATCACCCGGAACTGGAGTCACAAGTGGTTGTCAGCTGCCATACGGGTGCTGAGAACTGAACCTGGGTCCTCTGTGCAAGAGGGCAGGTGAATACCCTTAACCGCTTAACCATCCCTCTGCCCCCACCCCCTTTTTTTCTCCCTTGAGACAGGGTTTCTCTGTGTAGCCCTGGCTGCCCTGGAACTTGCTCTGTAGACCAGGCTGGCCTCAAACTCAGAGATCACCCTGCTTCCCGAATGCTGTAACTGAAGGTGTGTATCACCACGCTCAGATGCTCAGATTTCTCTCTCTCTCTCTCTCTCTCTCTCTCTCTTTTTTTTTTTTTTTTTTTTTTTTTTTTTTTTTGGAGACAGGGTATCCCCAGTTGGTTTGAGCCAATAGGTAGTCAAGGATGACCTTGAACTTGAACTTTTGATCTTCCTGTCTCTACCTTCCAAGTGCTGGGATTAGAGATGTGCACCACCACAATCACTTTATGCAGCACTAGGAAATCAGACTCAGGGTTTTGTGCATGCTGGGCAAACATTCCACCAGCTGAGCTGTCCATCCCCAGCCTCTCGGAGGCAATTTTGAATTCTGCGCTGCAGTCCCGTCTCTAGACTTTTTTAGTCTACTAAATTGCACACAGTCATACTAATTGCACACAGTCAGCAAGAACACCTGATTTAGGGTCCAGGCTGAGCTGCCATCCACTTGAGCTGCTGTTAGGACCACTGCAGAACACTCTTTCACAAGAATGCTCCCCTGCTCCCCCAGACAGGGTTTCTGGCTGTCCTGGAACTAGTTCTATAGACCAGGCTGGCCTCAAACTCACAGAGATCGGCCCGCCAAAGGCTGGGATTAAAGGCGAATGCCACCACCACCAGGCCCACAAGAATGCTTTTTAAAAAGATTTTACTGCATTTTATTTTTGACTTATGTGTATGTGTGTGAGTATATGCATGTGTATGATTGCCTGGAGTGGCCAGAAGAGGGTGTCAGATCCTCTGGAGCCGGGTCCTGAGCTGCCTGATGTGAGTGCTGGGAACCAAACTCCCATCATTTGCAAGAGCAGCAAGCCCTCTGCCAGCAGAGCCACACCCCCAGTCTCCTGTGTATCGTTTTTCATAAAGCAGAATCATTAATTCCTTGAGTTGCCATTAAAGTTTCCCTATTGACTTTCTTAGAAATTGCATCGTAAAACTAGTCATCTGGGTGGATTTACCACTTCTCTCTGGAATGTTCTTCCAGTCTCACCTTCTGGACCAAAGCTTAGTATCCAGGAAACCTTATCCTATCAATAAGCAGTGTATAATAAGCTCTCAGCCCTGTCCCTGCAGAATGCATATCCATGTCTGAGACAGGTTGCAGGGTGCAGTCCCCAGCGCATAATGAACTCTACACAGAGCACATACACTTTTGTCTTCTTTTTAGAACCCCTATAAGCAAAGGCCTACAATGTTTAGAAAAGGACTTCTTTTCCAGAGGAACTTCTAAGCTAGAAACCACCAAGAGATGCATTTTCTTGGCTTGCCTGGCATTAATTACTGATGCGTGCACATGTTTTGCACAGACATTAATTCATGCTCCTTAAAACAAAAAGGAATGGCAAGTAGATCCAGCAATCTGCTCTTTAGTTTATTGGTTATGACTGTATCGACGGTAGCTCAGTTCCTACAGGATCTTAAAACAACTTTATATTGAAGTATACTAAAGACCCAGAAAAGCATGCTTTTAAAATTTTATTGATTTACTATTATTGCTGTGGGGCACATTCACCTGAGTGTCAGGTCACACATGTGTCGGTCAGGGGACCACTTTGTGGAGCTGGTTCTCCCTTCTCCCTTCAAGTGGGTTTGGAGGATTGAACTCAAGACTGTCGGGCTCCTGGGCAAGCACTCTTGCCCATCCTGCTGCCTCTACAGCCCTACAGTATGCTTATTTTAAGTGAGTATTGGTGAGCGAGCTGGGCCACCCAAGGCCTTACACATCTAAGCCAGTGCTTCGCTGCCGCTCCCTCCTCAGCCCTTTGGCTTTGTGTTCCCTTTTGTTTCCTTGTTGTCGTTTTGAGACAGGATGTCATATAGTCAAGGCTGGCCTCTCTCACTGTGTAGCCAAGGATGGCCTTTAACCCTCGATCCATCTCCCTCAACCTCTGGAGTTACTGGGATCACAGATGAGCACAACCACGCTTAGTATGTGTCGTATCCAGGGCTTTGTGCATGTTTTGGAAGCATTCTACCAATTGAGTTATACCCCAGCCCTGTTTATTTATTTTTAATTGGTGGATGGTGGAGTTGAGACAGAGTCTGTAGCCCAAGCTGTCTTGGAACTTACCGGGTTAACCAGGCTGTCCTTGAAGTTGGGATAATCCCCTGACTCTGCCTCCCGAGTACTGATTGGAGAGCACCATCATGCCCAGTTCCCCCAACCCTGTTGAATTTTGTCTGGAGATGGGGTCTCACTAAATTACACAGGCTATGTGTAGTGTGGTGGTACACCTGCGGCTTGGGAGGAGGTAGGAGGATCATGAGCTTGTGACCAGCCTGGACCACTCAGGAGCTTCAAGTCATCCTCAGTTTCGTAGAGAGACCAAGGAAGGGAGAGAGGGAGAGAGGGAAGGAAGGAGGGAGGGAGGAAGGGATGGATGGACAAGTGTAGTTGCTGGTCTTGAACTTCCAGCTCTCCTGCCTCGAGCTTCCAAATAATTGGGATGGTTAGGACAAAAGCTATGTTCACCCATCCACCCCAATACTCTAAATTGAAACGAGATTTAGTCAATGTGGCCGTCTTTGGGACACAGGTCACATGCCCACCGGGGCACAAGCATTCACTCAGACATATGAAAAAAGCACACACACACACACACACACACACACACACACACACACACACACACACAACACACACACCCTGCTCCGTTAGCGTAGCCTCTCTTCCTTGGAAACTCTTGTCTTGTCTGTAGTTTTTCCTGCTTCAGGCCATGTTATTTTTGGAATTGTAGGTGACTGCAAATTTAGAAGGATGAATGCCTTTATGCCTTCAACCTTAAAGAGAAGTAAGATAGTTATCTCTGCTTTCTAGGTAGACACTTCTGTAGGCTGCGAAGTCAAGGGGACAATTGCAAATGGAGGCAGAGGTGCCAGGCTTTCTTGTGGGCTGGAGTCAATAGTCCTTAGCAAAGGCAACTTCTAAATACCTCTTACAAGATTGTAGGTGTGAGGCACCACTCCCCACACTGTGCCTTACCCTCCCTCCCTCCCTCCCTTCCTCCCTCCCTCCCTCCTTCCTTCCCCTCCCTTTTCAAACCCCATCCTCTCTGCAAGAACACGAAACACTCTTAACCTCTGAGACATCTCTCCAACACCCCTTTTTATTTTATTTTAATTTGCCTTTAATTTTGTGTGTTTTGAGATGGGGGTCTTGCTGTGTAGCGCAGGATGGCCTCAAACTCTTGCTCTTGCCTCACTCAGCCTTCCAAGAACTGGAATTACAGCCTCACCATGCCTGGGTGAACATTTATTTATTTGTTTATTTTTGTGGTCCTGGGGATCAACCTAGGGCTTTGTCCACATGCTAGGCCAGCGCTTTACCACAGAGTCAAACCCAGTCTTTTCTTGTTTGTTTGTTTCTTGAGTCCAGGTTGGACTATGAACCCCAGGCTGTCCCTGAACTCACTTTGTATCCCAGGCTGGCCTGGAGCTCTATCTAGGCAGTGAGTGATGTTGATTAAAGGGTTTTTGTGGCAGAGTCTCTTGTATCCCAGGCTGGCCTCAAATTTGCTATGTGGCTGAGGATGATCTTGACCTCCTGGCTTCTACCTCCTTAGTACTGGCGTTGCAGGCAGGCACCACCACACCTGGCTAGGTTTTGGTGACTTCTGAATTATGTTGTTTGAAGGGTTTTCTGAGGAACTTTGTTTCCTTAAGCCTTTTGGACAAATGAGGACCACAGAGGGTGGCCCCATAGGCTACAAAAGTCTACGACATCCTTACTCTACTAGATCGCCAGAGAGTTAGACACATTTTTACTGCTAATACGTTTATAATAACTTTGTTCGTGAGAATCTTTGAGAGCAATCTACAGCAGTTTCATGCATGGATTCTGCTGCTTTACCATTCTTATTCCAAATATCTCTAAGAAAAATGGATATTTTTCTCTATGTGGGCAATCTACACTATACATTTTGTTAATTGTGCTGAAAAAATCTCAACTTCCAGCAGGGGAGAGATTTCAGCCACACTCCTGGTTGTCAGGGTTCTCTTTCCTTCCCATGATCCTTTGTTTTCCCAGTCTTCCTAGCTCGCTTCACTCCCTTCTACCTCCTGTGTGCTGGGATTAAGGGATGCCACCACACCTGATTCTGATGTCTTTTATATGGTATTATTTTTATGACTCATTCAACTTATCTGGTTCCAGCATTAGGTCCTTTCCTGTCCTTCCTTTATGAAGTTACCGGCGGTAATTCACTCTTGACCTTTTTTACTAGTGGTGAGCATTTGGACAGTTTCCATATTGGAGATGGCACAAATATGCCAACCTGGCTCATGGATGTGTGTGGTCCTGTCTCAGCTTGAGCTGTCAATCTTCAGAGACGGGGTTGACAAGCCTAGTAGCTCTGCATCATTTAAAGTCTCAAGGTGCCTGTCAGACTCAGACTTAGGTGTATTTTGAAGCCAGTGGGTAAGTCCAGTGAGTCACTAAAGAGGACTTTAAGGAAACGTAGCATCCAGAGAAGGAAGTACAGGCTGTGTTCTTAACCACAGCCAAAGCCTGTCATCCACATGGCAAATCATAGCAAATTAATTACTTGGCAAGCACTCTCCCCTCCCTCCGGTTCTGGGGAGCTAACTGCGGACTTTATGAAGGTCAGGCAGGTGCTCTATAGTAAGCCACAGCCCAGCCCTTATGTAATTGTTGGAATACTTTCTGTATCAGTATTTTTTCCCCTTTCCCCTTTTTTTTTTTTTGGAGATTTTTATTTAATTTTATTTTATGTGTTTGGATATTTTGCCTGCATGTATGTCTGCATCGTCAGAGGCCAGAAGAATGTATTTGATGCCTTGGACTGGAGTTACAGACAGACAGTTGTTAGCCACTGTGTCAAGGCTGGGAATTGAACCCGGGGACTCTGGAAGAGCAGTCAGTGCTCTTCGTCACCGAGAAGTATCTCCAGCCCCTTGTTTTTTTGTTTTTGTTTTTTTAAGACGTTTCCGGAATTTTTTTTCAAGTGCTTTTTTGAGGAATTGATTGTTTGTTTCTTTGTGAAAGGGTTTCATCATGGAGGCCAGGCTGGCACTAAATTCACAGCAATCTTCCTGCCTCAGCTTCCTCCCAAGTGCTAGGATTCCAGGCATGCATCATCATGTCTAGCCTTTTCAAGAGTTTTCTGTCTGTAGCTGGTTGGTTCTTCAGTGAAGAAGCCAAGGACACAGAGGGCTAGCTGTAGCTTCCCTGAAGGCATGCATCACATCATGGAGTCTGGGCCCACAGGTCCCATGTTCAGACCCCAGTCAGGTTGACCTACATCTTGCCCAGACATGGCAGTTCTGTTTGGGCCAGGCTCCAAGACCATTTCTACAAGATCTCAGAGCAGGGAAACTCCTTCAAGCTCTTGGCATCTTCCTCCCTCCCTCCCTCCCTCCCTCCCTCCCTCCCTCCCTCCCTCCCTCCCTCCCTCCCTCCTTCCCTCCCTTCCCCCTCCCTCCCTGTACCAGGGCCTGGCACATGCTAGGTGAGTGCTCTACTGACAAACTACATTCCCATGCCTCTTGCCACACTTTCTTCTCCTCCTCTTCCTCCTCCTCTCCTCCTCCTCTCCTCCTCCTTCTCCTTCTTCCTCTCTTCCTCCTCTCCTCCTCCTTCTCCTTCTTCCTCTTCTCCTCCTCCTCCTCTTCCTCCTCTTCTCCCCTCCTCCTCCTTCTCCCCCTCCTCCTCCTTCTCCTCCTCCTTCTCCCCCCCCCTCCTTCTTTTTCTTTTTTACTAAATGAGACAGGACCTCATGAAGTCCAGGCTGGCCTCAGACTCCCAGACTAGCCTAGGATGACCCTGACTAGGATGGTCCTCTACAGCCACCAGGTCTTGTTTCTGTGACTCCTGGTGAGCAAACCCAGGGCTTCGTGCCTGTTAGGCAAGTACTCTACCCACAGAGCCACAGCCTTAGCCCCGTCCCTTAACCATCTCAACAACTTGTTTTTGTGTCTAGAACAGCACATTCCACAAACCTGAGGAGAGGGGCAGGCTGTGAAAAGGAGACAGGCTGTGTAAACAGAGGGGCACTAACCAAAGTAAAAACAAAGGACAAGAGCACAGTGTGCGGCGTTTCAAATCCGCTTTCCTTGTAAAGTTGGACAGAGACAGAGCTATGGAAAAGAACTGATTAGTTAACAGCGGGGTTACTTGACGTTACCCCACCCCCACCCTCAAAGCCTTATCCATGAAAGCTCTCTACTACGGAGTTCCACGCCTGTCCCAAAGGTCACCGAGTGTGTGTGTGTGTGTGTGTGTGTGTGTGTGTGTGTGTGTGTGTGTGTGTGCATTAAGACAGAGGGGGCATGCAGACTCAAACAGACCTGTGTAGGAAATAAAGCTATTATCTCATTATCTCATTTTTCTGGCTTTTTAAATTTTCAGGTAAATGGCTGATGTTTTATTTGATGGCTGGGAGCTTTAGACAGAGTGACTTTGTTTTTGGTTTTTAGTTTTATTTGCCAGAGCCCAGGGCAAGCAACTAACTCTAAATCAGGATCTCCTGTAATTTGTTGTCGGGGTGGGGTGGGGTGGTGGTGGTGGTGGTGTACATGCATGTTGAGGGAGGGCAGAGGTCAATTTGAGTGCCTTAAATTGTTTTCCATCTTGTTTATTCATGGTGTGTGTGTGTGTGTGTGTGTGTGTGTGTGTGTGTGTGTGTGTGTGTATCAGAACACAGCTTGTGGGAGTCAGTTCTCTCCTTCCGCCATGCAGATTCCAGGGATCCAACTGATCATTGGTTGAGGCAGCAAGAGACTTCCTGCTGAGCCTTCTCTCTCTCACCCGATGTGAAGCTCATAGCTTTGGGGGGGCCTGGCTGACTCCTCTCCCCCAGTGCTGAGTTGACAGGCATCAGCTACAGTGCCAGCTTTTTACATGGGTGCTGAGGACCCACATCCAGGTCCTCATTCCTGCATGATAAGAGCTTTGTCGGTCGGCAGAACTGTCTCCCCAATTCCAGTCTCCTGCCATTTTTTACTGAGCAGTTTGACCACTTGTTTTGAGTCTTTGGGGTGCTATATTCCTACAATTGTTAGGTCACGTGGTGGTTCTATGTTTCACTCGTGGGAGAACTGCCCTCTGTTTCCCACAGTGGAACCTGTTCACACTCTCACCAGAAATGGACGAGGATTCCAATTTCTGCACATCGTCATGACACTTCGGATCACTTACTCAGGTTTTTTTTTTTTTTAAATCTACTTTCTCAGTAAAAAATGAATCATACCTCATAATAATTGACACACACACGTTCATGGGTGCAAGGGTGCACATGTTTGTGCTGGAGGTGTGTGCACGAGCATGTTATGTGGAGGCCGGATAACTCCAGTATCATTCCTCCTCAGCTCTGTCTGCTTTGGTTTTGAAGACAGGCTTTCATGGGCCTGCTGCTCTCTGGCTGCCCAGTGAACCTAAGAATCGGTTTGTCGCCATGCAGTGGTGGTGAACGCCTTTAATCCCAGCACTCTGGAGGCAGAGCCAGGAGGATTTCTGTGAGTTCGAGGCCAGCCTGGGCTACAGAGCGAGATCCAGGACAGGCACCAGAACTACACAGAAAAACCCTGTCTCAAAAAAAAAAAAAAAAAACAAAAACCCAAAAAATAAAAAAGAATCGTCTTGTCTCCTCCTCCTCCGGGTTAGGATTACAAGTATATACCATGGAGCTCTGCTCTATGTTTGTTTCTTTGTTTGGTTGTTTTTTTTTCTTTTTTGTTTTTTCAAAACAGTTTCTCTGTGTAACAGTTCTGGCTGTCCTTGAACTCACTCTGTAGACCAGGCTGTCAGTTTTTGTTTTATTTTGTTTTGAGACAGAATTTCTCTGTGTAGCCTTGGCTGTCCTCAAACTCGCTCTGTAGACCAGGCTGGCCTTGAACTCATAGAGTTCCTCTTTCCTCTGCTTCTCCAGTGCTGGGATTCAAGTCGTGGGTCACCACCAGAGCACCCAGCTTTTTACATAGGTTCTAAGGATCGAACTGGGATCTTCACGCTTGTGTAGTAAACAGTTTCCTGACTGAATTATCTCCAAAGCCCCTCAGAGAGTGTTGCATGTTGTATATTTATTGGAAAGATGTGTGTGCAGCTGCTTTTTTCCCCTTTTATTCAGTGTTGAGAATTGAGCCCAGGGCCTCATGTACATCAGGAAAACTGTCTTCCACTAAGCTGGGTCCCTAGGCCCTCTGTCCATGTCAGCTGGTTGTTTGCTGGGGTATTTCGTAGGTTCCAGATTCTTGGGCTGCACATGCAGTCTGAACACATGTGTTACTAACACGGAGACATGAAGAGAATGTTGTTTTTCCTTTAACTTCCTTGTTCTCAGCTTCTCTTAGGAAAACAGATCTGGACTTGAATTCCCACACACGAACTCTCTAAGGGCATTTGGCTTCAGGCCTGGCCACAGAGGGCCTTGGGTTTTGCAATCCCTATTGAAGCTGCATAGTTACTTTACGTTAGTTTTGGAGAGAGACTGACCGGCTTTGCTGGCCCTTCTCCAGCTCTTTCAGCTTATCCCATATGCATTAAGAAACTCGAATGTAGCAGCTCCCCTTTGGGCCAGGTGTTGAGGGTGTGTGTGTGCAGAGAAGGAAAATGCTCAGGCCTTTGAAGTGACTAAATGGCCGGGGTGGTTCCTGTGTTTATGAGCAAATTACACTGCTATGGGTTTCTAGAACTCTTTTTTTTTTAACATTTTATTTATTTATTATTTTATGTTTTTGATTTTTATGTTTTGTGTGTTTTTGCTTGTGTGTGTTATCTATGGACCACATGTATGCAATGCCTGTGGTGGCCAGAAGAGGGCGTCTGAGCCTCACCCCCCCCACCCCCCACCCCGTGTCTAAGGGTTTCTACTGCTGTGAAGAGACACCATGACCACAGCAACTCTTAGGAAAACATTTTATTGGGGTGACTCACTTATAGTTCAGAGGTTCGGTCCACCGTTATCACGGCGGGACATGGTAGCATGTAGGCAAGATAGCACAAGGGCAGACATGGTGCTGGGGAAGGAGTTGAGAGTTCTACGTCTTGATCCACATGTAACAGGAAGTGAACACTGGGCATAGTTTAGGTATAGGAGATAGGAGTCCTCAAAACCCACCCCCACAGTGGCACCCTTCCTCCAACAAGGCCACACCCCCTAATAGTGCCATTCCCTTTGAGGGCCATTTTCTTTCAGACCACTCACTGCACCCTGGAACTAGAGATACAGAGAGTTGAGAACTGCCTTGTGGGCGATGGGAATTGAACCGGGACTTCTGAAGGGGCAGCCGGGTGCTTTTAACTGCTGAGCCTTCTCTCCAGCCCTGAGTTCCTAGAACTTTTTTTTTTTTTTTTTTTTTTCTAGACAGGGTTTCTCTGTGTAGCTTTGCACCTTTCCTGGAACTTGCTTTGGAGACCAGGCTGGCCTCGAACTCACAGAGATCCGCCTGCCTCTGCCTCCCGAGTGCTGGGATTAAAGGCGTGCGCCTCCACCGCCCGGCTTGAGTTCCTAGAACTCTTAACTCTTTGGAGAAACTGCTAGCACCCCCTTAATACTGCGCTACCCTCTTGTGTCGCTTGATAGAAGCATGGAAAAAAGGAACAGGGAGGTTAGATACTCCCTGACGATCGGACTCGGGATGAAGGCGAAGGGCGGGCAGAGCAGGCCTAACGGTAACTCTCGCAGCTGCACCGGCTTCCATCCCCAGCTTAGCGGTTCCCATCCTTTTTGACCCTTGACATCTTTGCACATCAGCCTCCTTACCTTGAGAACGGGTGATTATAATTCTCACCCGTACTTCTTCATGGTTGGGGCTAGCCTGGCACTCACATGTAGCTCAGACTGGCCTCCTCTCAGCAGCCTTCCAGGTGCTGGGATTACAGGTGTGTGCCAGAGAAACCTGTTTTCTGAGGGTGACGGAAGGAGATGGAGTCTCTTTTCCGGGGACAGTCTGTCTTGGCTGACGTAGGACATCCTTACTGGAGTACCAGCTCCTCTTTGCCTGTTGCCCTGTGGTGCTTGAGGTCACCGTGTGGTCCAAGCGCTGCCATCCTTTGCTGGATGCGACAGCCTCTGCTTTGCCACAGCATCTGAAAGTGGGAACCTGGGGGCCCTGCCTGGGGAGTGTGGGACTCTTCTTTTCTGGGCACACAGCCGCTAACTCAGACCTGGTACCACCGTCCGGTTCTTAAACCCCTGGCCTGTTCTGTCTTTGAATTTCTGACCCAGAAGAGATAAACTGGCCCATTGAGGAGCCAAGGCATTGGTTCCCAGTTCTGGGTCCCACCATGAGCTTCACTGGTTCCCCGGGAAGAACCACAGTGACTGTCACCCTCCAGGAGGCAGGAGCTGGGGGCACAGGTGTGATAGCTTTTTGTGGTATCTGCCTGTCTCTGCATCAGGTTCCCCAGCCACCCCCGGTCACCTCATCATTTCCAGGGAGGTGCAGGAGGCTCTTGCCCCAGCTTATGATGGCCTTGACCCCATCCTGCTGCTTGCAAGTTAGGCTCGAGGTTAGGAAAAGAGAGCAAGGGAGGACAGGAAGTTTACAACACCTGGAGAGGGCCTGGGGATGTCGTTCAGTCTTCAGCAGAGAATGAAGCTGGGTGTGCTAGTGCATGCCTGTAACCCAGCACTCAGGAGGTGGAGGCAGAAGTTCAAGGTTATCCTCTGCTAAATCATAGTGAATTTGAGGCCAGCCTGGGATACATTAGACCTTATTAAAAAAAAAAAAAAAAAAAAAAAAAGGTCTAGAGAAAATCTATTGGTCCTCAATATACCAACATATTGTCAACAACTGGATTGCTAATTAGCTAGGTGTGCCAGAGTGTTGGTGCCAGCGGGGCCCAGCCTGGCACCACTCCAGTCCATGGTTCCTCTCTCCACAGCTCTGGAGCGGTGAATTGCACCAATCCCTTGCCCATCGGAGGCCTCAGTTACATTCAGGGCCACACCGACTCCCACCTTGTCAACAAAACTGTGGGTGGGTGCCTGGATGCCACAGCACAGAAGTTCCCCAACAGAGAGGCCTTGGTTATCCTCCATGAAAACATCAGGCTGAACTTCGCACAGCTCAAGGAGGAGGTAAGTACTGACCCTGAACCTTCCAAGAGCAGCCGCTGGTCCCTAGCTGTTATAGTTGAATGGAGCACCCAAGAGAGTGGGTGGGTGCATGCCCGTGGGGCAGTGTGCTGGGAACCCCTGAGGATCCTACTGTTGGCGTTAGGAGACAGAGGCAGAAGTGATCTAGATGTCTCTTGACCCAGGGGTTCCTGGAATATTTGTTTACTGTGTTGACTCCTTACCTTCACTGTGTTGAGTCCACCGAGGCCTGGCAATACTTTTGTTCCTAGTGACTCCTGGGCTAAGAGAGAGATTAGGATTCAGAGATCCCTCCTGCTTGTCTCCACCTCACCTGTCTTCCCCATCTGTTTATACCAGGTGGACAAAGCTGCTTCTGGTCTCCTGAGCATTGGCCTCCGCAGGGGTGACCGGCTGGGCATGTGGGGGCCCAATTGCTATGCATGGGTGCTTATTCAGTTGGCCACTGCCCAGGCAGGCATCATCCTGGTGAGAAGGGGTTTACCTGGCACCACTGGGTATGTGGAGGGATGTCGTTCAAGGGGAGCCTCTTAGATACAGAACCAAACCCGTGTCTGTCTGGCTTCCGGCTTGGTAGTGCTTTTACCCAAGCTTCGCCAAGGAGCCCTGGCAGAGTGTCGGATGCCGCTTTGCCCTTCCTGAGGGGTGCAGTGAGAGAGTGGGACATCTACCCAGGACACCGACATACACTCTCTGTTCCCCCAGGTGTCTGTGAACCCAGCCTACCAGGCCTCAGAACTGGAATATGTCCTAAGAAAGGTACCACTTGCCCCTGGTGGGCAGGGGAGTTTCTCATGATGTTTTATAGAGGCCGATGGGATGAGAAAGGACATGCTCAGTGGATAACATTACAGAGTGTCTCTCCTCAGGCTACATATGGTTGGGAGGAGGTCTTGGCTCCACAGAGTGTGTATGGATCAGCCATAAAGCTGGTGTGGATGTTAGGGGTGGAGTGTGTGTGTCGGGGTAGTGTGTGTGTGTGTGTGTGTGTGTGTGTGTGTGTGTGTTAGAGTAGAGTGCACCTTAGTGCATTGGAGGCTGTGTGTGTGTTGCTACATGGGTATGTCTGGATAGCTATTCAGGTGTAGGAGAAAGAGATCAAGACATTACTGATAGCCCCTAAGTCTGGGCTTCCTGCTGATCACAGGTAGGGGGACTTCTCCTCCCACAGGTAGGCTGCAAAGCCATCGTGTTCCCTAAGCAATTCAAAACCCAGCAATATTACAACATCCTGAAGCAGATCTGTCCTGAGCTGGAAAAGGCCCAACCAGGGGCCTTGAAGAGTGAGAGGTGGGTATGTCCTGGGTTTGTGGACTATCAAGTGACATCTCAGACTCCTACCTCCTACCCAAGGTGGAGCTGATGTCTTCCTGGGCTGTCTTCTAGCCGCATGTCACCATCCCCTCTGTCTCCCAGGCTCCCAGATCTGACCACAGTCATCTCAGTGGATAGCCCTTTGCCAGGGACCCTGCTGCTGGATGACGTGGTGGCAGTCGGTAGCAAGGAGCAGAATCTGGCCCAGCTGCGGTACCACCAGCAATTCTTGTCCTGTTACGACCCCATCAACATCCAGTTTACTTCGGTAGGACAGCGGTCTCCAGTCCCAAGCCTAGATGAACCCTGTGCCCTGGCCATGTGGCCCCGGGGATGGAGAGATGGTAGAGAAAGTCAGGAGAGCGACACTCTCCTGATTCCGGCCTCCAGCCCTCCTCTCTGCCTCCTCTCTGTTTTTGTTACTTGACCCTCCTGGGTCCTGTTGCTTCCAGCCCAGAGCAGATTTACGGGAGTCACCAGGGCTGGGAGAGGTGGACCTCATGGAGCCTATCAAGGGGAATGAGGCCCAGAGAGGGAATTTCTCCAAACCCATGGAGCTAGTTAGTGGCAGATCCTCTGAGCCACCTTATATGACATGTAAACTGGACAAAGGCAGCCGTGTGGCGTGCTCTTTTGCACTTCTGCACCCTAGCATCGGGGCCTGCACAGCTCACTGTGCGTAAGCAGAGGGAGGGGATGGAGTCAGGACAACCACATCCTCCTACTCTTATGACTCTTAGCCCCCAGCTCCTCTGAGCAGTGGTCAAAGATGGGAAGGGAACATTGACCGAAAGGCCAAGCTGTCGTCACTTGCTTATCTTCTTAGGGGACCACTGGCAGCCCCAAGGGGGCCACTCTTTCCCACCACAACATTGTAAACAACTCCAACATGATAGGCCAGCGGCTAAAGTTGCACACGAAGGTGAGATTGGGATGGGCCCTGGTGCGGGGCAGGGTGGGCCTGCTTGTCGGGCTCCCCCTGCTGGCCGGAAGAACTGACTCCACGATAGACCCAGCCTCCTGTCTCCATCTCCAGACTGCAGAAGAGTTACGATTGGTCCTGCCCAGCCCCCTGTACCACTGCCTGGGCTCCGTGGGGGGCACCATGGTGTCTATGATGTATGGTGTCACTCTCCTCCTGTCTTCTCCAAGCTTCAATGGCAAGAAGGCGCTGGAAGCCATCAGCAAAGAGAAGTGGGCATTGGTGGACAAGCCGCCTGTGGGCTGATGAGACCCTCCAAATCCTCACTCCTGGACCCTTTTCTGAGATGCTTCCTTCCTCCAGCCAGGAGACCTGGGATGGGGGGGCGGGGCTAGAGGGCCGGGTCCCACCTTGAGCTTCTTCCTGTTCACTGAGAGTTCTTGGTGGAGAGGGAAGGGGGGGGCCCTCTCACTTCTAAGCCTAATCTTGAGACCTTCCTTTGTGCAGAGGCACCCTCCTGTATGGCACCCCCACGATGTTTGTGGATGTTCTGAATCAGCCAGACTTCTCCACTTATGACTTCTCATCTATACGTGGAGGTGAGGAACCAAGGCTTGAGGCAGGTCAGCTTCCCTGACTCTGGTGAAGCCAGTTTCTTATGTAGACGGCAGAAAGGGACACCATAGAAAGGTAGCCGAGAGGAAGGTGTCCCTGGATCTGGGCCAACCTCAGCTTTTATGTGGTGTGCCAAGGCTCAGGGTCTCTCTCCTTACATGAGCAGGTGAAAGGGGTCTAGCGGACTAAAGAATGAGGACATGTGTTAGCTCCTCTTGTTTTTCTGTGATACTGAGGATTGAACCAGGGGCCTCCTGCATGGCGGGCAAGTGTTCTGTGACAGAACTGTGTCCCCAGCCCTTTACTGAGTGTTTTTGAGGCAAGATCTCACTAAGCTGCCGGAGCTGCCCTTGAACTCACTCTGTATCCCAGTCAGACTTGGAACTTGCAATGCTCCTGCCTCAGCCTCCCAAGTAGCTGGTATTCCAGGCCTACACCACCAATCCCATCATTCCTCTCTTCCTGATTCAGGTGTGATTGCTGGGTCCCCAGCACCCCCGGAGTTGATCCGAGCCATCATCAACAAGATGAACATGAAGGAGCTGGTGGTGAGTGGTGGTCAGAGCCAGGGGACGTCCGGGAAAGGCCAGGCCTGTAGTGAGTAGGGACTGACGAGCCAGACCAGAAGCCCCAAGGTGAACCTCCAGGTTGTTCTCCGCTTCCTGGAGCAGAGGTGAGGCCAAGCTGTGAGCTTATTAACCAACGCCTGGTGAGGTGTAGGGGAAATTGATAGGGAGTGAATATTATACACACATAAAATTATGTTTATAGGAATCCGGGGCAGAGATGCAGCATGGGAGCAGGTGCAGCCAAGCACTGTATCCTGTTAGCACGTCCTGGCAGGCAGGGACTGGGGACATGGGCTTGAAACCCTTTCTGGCAGTGAGGGTGGGACAAGGGCCTGGTGTTTGTTTCCAAATGGCAGGGGAGGCGGGAACTGGGGGAGGTGGTTAGAGGGGTGTGGCCACCCCAGTGACCACTGCATTTTGGCTCTGAGAGACTCAGGGTAGGGAGTTCTGCACTGGCTTCCCTGAGAGGAGCCACGCATGGTGCCTGGGGGAGGCGCTGTGTCCTCCCTTGGACCCCATTAGGTGGAGCTGGGGTGGTAACAAAGAGTCCAGGGCTCCCTGCCAGGATGTGTCTAGGTGTGGGCAGCTCTGTGCATCTTCGGCAGAGGCTGTGGGCGAAGGTGTGGATGGTAGGGGAGAAGTCAGTAGTCACTCCAGTCACTCCAGTCACCAGGACTGGCTCAAACAGGACCTGCAGTAAAGGAAGGACGGTTGTTAGGTCTTCAGTCACCCAGATGGCATCAGCGAGAATGGTGGAAATCCTAGGCCAAGCCCTTGGAGGGGGAGACCCAGTCTTCCCCTCCTTTTCCTGTAAGACAGGGGGTCTGATCACCCCTCCAGAGATGGCGTCATGGGAGGCAGCAATACCCTGGCTGGAATCTCCAGAGGCAGACAGTGGTGGCCTCCCCGCCCGGCCCCCACCTGTTTAATGGCGGCCAGCTTTCTTGGACCTCTTGGTGGGGGATTTGCAGCTGCGGAGGGCGTCTGTGTCACGAATGCGCTGACCCTTGAACTTGGCTGGTGAGGAGCAGGTGGCATCTGGCCGAGAAGTCTTGGCTTCCAACCACCTGCGGAGACAAAGAGTTGCTGGACTTGGGGAAGCTGGGTGGGGATGCTTGGGGAAGGGGCAGTGACCAGGATGGACTCGGCCCTGGAAAAATCTGGAGCTGTCATCTTCATTGGACAAGTGAGAAAACTGAGCCACTCGGTCCCAGACCCACTAGGTAGCCAACTAGGATGTATGTCCAGGCTGTCCTAACACAGGACCTTCATGCGAAGGAGAAACTGGGGACATGTGGAGGAATATGCTCACCGCCGAAGGCCACGGAGCTGGCAGGTGCATTTCCATGGGTTGCTGGCAAGAGTGAGGGTCTCCAGGTTGTCGAAGGGGAAGGTGGAGGGCAATTGGTTCAGGCGATTGTTCTCCAGATGGACGTGTTTCAGTGTGGTCACACCCAGGAAGGCACCATCTGAGATCTGGGAGGGATGGAAGGCAGAAGTGAGAGAGCCTCACCTCCAGTCCAGGCTCTCCTAGCTCTCTCCTCAGAGGCCGGAGGCCTGGACACAAGCAGCCTGTTGAGGAGCTGCGATTTTCCAAGAAGAATGACCGAGTTGTCTAGATGATGTAATCCACAACACCCTTTGGAGATGGAAGGTGTCCTTTCCAATACGTAGATGGAAAATGTTCAGGCCTTTGGCCAGGATCACCTAGCCGGTAAACAGTAGCTGCAGGGCCACACCTTGCCCCCCACCTCCAAGACAGTACCCTCCCTGCACAAACACTGGTCTGGGGAGCAGCCAGAGCTTGGCTCGGAGAACCCAGGCTGGCACACAGTGAACCTGGTTAGTGTTTGGTGGGATGGGCAGTGAGCCCAGGCTCCCCACATCCCCAGGGTCCCAGGATTTCCCCCAGTACTGTCCTCATTGCTCCTCTGCCCTCTGCCAGATGCTATTTGTGGAGCCACCTTGGTGGGGACTTTGGCCAGGATGGACGGCTCCAGAGGAAATGTATTGGTGCCCTCATCTGAGCCCTGGTGCCACAGTTCCGGTCTGGGCTCCCCATTCCAAATTGTTCCACTGCCCACCACTCTGACACTAGGGTGGTCTGCCTTCAGCTGGAGTGAGGCCAGGCTGAAGAAGGCCCACAGAAAGCTCTGTCTACCCAGACAAGGTTACCCCAGCCCAGATTGGCTTCTGCCCTGAGCTCCCTGTCTGTGTCCTCTCTCACAGCCTAGGTTGGGATGTGACATTCTCTAGTAACAAAACTGTCCTCTATTTTGTTCTGGTCCTGGCCCAAACCTCCTGGCTGAAACTGTGTGCCAGGGGGGTGATTTTCTAGTTCCAAGAAAAGGATTTTGCTCCTACATAGCCCCACCTGGCTAGACTGGTCAACCCAGTGGGGGATGAGAAGGGGTAGAAGTCTAATGACCGTGGAAGACAAAAGTCAACACTATCTGGGGGACAATGAGACAGTCAGTCTGTTCTGTGAGGAGACACTTTGGGGGGTGTGCCCAGGATCACATGTGTTCCTTCACGAGCCCCATGAGCACCAAGCCTGCACCTTGGTGGAGCCTTTTGTCTGTTTCCCTACTCAGTTGAAATGGACCTCAGGTTGCAGTAAAATTGGGTGTGTTCGGGCCCACAGAGGGGATGGGGCATCCATCAGGGTCTCTGAGGGTACGGAAGAAGTCCCCTAAAGGCATCCCCTCCGCCACTCATCCTCCAGCCCCTCATTTTACCTTAGCACACTGGCCAGCCCCGCCAGGAACAGGGACTCTTTGTGAGTCGGAGTCACTCAGCCTCTCTGTAAGGTACCTCAGTGGACAAACCTTCCTTTATGGGATGGCAGGCTTATTGGAGACCGGGAAAACGGCAGAGGAAGGGCGGAAGGCTCGACAGGAAGAGATGCCTGCTGCTCAGTGTGGGGTTTGGGGGCAGACGCCTCCCCAGAGGCCATTTGTGAGACCAGAACAGCCCATCTCTTATAAGGAGGAGTCCCGAGAGAGCGTTACTGAGAAGCATAGTGACCAGGTGAGGGAGAGAGCGATAGGGGTTGGGTGATGTGTCAGAGTCTGAGAGAGGTGGCAGGGCTCCTTGCTTTGATGATAACTGGGGGGGTGGGGGGGGAATAAGGAGTCCAGGAGGAGGGACTAGGCTGGCCTCCCAGCAGAGAAGGAGCGAGGACTCTGCAGCCAGGGCACTCACCTTCTCCAGGTTGGTGTCGTCTAGCCAGAGGGTCTCCAGGTATCGGCCGAAGGACTGGAAGGCGTTGTCTGGGATGCTCTTCAGAGGGTTGTGGGACAGCTTCAGCTCCTCCACCACCCGAAGTTTGCTCAGGGCAGCCGAGGGGTAGCTAGAGAGCTGGTTCTTGTCCAGGTGGAACTTGGCGAGGTTCTCCACATCCTCCAGGGCGCCGGGCTGCAGGGAACTGAGGGCGTTTTCTGACAGGTAGAGCCAGCGCAGGTCCTTGGCGCCCTGGAAGGCTCCAGCTCGCAGCTCTCGGATTTTGTTATTGTTGAGCTGCAAGATGAAGAGGTTGACCAGAGGGGAGAGCAGCCCCCGGGGCAGCTCCGAAACCTTGTTGTGGTCTAGATAGAGGTAAGTGAGTTCAGTCAGGTCGTCGAAGGCTCCAGCTCGCAGCACCCGGATGTCATTGTGGGACAGGTACAGGTAGATGAGCTGCTTCAGGCCTCGGAAGGCCCCGGCGGCCACCTCGCGGATGTTGCAGTGTTGCAGGTGCAGCGAGACCAGGTTCGGCATGGTCCGAAACGAGTTGGCAGCCAGCACTGGGAAATTGTTGCGCTGGAGGTTGAGCAGTTTGGTTGTCTCTGACACCTTGGGGATCTTCTGCAGCCCCACCTTGTCACAGATGACATGCTGCAGGTCGCCATGGCAGTGGCAGTTCTGGGGGCAGGCGGCCAGCGCCGGCAAGAGGATGGCAAAGAAGCTCAGACTGAGGAAGAGCACGCGGGCCATGGCCGGGATGCCTGGAGTCAGGGCTGGGGGCTGCGGCGGCGGCCCGGCGCTGGCAGCGGCAAGTCCTAGATTCTTGGGTCTCTCGGCCCATTTATAGGGCAGCCCTGACCGCAGCTGGCAGCGGAGCCAGCTACTACGTGGAGCATCGAAGCCACTGACTTAACCCCCTCCCGCCCAGAAATGCGCCCCCTGTTCTCGATGGCAGGGGGCTCTTTCCACAGCAGGAGATCATGCGTAGTGTTGGGGACCCTTTTCCCGAGCCCCCGCCCCTTGCTTCCGGCTCGCAAACTCCATGCATCACTTCTCCCTATCCTCCTCCACCTGGACCCCCCACCCTTCTGGTGGGGCAATAGATGTGTTGAGGACCTCTGAATTTCCACTGGGCAGAGGGAGGCGTTCCCAGAACTTATTTATTTGCTCAAGTTTGAGACTCCACGTCCCCCTCCCCCATACACCCTTGGCAGACAGGTCACCCTGGGCTCAGGGAGGGAGGAAGTGGGGCCCGACAGCCGGATGCGTCTCGCCGCTGTCTGGCAGCGGTGCTTTAATGGATGGGGCTGTTTGTGCCCTGCAGGCGAAGCGTGCGAGCACCTCTGTGGGTTGGGCTCCGCTTCTGGGTAGACCCTCCTCAGTTCACCCCAAGGAGATGGGAGAGCTGGTTAATGATGCTGGTTGACAATGGTCCTCTCGCCTCTGCCCCTCCTCCGAGTCCTGTCGCCAGGCCTGTAGGAGCCCAGGTTGTGGGCTTTCCCATGACCCCTCTCTCTTAGTTCTGGGCTTCCTAGTCTGTCCTTTGCACCCGCGTTCCCCTTTTCTAGGGCTGAAGGCTAAACAGAGAAGTGGGAATTGGTGTGTGTGGGGAGTGAACCACAGGCCACTGGACAAGCACGGTTGCACATTCCCCCCCTTAATCTCCCCAAATATCCCCATTTCTGGATCCTCCCCTCCCCCGTGGTTAGGGACCCACCCCTAAGGGGGTCGCACAGTGGCGGCCCGGTGGCGCCAATGTGTACTTGGCAGAGGCCAGACCTGGGCAATGACCCCAGGACTGTGTGAGCTGGTGGGAGGTGGGGTGCTGGCTACAGGCGACAAACCTGGGCCAGATGCGAGGCTGTGGGCAGCCCCGCCCTAGTGGACCCGGCTTCTGTTCACTCGCCAGCCACACTGTCTGGAGTCCTGTGGAGAAGGCTGGGTGAGCAGGCAGGTTACAGTTTTGGCCCAGGGCGAGCTCTGGATTGCCTGGCAAGAGGTGCTGTCTGTTTTGGGAGGTGGTAGAGGAACCATACCCCAACTATGCCAGAACCACACCACCTGACACACAGGAATGGAGGCCACCAACAGAGACCTGATAGAGTACAAAGTGTCTGGACCTCATGACACCCAATACATAGTTATGGGGTTTGGTCTCCAGGCCTGTTCTTCCCTAAGCTCCCCTGACCCCTTTGCCTCTAGAATGCAGGGTGTGTGGGTCTTTCTTGGCCTAGAATGTTCTCTGACGGTATTTAGGCTGGTTGCTAGTTTTTCTGTTGCACAGGATGTTCTAACCACTGGAGGTGCCACAGACCTTTTAAATTCTGCTGGGGCTATATTTTTGTTTTGATGAAAATAAATGCATAGGAAAGTCTCCAGAACTTCCAGGGGCGCCCATCCTAAGACCAGGCGCTTGTCCCAGGTTGGAGGGGAGTTGTGTCTGTGTGTCTGTACGGCTCCCAGCTAGATCAAGCAAAGCAGGCTGGCTTTCTCATCAAGTTTATGGGGCCTTTGGCTAGGAAGAGAGGGACAGAGGATGTGGTGGCCTGAAATCGAGAAGGTAGGACTGAATCAACCTGGAGATGGGAGAAAAGAAGTATGGGTACTGCTGATGCCAGAGGCCACAGGCGCCACAGGGGAGTGACAGAACCCTGGCCATTAGAGACTGGCTTCTATTCTCAAGTTTGTTTTAGACCCGGGGCCCTGCAGAGATCTGCACTCCTGGCTCCTGACCTCTGGCTCCTGTCCCCTCACCCCGGATCTCACCATTCAGCTCCCCAGGGTAGGTCATCTCAGCCCTCTGCTCTCACTCAGTTCCCTCCAAGCCGTCTTTCTGGCCCCTCTAGGTTGCTTATGGAACCACAGAGAACAGTCCCGTGACCTTCATGAACAACCCCGAGGACACCCTGGAGCAGAAGGCTGAAAGCGTGGGCAGAATTATGCCTCATACGGAGGTGAGCCCCCGACGGATGCCCCCAGAGCTCACCTCACACCACTTGAGGACAGTTGGGGCTTTCCGCCAGGCATCCAGACACCTCGCTCAGCTATAGAGGGCCCCAGCAACGGGGGCTTGCTGGACCTGGCCCGGCTTTGTGGGTTGAAGCGAGGAAGGGGAAGAGCTGGAGCAGCCGCCCCGAGCAGCCGCCAGCTGCGCCTCTCCTCAGCCACCCTTCCTGTCTGAGGTGTGTTTTTGCCAAGCCCACTGTCTGTCTTGGGGCAGCGAGACCAGTCTCAAAAATGAGCCAGAACAGAGATTTTTTTTTTTTCCTTACGCAGCTCTTACTTCCCTTGGGCCCTGCCTCTTCCTCTTTTGTCTGAGCATAAACTCTTCTTTTCCCAAGCTCTCTGTCCCTGGAAGGCCCCTTACACTTCAAAGGCCCGGGACACTCCCCAGTCTCAGACTCCTGGCTGTGACTCCTCTGTGGCTCCAATCATGTAGCTTTATTCGGCTATTACTGAGTGTCTGTGCCTCTGGGATGCACCCTGGGCACTGTCAGAGAGACCTCTTTCTCCCGTCCCCGAAGTGCAGACATGGTAACGGGCAGACCCAGTTTTCCTTGGCACATTGGCTGGGGCTCTTTGTCTACTAGGATTTCGGGTTCTCCCTCTCCTGATCACATGGCACAGCCATTCTGTCATAGTCGCTTTCTTTGCTGCCTTGTGGGAAGTGAGGGAGACAACGATCTCCCCTTCTACATGGCTCATAATTCAGCATCTGGCCTGGCACTCTCCGGCCTCCTTCAAGGCTGCTCACTACCCATCCCTGTCCCCTCCGGTGTGAAAATACAGCAGGAATTTAAAAG
The DNA here is from genome assembly GCF_049852395.1 of Peromyscus maniculatus bairdii. Taxonomy (NCBI): domain Eukaryota; kingdom Metazoa; phylum Chordata; class Mammalia; order Rodentia; family Cricetidae; genus Peromyscus; species Peromyscus maniculatus. Next base: position 81,531,377 of record NC_134859.1, on the reverse strand, counting down.
GCGGGTGGCACCCCCTACACACACACACACACACACACACACACACACACACATACACACACTCACTCACCCTCCCCATGGTTCAGGCCCAGTGTGGGTCTCTCTGCACGCCGATGGGTCTATTCTAGCTTCATGTTCTTTTCCCTGGTCTGGGATGAGTACACCCAGCAGCTTCTCATTTCTGGGGGGGGGGGGGAGAAAGGAAAGCTCCCCCCACCCCAGTCCCCAGGGAAGCCAGAGAGTTGGAAGCTCAGGCTGGAAACTGACCTGCTGTCTCAGGCCCAGATCGTCAACATGGCGACAGGGGAGCTGACCAAGCTGAACACGCCGGGGGAGCTGTACATCCGAGGCTACTGCGTCATGCAGGGCTACTGGGACGAGCCGCAGAAGACCTTTGAGACGGTCGGACAGGACAAGTGGTATCGGACAGGGTGAGATGGCGAGATGATGTGGACGCTGGCTCCCAAGCAGGGCTGGGCTCCTGAGGCTGAGCTAGGAAACTAAACTACACAGAAGACCTTTGAGACGGTCGGACAGGACAAGTGGTATCGGACAGGGTGAGATGGCGAGGTGATGTGGACGCTGGCTCCCAAGCAGGGCTGGGCTCCTGAGGCTGAGCTAGGAAACTAAACCAGCACACGGAGGCCATGGGTCCCTCTTGTCCTAGAGACTTGGTTTCCAAAATTCGTCTGGGCACAAATAGTGGTAGCGCTCTTGGATGCTACGTGTGAGGCTACAGATTCAATCCCCAGTAGCGTGGGAATGTGGGGGATGGGGAGAAGAAAAAAAAAAAAAAACCAAACCCTTGCTGGAGATGTATCTTAGTTTCCAGTGTCCTTTCTAGTACAGTGAGGTGCTGGGCTCAGTCTTCAGCACCACAGGAACTAGCACGGGGCACACAACTGTAACCCCAGCACTTGGTAGAGGGCAGGGTCATCCTCAGCTACAGAGTGAGTTGAGAGCCAACCTGAGCTGCATGAGACCTTGTGCCCAATAATGGAAAAAAGAATGGGTTGTGGATGCAGTTCAGTGGGTAGGGTGCTTGTCTTGCATGCAGAGTCCCGGGCTCCACCCATAGTGCCACATAATCCCGGGCATGGTATGCGCATGTTTGTAACCCTAGCGCCTGGGTGGTGGAAGCAAGAGTATTAGAAGTTCAAGGTCACTCTCGCGTGACCCTGTCTCAAAACAAGCAACAAAGAAATTCCCCTAAGTCAAAATGTGTGTCATGGGGGTGAACCCACTTCTCACAGTGGTGAGACCCCGGGGCATCACACGACATTTGCGCCCCCAGAGTCTGAGCCCAGAGTCTTCAGGGAGTTGTTTGCTATTCAAACACAAGGAAGGACCTCTCCAAGAGCAGCCAGAGCTCTTAACTGTTGAACCATCTCTCCAGTTCCTAGATTTCTCTTCCTTCTTGCCTGCCTTTCTTTCCTCCTGTCGTTCTTTCTTCCTGAAGCTGAGGCCTGAACCCAGGGCCTTGCAAGGCAAGTGCTCTCCCGCTGAGCTAACCCCCCACCCGTGCGTGCGTGCGTGCGTGCGTGCGTGCGTGCGTGCGTGCGTGCGTCATGTATTAGATCCGCACATTCGCCGTCCACGCCTGCTGTGCGTCAGTGCTGTTCCCAACCTGATGGATGTGGGAAGCAAGCTGAGGAGGGGCCTCCTTCTTCCCACGTGTCTGGTGGAAGAAGACAGATCATGTCAGACATCAAATAAATCAAATGGGGTCACAGGAGAGGAAGTGGCTGTGGTGGAGAAAGAGGATTTTCTTAGACCAGGGTCAGAGAAGGCCTCTGGAAACATTTGAGCTGAGACCTAAATGACTCAAAAAGAAGGCATCCATAAAGACAAGCTAATCTATAAATAAGAAGACGGAGAGAATGGGGTAGGTGCTGTGCTGATTTTCCCCCCTTCTTCCAGCCTAGCCTATAGGTTCCAAAGACGTTTTTTGTTCCTGCGGGGACTTCTAGAATCTAGAGCAATGGGGGACACATAGTAGATGCTCAATAAATGTTTTGTGACTGGGTGAACAAGTGAGCTAGCGGACTAGCACCCTAATGCCGAGGTGAGATGCCACTCCCAGGTTTCTTCTTCCAGAGACATCGCCACGATGGATGAACAGGGCTTCTGTAAGATCGTAGGCCGCTCCAAGGACATGATCATCCGGGGCGGTGAGAACATCTACCCTGCAGAGCTGGAGGACTTCTTCCACAAACACCCACAGGTGCAGGAAGTGCAGGTGAGGCACCGTGAACCCGGTGGTACCCCAGGATTAGCTGGTGAACAGGAAGGGGTTTGCGTTAGGCTCCTGTTGCTGTGACGAAACACCATGATCCAAAGCAACTTACCGTAGTCCATCACCCAAGAGAAGTTGGGCTTGGGATTCAAGGCAGGAACCTGGAAGCAGGAACTGAAGGAGTGCTGCTTGCTCCCTGTGGCTTACTCAGCCTGCTTTCTTATAACACCTAGGACCACTAGCCTAGGGATGGCCCACCCACAGTGGGCTGTCTCCTCCCACATCAGTCATCAATCAACATAGGCTTCCCCCGAGGCCAGCCTGGTGGGGGCGTTTTCCTACGTGAGGTTCTCTCTTTCCAAATGACTCTAGCCTGTGTCAAGTTGACTTTAAAAATGCGCCAGCCCAGGGTTGCGGTGTGGTATTTGTCTTTGACCTTCGATAGGTGGTCGGAGTAAAGGACGCGCGGATGGGAGAGGAAATCTGTGCTTGCATCCGGCTGAAGAGTGGCGAGACCACCACAGAGGAGGAGATCAAAGCTTTCTGCAAAGGGAAGGTGGGACCCCCAACTGCCCTCACTCACTCACCTGCCTCTCCCTGTCTGTCATCCCTGGTGTGTGTGGGAGGGGGGTGGGGGGGTGGGGGGGGTGGGGGGGTATGTTGCCTGATGAACCCAACCTCCCAGCCAAGGGAGCGCTCTGACCTTGGCCAGCCTCACACTTCCCTCTCCGGTCTGCAGATCTCTCACTTTAAGATTCCCAGATACGTTGTGTTTGTGGACAGCTACCCTCTCACTATCTCAGGGAAGGTGTGTAAGGTGGAGGGAACTGGAGAGGGGGTACTGGAGAGGGGCAGGGCAGGGTGGGGTCTGGCGGGCCCAGTTGCGGAAGGCCCAGTGGTCCCACCTCTTCCTCCCTCCATAAGGAGCTGGTGAGGCTGGCAGAGGAGGGTCCAAAAGTCACTTCGGGGCTTTCTTGGGTTTTGCTCTTGTCCCCCCTCCCCCACTGTCATTTCCTAGGCAAACCAAGGATGGTTGGTTACCATGGTACCAGAGCAGCAGACGCTCACTCTTGTCTTTCTTCTAGATCCAGAAATTCAGACTCCGAGAGCAGATGGAACAACATCTAAAACTGTGAAGCAAAAGAGGGACCTCCCAGAGCCCCTCAGTCCTCCACACAAAGGAGGGACCTCCCAGAGCCCCTCAGTCCTCCCACACAAAGGAGGGTCCTCCCAGAGCCCCTCAGTCCTCCCACACAAAGGAGGGTCCTCCCAGAGCCCCTCAGCCCTCCACACAAAGGAGGGTCCTCCCAGAGCCCCGCAGTCCTCCCACACAAAGGAGGGTCCTCCCAGAGCCCCTCAGCCCTCCACACAAAGGAGGGTCCTCCTCAGCCCTCCACACAAAGGAGGGTCCTCCCAGAGACCCTCAGCCCTCCCACACAAAGGAGGGACCTCCCAGAGCCCCTCAGCCCTCCACACAAAGGAGGGTCCTCCTCAGCCCTCCACACAAAGGAGGGTCCTCCTCAGCCCTCCACACAAAGGAGGGTCCTCCCAGAGACCCTCAGCCCTACCACACAAAGGAGGGTCCTCCCAGAGCCCCTCAGTCCTCCCACACAAAGGAGGGTCCTCCCAGAGCCCTTCAGTCCCCCCACACAAAGGAGGGTCCTCCCAGAGCCCCTCAGCCCTACCACACAAAGGAGGGTCCTCCCAGAGCCCCTCAGCCCTCCCACACAAAGGAGGGTCCTCCCAGAGCCCCTCAGTCCTCCCACACAAAGGAGGGTCCTTCCAGAGCCCCTCAGTCCTCCACACAACGGAGGGACCTCCCAGAGACCCTCAGCCCTCGTACACAAAGGAGGGTCCTCCCAGAGACCCTCAGTCCTCCCACACAAAGGAGGGTCCTCCCAGAGACCCTCAGTCCTCCCACACAAAGGAGGGTCCTCCCAGCCCTCTCAGGCTCTCCTGAGCCCTCCCCACGCCCCTTGTCATCTTGAGGACTTGGCATAAAGAGTCCCCTGTTTGGCCAGTGTCTGGTTGGTGTGCTCTCTGCAGCTCCTGTGGGGTGGAGAAGGGAAGAGAGGAAGGGAGCCAGCTCCTTCAGATCAGCCCTTCAGGCCCTCTGCTGGACATTACCTACTTAATCCAAGCCGCACCCTGTCCCCTGGAAATCCCAAGGCCTTCCTTTTTCTTGTCTGTCTTTGTGTGTGTTGGTTTGAGACTGGATCTCCCTGTGTAGATTGTACTGGGATTCACTATGTAGACCAGGCTGGTTTTGAACTCACAGAGATCTCATTGCTTCTGCTACTGGAGTGTTGGGATCAAAGTCGTGTACCACCATGCCTGCCTTAATTTTTGTTTTTTGTAAGCTTTACTCATTAATCGTTGTTCAAATTGTTGCTACAGATTAGTCCAGAAATAAATATTGCTGTGTTTTCCCCCCAGCACTGAGAATCATAAAGCCCCTCACAGGATAGATAAGGACTTTTCCGCTGACCTATACTCCCAGCCCAATAATTATGCAATTTTTTTTGAAATAACAGATTTGAGGGCTGGAGAGATGGCTCAGTGGTTAAGAGGACTGGCTTCTCTTGCAGAGGATTTGAGTTTGATTCTCAGCATCCGCATTGGGCAGCTCACAACCACCTTAACTCCGGCTCCATAGAACTGCATGCCCTCTTCTGACCTCTGAGGGCACACCCCCACACACACCACGTGATATATACTTACACAGACACACGTAAATAAATAAAAATAAATCTGTAAAATAACAGCTTTGTTGAGCAATAACTCACATCCTATCCAGCTCACCCACTTTAAAGCATATTTTCCTCCAGCATTTTTTTTTGTTGTTGTTGTTTTCGAGACAGGGTTTCTCTGTGTAGCTTTGCGCCTTTCCTGGGACTCACTTGGTAGCCCAGGCTGGCCTCGAACTCACAGAGATCCGCCTGGCTCTGCCTCCCGAGTTCTGGGATTAAAGGCGTGCGCCACCACTGCCCGGCTCCTCCAGCATTTTTTATATCTGAATGTAAGTATAACTATCACCAAAGCCAACTTTAAACATTGCCATTACCTCCTAAGGATACTCTCTAGGGGTTGGAGAGATGGATCAGTGCTAAGAGTACTGGCTGCTCTTAGAGAAGACGTGGGTTTGTTTCCCAGTACCCTATGGCAGCTCATGACCATCCATAGATCCAGTTCCAGGAGATCCAGAGCCCTCTTCTTACCTCTGTGGGCTACCTGGTGTGCATACAATGTACAGGCACATACAAGCAAAAACACTTGTATACATTAAATTGATTTGTTTATTTTTATTTTATGTGTATGAATGTTTTGCCTGCACATATGTTAATATACCTTGTGCATGCCTGCTGCCCTGGGGGTCAGAAGAAGGTGTTGACTCTTCTGGAACAGGAGTTACAAATGATTATGACCCTCCATGTGGGTGCTGGAAACTGAATCCAGGTCCTCTGCAAGAGCAACAGGTGCTCTTAACCACTGAACTACCTCTCCTCTGTTTCAAATATAGAAAAGAAAGCCAGGCGGCGGTGGCTCACGTCTTTAATCCCAGCACACGGGAGGCAGAGGCAGGCAGATCCCTGTGAGTTCGAGGCCAGCCTGGGCTACCAAGTGAGTCCCAGGAAAGGCGCAAAGCTACACAGAGAAACCCTGTCTCGAAAAACCAAAAAAAGAAAAAAGAAAAGAAAAGAAAGTCTGTGGTCTTACTGGGTATGGAGGTATATGTTTGTAATTCCACTACTTTGAAGGCAGAAGCAAGGTGATTGCTGTAAGTTCAAGGATAACCTGGGCTACATAATAGCAAGTCCAAAACCAGAAAGGAAGGAAGGAAGAAAGGAAGGAAAACTTTATACTTATCATTCTTTATCTTTCTCAACCAACCCATTTTTTATTTTATTGTACAATTTTTGATTGACGAACCCGAGATTTCTCTAATGAACAGATTCTGCCTCAAAAACCCAAAAGAGGAAAAAAAAAAAAGTCAGAATGGTTTAGAACATGGAACAAGACAGGGGGGGGGGGAGGTCAGTGGCCTGCCAGTAAGTAGCTAATCTTCATGGCCCTTGGCAGGTCCCTTGTCCAGAAAGAATGGTGGCATTAGCCTGATCTTGTAGACTGTCTATCCTCTGATGCCCAAAAGTCAGCCACTGGACACTTGAATAGGTCAAAATAGCCAAGGGTTTCAGCGAAGGCAAACTTCAGGCCCCAGAAAAGTAATGTAGACAACAGTGACCGCAATTCAGTGACCTCACAGAGTGTCATCACCACAAAGTTAGTGGGAAACAAATGACTAATATTACTTGGTTGTGTGACCCCCAAAAGCTAGTGGGACTTTGTTTCTCTGTCGTGGGGATGGGACCCCGGGCCTCAAGCATGCTTTGGCAACGTCACTTAGCTACATCTTCAGTCTCATTGACGTTTTGTGTGTTCGAGGTCAGGTCTCATGTAGTAAGCTAATCTCAATCTCCTTGTGGAGCTCAGGATGGCTGCTTAAACTCTGGATCCTCCTGCCTCCACTTCCCAAGTGCTACAGTGCCAAGTGTGTGCCACCATACAGGGCTCACAATGATCTACTATTATTTTTATTGATGTTTAAATACTGTTTAATGACTGTAGGGTGTGGGTGTAGATGGCACAGCATACATGTAGAGACCAGAGGCCCACCTTCCAGAGCCCATTCTGTCCACCACACTCAAGGTGTTAGGCTTGCATCCTTGGGCCGATTTTGCCCTCCGAGCTGGCTTGCTGGCCCGTGGTTATTGATTTTAATGTTGAGTAAATTCAGGCAACTAAAATCCAAGTGAAGCCCGATTGGAATTTATGTGGTTGTTTCCCTCAACTCCACTGTTTCCCCACTTGAAAGAGACAGAAATAACCTTGTCGACAGCCCCGAGCTCCTGTGCATGGGGCTGCCACTTCTGCAGCCCTGAGCTCCTGTGCATGGGGCTGCCACTTCTGCAGCCCCGAGCTCCCTGCACGGCCGCCCCAGCATCAGCACCTCCTTACTTTTGAAGAGCTGAGTGTTCCGTTTAAGTTCCTCTTAAGGACTAGGCACCCTTCCAGATGCCCTCACATGCATCTTCTCTTGAAAGCTTCCCGGCAGCCCCATTAAGTTAGCATCAGTCCATGTCACAGAGGTGACCCCGAAACACAGGGAGATCCACTTTCTTGCCCAAAGACATGAAGTCACCTGGTGGATTAAGAAAATCTCCCCAGCACAACTTCGGTTCTCTTGACTTGTATTTGTTTCTTTCCATCCCTTCTCGCTCTCCCTTTTTGTGAGACAGAAGCACAGGCCAACCTTTAACTCTTGGCAATCCTCCTGTCTCAACCTCCCAAGTGCTGAGATTACAGTTGTGTGTCCCTATTCCTGGCATATGTTGTGTTCTTCTGTTGTTGAGCCAGACACCAAGGTTATCCAGAGATCTCTGTGAGTTTAAGGCCAGCCTGGTTTAAGTAGTAAGTTCTAGGCCAGCCAGGGCTACATAGTGAGACCCTGTCTTAGAAAAACAACAACTAAACCCCCAAAACAACAACATAAATGAAACCTGGATATGGAAAAGCAGAATTTATGAACATGTATGTTTTGTCTTAGAGTCACACAGTTGATGAGATCACTGACTCTGGCTAAAGGAAGACTAATAATTAATCTTAATGTCTACCCGTCTGTGGTTTGCATCCCTTTCCGCTTTCAAAAACGCATAAAAGAGGACCAATGAGAGAGGGATCAGTGGGTAAAAGACACTTGTCACCAAACCTGATGCATTGAGTTTGGTGTCTGGGACCCACGGAGTAGAGGCAGGGGACTGACTCCTTTAGTTTGTCCTGGGATCCTCACATAAGCCCTGTGGTGTGGGTGTCCATACACACGCACACCCAGGTAAGTGAAAAAGGTGCATAAAAGGCCCACCAGTAGGGTTAATCGCAAGATGACAGCTGAGAGGTTCTGAACCACCATTGCTTAAGGCAGCTTCCTTCTCCCAGCGCTGTCTCCGGAGCCGTTAGTTTCATCGAGAGAAGATGCGAATCTTCTAGGCCCAGCTGTCTGAAGCAGGTTCATTTCGCACTGGTTATCACCTTGCCTGGATCCTCTCGCCAGAACACTCAGTCATGTTACACGAAGCATATGCATTCCTTAGAGACAGCAAGAGAGAAAAGGCTAGACTCACTGAAGCTGGTACCCTAGGCTCAGGAGAGCTATGCCGTGGATGGTGTCTCATCTGTGTGTGCCCCGCTCTCCTGCAGCTGAAGGATAGGAAAATGACCCTCCCTGAGTCGTGTGCTCGGGGGCCACATACCACTGAGCTACAAAGCACTGAAAGACGTTCTATTTCTCGAGAGGATACGGACAGAGAGCTTGGCCTGTTGTGTCCTGGTCCTCCTGGGTGGTATACGTCCAGAACCTTACCTTCCCGAGAATCTAGAAAAGGGGATGAGAACTGCTTTGCAATGAGTGACTTCAAAGCCCATGATCCTTCCATCCTGGGGACAGTCCCTCCCAGTCTCCCCCGTGTGTCCTGCCTCTCTTGCACACACCATCTCTGCCACCTCTTCCATCAGATGCCAGGGATTGGCCTGACTCCGGCCACAGCCCATTCTCCTGGTCAAGCCAATACCCTGTGGAATTCTTTTCTTTTTCTCTTTTTCTGCCTTTCCCTCCCTCTCTTTCTTTTTTTTTTTTTTTTTTTTTTTTTTTTTTTTTTTTTTTTTTTTTTTTTGGTTTTTCAAGACAGGGTTTCTCTGTGTAACTTTGCGCCTTTCCTGGAACTCACTTGGTAGCCCAGGCTGGCCTTGAACTCACAGAGATCCGCCTGGCTCTGCCTCCCGAGTGCTGGGATTAAAGGCGTGCGCCACCACTGCCCGGCCCCCCTCCCTCTCTTTCTTTAAAAATACTTTTATTTCATGTGTATGGGCATTTTGCCTGCATATGTCTGTGCATCACATGCATGAAGTGCTGGGGGAAGTCTGGAACTGGAGTTACAGATGGTTAGCCACAGTCTGGGTGCTGGGTCCTCTGGAAGTGATCTTGAACTCCTGATTCTCCTCCTTCCTCCACCCAAATTTTAGGATTATAGGGCTGTGCTGCCACACGTGGCTTTCTTTCCTTTCTTTTTTTTAAACCAAGTTTTTTTTTTTTACTTAATTAAAAAGAATGTGATTGAGTATTTTGCCTACATGCATGTCTGTGTACTGCATGCACGCTATAATTATTTATTTGATTATTATTGTGTGTGTTGTGTGCACACATGAGTTTGGTAGGAGGCACCTGTGGAGGTCATAGGACCACTCTGTGGAGCAAGGCTCTCCCCTGTCACATATTTGTGTGTTCCAGGGACCACTCAGGTTAGTGGGGCAGCTGTCAGTCAGTTCTGGGCTGAGCCGTAATGTCTGCCCCCTCTCTTTTTTTGTTTCTTTGAAACAGGCTCTGAGCACGGGGTCGGGGCACATAGGTGCCTGAAATCAGGTCATAGTCTAACTGACGGAAGAGACATAACCAAGTCAAGAGTCAGTTCAGTGACAACATTGTAAGCAACCGACTGAAAGAACTAAGAGTTCTTGCATGGGTCATGACTAGGCTGTGAGTACGGCAGTGTCCAGCAGGTGGCGCCGCAGACTCGAGGCCCAGGGCTCTCTAGCCGCGCCGGGAGAGGCAATACGAGGTCACGCACAGCCCGTCTGACTTCCGCCGGGGCGACCCACGCGGCTCGGCTCGGGGCACACCCTTGCTGGGCGCGCTGTCGAGGTCTCGGATCCCTGCCTTCTGCCGCCCTTGCACGCCATGGTTCCCTCCCAGGTCCGGCCCGGGAGATGGGCGGCCGCAGCCAGGGCGGCCCAGAGGCGCCCTCGTGTGGACAGCCCGGGACAGCCTCGGAGTCCCGAGCCCGCGAGCACGCGCGCGGCGCTTTACGTGCACGTGAGTGGGCGGGGTGGGGTGGGGTGGGCAGGAGGGAGGCGCTGGCCCTGGCTGGCGCTGGTCCCGCTGTTGTTAGTCCACCTGCACCCTTTCTGTGCTCCCACATCACCCCTGGCCCTAGTGTCTGTCCCCCACGTCCTGCCCCACCGGAAAAAAAAAAGTCTTGTGCCAAAAGCCCTCAAGAGTGGTGCTCACCAGCTGGGTGACCCTTTGGAATCTGTTTGGTCATTCTGGGGCGCAGCGTGGCTTAGTTGTCGCAGCTACCGCTGACCAGCCACAGAAAGGGAATGGGGATGTGTGAGACAAACCCTGAAAGTGGCCTGGGCAGCCCAGAGTCCCACCGCAGCTTGCACACGCACCCCCTTGTCACCCAGTGGCCCTATTGCGAGAAGCGCTGCAGCTACTGCAACTTCAATAAGTACATCCCCCGCGGCGTGGAGGAGGGAGCCTTGCGGAACTGCCTGGTGACTGAGGCGCGCACGCTGCTGCGGCTCAGCGGGGTGCAAAGGTCGGTAACACCGAGGACCAGGGCTCGGGAGAGAGGACGGCGATAGGTGGACGTCCCTTGGGGCTTGCCCAGCTTTTATGGCTCCATCCTCTTCCTCCAGGGTGGAGTCCGTGTTCTTTGGTGGAGGAACCCCGAGTCTGGCCAGCCCTCACACTGTGGCTGCTGTCCTGGAGGCCGTGGCACAGGAAGCCCATTTGCCTGCAGATTCGGAAGTCACATTGGAGGCCAACCCCACTTCAGCCCCGGGTTCCAGGCTGGCAGCCTTTGGAAGAGCAGGCGTCAACAGGCTGTCCATTGGTCTGCAGGTGACCCACCTCACCCACCCTGTGCCAGTTCCCGCAGACCCCAAGGTGGCATTCAGTCATTGGGAAAACATCTGGGTACCAGGTCCAGTACACAGCAGACTGTGTAGTTACACTTTGTTTTGTCTGTTGCTGTACTGGCCTATACACTTCCTGAGGCAGGCTTTGGGATCATCATCATCATCATTAGTGGTGGTGGTGTTGTTTTGAGACATGTACCCCGTAGCTCAGGCTAGCCGCAACTTTGATCTGTAGCCAAAGATGACCTTGAGCTCCTGATTGGTCTGCCTCTTAGTTTTGGGATGACAGACACGTGCAGCCATGCCCACTTCCTGTGGAGCTGGGGACTGAAGCCAGGGTATGCGAGGCAAGCGTTCCATAAACCGAGCTCTATCTCCAGCCCTCATTACTATTGTTATTACTTTGAGACCAGAACTCACACTATAGCTCAGGTTGGCCTCGTACGGCAGTCTCCCTGCCTCAGCCCTCCACCCGTTGGGATTACAGGCACAAGGCCTGGCTAGTTTACCCTTTTGGAATCCAGGTACTTAACACAGTACCTGCCACAGAGTAGGTGCTGCGTGAGTGTGGATGGGGAGGTGGCTCAGTGGTTGAAATGCTTACTGGGCAAGTGTGGACCAAAGTTTGGGTCCCCAACGCCCACACAAATGGTCAGTGGGTATGGCTGCCTGCCTGTAATCCCGGCACTTGGAGACACGGACATCGGAGTCCTGTCCTCCCCTCCCCTCGCTTAATGCTGGCTAGCCAGACCTAACCATGTTGTTACCATGTCAGCTAAACTGTGGTTTTGACTCAGTGAGTAAGGGAGCGAAAATTTAAGGAAGACTTCCAATATCAACCTTAGGCTTACACACACACACACACACACACACACACACACACACACACACACGCACACGCACTTGCCCTCACCCTCACACATGTGATTGGAGATGGAGTGTGGTAAATACTGCCTCTAGAGGGAATCTGTAAAGAATGCTGGAGTACAGCCTGAGGGACACCCAGCCTGATGAAATCCCGGAAGCCTTCCTGGAGGAAGTGACGTGTGAGTGAGACAGAGCAGGTGTTTACGTGTCAAGGGGGTGTGGGAGGAAAGGGCACAGGATGTGGAAGAACTTTGCATGTTTTGGGGGAAGCTGTGGCATTCCCTGTGACTGGAGAGGCTGGTAACAAGGCTGCCAGACAGGACCGAAAGCCTTCAGGCCTTGTGAGAGTTTGGGGTTTCTCCTATCAAGGAGCCTCTGAAGGTGTGAATCAGGGGAAATCTCTACTAGGTTGACCTCTGATGTTTCTGTATCCAGTATCTCCATTTACCACAGGGTAGACCACCTAGGGGTTGGGGTCATAACCTGATGGAGGATACATTGTATCTGGATGTTCTTGGTCAAAATGCTTCTCTCTCTCCCCCCTCCCCTCCCTTTCCCTCCCTCCCTTTCCCTCCCTCCCTTTCCCTCCCTCCCTCCCTCCCTCCCTCTCTCTCTCCTTCTCTCTCCTTCTCCTCCTCCTCCTCCTCGTCCTCCTCCTCCTCCTCCTCCTCCTCCTCCTCCTCCTTCTTCTCTCTCTCTCTCTCTCTCTTTCTCTCTCTCTCTCTCTCTCTCTCTCTCTCTCTCTCTCTCTCTCTCTCAGGTTTTCTAGCCTTCTCTGGCCTTAAACTTGTTATGTAGCCGAGGCCAGCTTTGAACTCTTGATCCTCCTGCCTTTACCGCTCCAGGTATTGGGATTACAGATGTGCACCACCACACCTGGCTTCTAATTACAGGGAAACATCAGTTAAATCTAAATTAAGAGACCCTTGGGTGTGGGTGTGGTGGTATACAATTGTCATCATTCATACGCAGGAGGCTGAGGCAGGAGGATTAACCTGAGTTCAAAACCAGCCTGAGCCCTTTAGGGAGACCCTGGTCTCAAAAGGAAGCAAAAACACACAACAGGCGAGAGTTCTAGGGATTAAATTTAGCACCCTCCATCGAGGAGTGCCTCTGGGTACTGCCTGGACCACCTCTACGTTCTCTCTCCCTTCTGTGAGTTGTGTGTCCCTCGCGTCTGCGCCCCAAATAAGGCCGAGCCTCGCTGCCTCCCTCGGTCACACCCGACCCTCTCTCCCCAGTCCCTGGATGACACGGAGCTGCAGCTGCTGGGCCGGACTCACTCAGCCGCCGACGCTCTGCAGACGCTGGCCGAAGCCCGGCGCCTCTTCCCGGGCCGGGTGTCGGTGGATTTGATGCTGGGGGCTGCCGGCACAGAGGGTGGAGCCGTGGCTCCAACGGCTTCAGAAACTGCTGCACCACTGTGACGACCACCTCTCCCTCTACCAGCTGACCCTGGAGCGGGGCACCGCGCTCTTTGCTCAGGTGCAGCAGGGCACCCTCCCAGCGCCCGACCCCGACCTGGCTGCTGAGATGTACCAGGAGGGCAGGACCGTCCTTCGAGACGCTGGCTTCCGCCAGTACGAGGTCTCCAACTTTGCCCGGAACGTGAGTGCTGGGCCTATCTATGGCTGGAGGATTAGTGGGGTGCGATGTGACCGGGGACTGAGGCCTTCTGAAGAGAGAGGCTCCCGTCGGGTGCTCTCAGACCTGAGAGATATTGTGGGATATTCTCATCAGATGCCGCTGACCCGAATAGAAGCCAGCATCACCGCCTTCTGTGCTGACAACTCCCTCCTTCCCCACAGGGGGCGCTCAGTACCCACAACCGGACTTACTGGCAGTGTGGTCAGTACCTTGGCATCGGGCCTGGTGAGTCGATTGTGAACAACCGAAAGCATGATTCAGGAGAGGAACATTCTGGTTGTGTGAACCTGGACTGCACCTTTAACCTCTCAGAGCCCGTATTTCCTCATGCAAAGTACACACACACAGCCTTTCTGTATAGAACCGTGGAATGGGGATCTTCAGGCCTGTGCAACCTCCGGCTGTGGTTCTGAGTGTGGTGTAGATCAGAAGCCCCTGGAGGCTTTTGTTGCAACCCAGAATGCTGGCGGGGCCCTCCCTCCAGGACCTCTCATGGGCAGGGCTGGAGCGATTTCCATCTATAGTGGTCTCCTCAGGGACCACCCTTTGGAAAGTCCCTGGTTTAAATCCAGTAATTCACCATGTTAACTTGTATCAATGTGGGGGTGGGGGTTGTTTATTGATATCATCAGGAGCCCACGGACGATTCGTGCCCCGGGGAGCTGGAGGCCACACCCGGGAAGCACGGATCCAGACACTGGAGCCAGACAACTGGATGAAAGAGGTGATGCTCTTTGGTCATGGCACCCGGAAGCGTGTCCCCCTGGGCAAGCTGGAGCTGTGAGTACCTGGGCTCCTCCTTCCCCCAGGGTCTCCTGTACCCCAGAAGCCCCTCCGTGTTTTTACATCTTTATTGCCCGCTTTGTGTCTCTCACACTGACCGACCATACCATGTGAGTTCTGAGCATCCCATCCCATCCCATCCCATCCCACCCCATCCCATCCCATCCCATCCCATCCCATCCCATCCCATCCCATCCCATCCCATCCCATCCCAGCACTGGGTTTAAAGACCGTGAGATCGCTTCTCTAAGAGCCCGTGTGGTTTTCTTTCAGGCTGGAGGAGGTTTTGGCTCTGGGGCTGCGCACTGATGTGGGGGTCACTCATCAGGTAAGGGACTGGGGGTTTTTAGATATATCAGCTCCTCCTAAGAGTCAGAGAATCAGTCACTTCCCAGACCCTACTCCCTCCATCCTCTGGGTTGACCGCTGGAGGTTGGACCTGGCCAGCTGAAGCCTGATGGCAGAAGCAGCCAGCAGTGTAGTATAATGGTTACGACTATAGACTAGGGCTACAGAGTCCTGGTTCTGTTTTGGTTTCCATTTTTCAAGACAGGGTCTCTGTTTGTGTAACTCTGGCTGTCCTAGAACTCGAGTTGTAGACCAGGCTGGCCTCGAACTCACAGAGATTCACTTGCCTCTGCCTCCCAAGGGCAGGGATTAAAAGCGCGTGCTACCAAGCCTGTCCCCCATATACTCTTCAGTACCCTGAAACTTCAGATGGGAAGCGTAGTAGATAATGGCTGGTCAGATTCAGAGTTACTGTGAATGAAGTCTGACAACAGGAGAGAGAAGAAGAGATCTGGCCTCACTAGAAGCTGGGTTTGGGTCTCCACACGCAGGAAGAATGAAAGTGCCCGCTTTCCCTCTGGCCGGTCGACCTGTCCTGCCTGGTGTTCATGAGCATCATTGCTCAGACCCCATACTGGACTTTCCCTGACCCCTTTCCGGATCCGGCCACGTGGCCCTCAGCCAGCGCATTGCCGTGACTCTTCTGGTCTTCTAGCACTGGCATCAGTTTGAGCCCCAGCTGACCCTGTGGGACGCGTTCGGAAGCAGCAGGGAGGTGGAGGAGCTGATAGCACAGGATCTGCTGCTGCTGGACCACAGGTGTGTGGGTGCCGGGGGCCCTGGGGGTCCCGGGGAGCCCTGACTACCGAGGTAGGCGTGCGTGGGAGGGCTGCCATAATGTGTGTGCCCCCTCCTCTTCCAAGTGGCAGAAACAAGGAAGACTGGTAGAGAAGGACGGGTCTGTGGAGTCCCCGGGGTGCATGGGCAGGAGTAAGAATCACACCCAGGCCTCTCGGTTTCCCAGGGGTCTCCGGTGTTCCTGGGACGGTCTGGCTGTGCTGGACTCGCTGTTGCTGACTCTCCTGCCTCAACTCCAAGAGGCCTGGCGGCACAGGACTCCCTCACCTGTGTCAGGAGGATGACCTCAGCGTAGGGCAGCACCAGCTGGACGTGGAAGGCTGAGCCAGCATGGTGGGCAGCTCTCTTGTGCCCGCAGGTGCTTGCCTCTCTGCTATAAGTGGCATTGCTGGGCTCTGATATCCCCATGCAGATGGCTCCAGTGAACTGGGAGAGAGGACATCTCCGGTCCAGGAACTGATATCCACACAGCATCCCAGGAGTTACAGATCAGCGTGTGTTCTCTGACTGGGATGTACTCATCACACACTGGCCTTTGTCGGCTCTTTTGTAAACCCAAAACAAGCAAGATTTGGAAGTCACTCTCCAGGGGACTGTGTCCATCAGAGAAGCCTCCCTCATTCTGGAATAAAGCCCTGAGTTAGCTTGTATGATTCAATAGAACTAAATCCCCTCCAGGTATCTTAAACAAGAAAAAACAAACAAACAAACAAACATAGGAATGGGATATTTATGAAACCATTTGAGAGGCTGGAGAGATGGCTCAGTGGTAAGAACACTGTGTCTAGAGGATCAGGGTTCAATTCCCAGCAGCCATGTGGCAGCTCACAACTGTCTATAACTCCCATTCCAGGGGATCTGGAGCCTTCTTCTGAAGGACATTGATGCAGGCAAAACACTCATATGCATACAATAAAAATAAATATCTTTTTTAAAAGAGATTTTTAGTCAAGGCCATTTGTTGTACAGAATGTATTCTATACTCTGGGTATGTCTGATTGTTTCCAAAGGGTTGGATTTGAGTTCAACTTTTTAAAAAAATATTTTAATTTTATCTGTCTGTCTATCTATCTGTCTGTCTGTCTGTCTGTCTATCTATCTACCTACCTATCTATTTATTTGGTTTTTGGTTTTTCAAGACAGGATTTCTCTGTATAGTCCTGGCTGTCCTGGAACGGACTAGGCTGGTCAGAAATCCCCCTGCCTCTGCCCTCTGAGTGCTGGGATTAGAGGCATGTACCACCACCACCTGGCTTTTGAGTTTTTAAAAGGTATTTGTGTGTGTGTATGTGTGTGTGCCACATGTTGTGCGAGTGCCCATGGGAGCAAGAAGGGAGCATTGGCTCCTGAGCTGGAGTTACAGACCAGTGAGAGCCGCCTTGCTTGGGCGCCGCACTCTGACCCAGCTGAGGAGCAGCGGAGGAGCAGCAAGCCCTGGCAACTGCGGGGCCATTTCTCCAGTCCGTATTTTTAACTTAAAAAAATGTGTTTTTGAGACGGTGTCTTATGCACCCCAGAATGCAAATTCACTGCGAGCTGAAGAGAACGCTTCACTCTGATCCTCTGCATCTGCCTCCCGAGGGCTGACTTTGCAGGCACCCGCTACCACACCCGTTTGTCGGAGATGCTGGACTTCACGCTGCCAGACAGACGCTACCAACTACCTTTTCAGCCCTTTCAGGTTCAGTATTTTTTTTTTATTAGATTTATCTATTTTACTTTATGTATATAAATATTTTGTGTTCGTGCTTGAATGTGCAGCATGTGCATGCCTGTTGGCGCCCCTGAACCTGGGGTTATGGGTGGTTGTAAAACCATGATGTGGGTACAGGAAATTGAACCTGGGTCCTTTGCCAGAGCAACAAATGCTCTTAACTGTTGACCCATCTCTCCAGCGCCCCAGGTTAAATATTACACAGCTTCATCTTTGCTTTGAAATGAAGGAGCTCATCATCTGTAGCGTGATCCCATGAGACCAAGGGGTGTGTGTGTGGAGGGGGGGTCATTTGACCAGTGATTTTGGCACTTACTGATTCTTTGCCAAGCCGTTTATTGATTGATTGATTGATTGATTGATTGATTCTTTTTTCCCTCCAAGACAGGGGTTCTCTGTGTAGCTCGGGCTGTGTTAGAACTCACTCTGTAGACCAGGCTGGCCTTGAACTCACAGAGATCCACCTGCCTCTACTTTCCAAGTACTGGGATCAAAGGTATGTGCCACCACTGCTGGGCACTTTTTTTTTTTCTTAAGACTTATTTATTTATGCATATGAGTGCTCTAATTGCATGTCTGCCTGCATGACAGAAGAGGGCATCAGATCCCATTACAGATGGTTGTGAGCCACCACGTGGGTGCTGGGAATTGAACTGGGAACCTCTGGAAGAGCAGCCAGTGCCCTTAACCGCTGAGCCATCTCTCCAGTCCAGCCAAATCATTTAAGTTGTAGATTGCAAAGTATTGTTTTCTCACTCTCTTATTCCTTCCAAATGCAGTAATTGCCATTTCCCCATAAAAAAGAACGTTCCTTTGTTTTTGTTGCAGTGCCAGAAATCTGGGCTATGGCCTTGCTCAAGCCGGACAACTGTTCACTGCTGAGTTTCTCCTTTTTTTTTTTTTTTTTTTAATGGGCTGATCCTCAGCGTTAGAATCCAGATTGCTGCTCAGGCCGCGCTCACCTGCAGCAGCCTTGTCCTGTGATAGAAATGACAAGCCTGTGAGTCCCTAACCCTTAGCAGGCTCCTGAGGTGTTCACCTCATGGACCTCAGGTAGTCATACTCCTTAGCCCTGGGAGGGCCTCCATGATGGGTATGCCTCAACCAGATGTGCCCTCCTCTTCAAAGTGGCATATTCCTTCCTGCCAACGCAGCACCCTTCTCCTCTGCTGCCCGCAGGGGACTCAGAGACAGCCTGGTGATGCGAAACCTCCCCCTTCCCCTGAAACCTGTAGGAAGGGACCCCCGCTTTGCCTCGGGGAACTTGAATTCTCTTCAGAGCTCCAGTCATGTTGTCTTTGTGCCCATAACACTGGGGCCGGAATGCTCCTCAGAGACTGTACTGTGCGGCTGTCTATTTGTGTGTCTGTGGCACTAATACTTCTTTCTTTCTTTTTTTGTGTTTCGAGACAGGGTTTCTCTGTGTAGCTTTGGTACCTGCCCTGGATCTCGCTCTGTAGACCAGGCTAGCCTTAAACTCACAGAGATCCGCCTGGCGCTGCCTCTGAGTGCTGGGATTAAAGGTGTGCGCCGCCACTACCTAGCACTAATACTTCTTTTAATAAATCTCTTACCCCAGAAGACAAACCTAGTGTCCCCTTGAGCCACTTCCAGCCTTTCCCTCTTCATCTGGAAATTGTGTGTGTGTGTGTGTGTGTGTGTGTGTGTGTGTGTGTGTGTGGTTTGTTTAGCTGTATGCTGTGGTTGTGTGTGTGTGTGTGTGTCTGTGTGTCTGTGTGTGTGTGTGTGGTTTGTTTCACTATGTTGGGGCTGGAACTCAGGCCCTCCTGACGTTAAGCAGTCCTCCATCACTGAGCTATGTCCTCAGCCTAAGGTTCTGTAACTGATTCCTTATCATGGCAAAGGGTACCAGGGTGCCAGAAGTGTTTTAGAAACCCTGCAGGTGGAAGCATGCGGGGCTCAGCCTCTGGTGGATGATGAAGGATGGTGCTCCCCCCACCTCCCAGGGGTGAGCACGTGTATTTCCCATGTGCTGGTGGGTGTGAATGCCAGTCCTTCTGTGACCCTGTGGTAGCTGTTACTCCCTCTCCTTTATTCATGAACTATTCATCTAGCACCAGTGGTGTGCCAGGCACTGTACTGGGCATGAACAGAGGAATAAGACCTGCCCGTGCTCTTAGGGAGCTTGATGCCATGTTGACAGATGTTCAGAGAGATACAGCCTGGGGTTGTTGGTGAAGGTGTTACAGACAGCTAAGGGAGCGTAAGGGCGTTTGCCCAAAAGAGGGTCTGAGAGTTAGGAAGGAAGGAAGTTTTGTTTTTCTTACCAATTCTTGTACCCCTAGAGCTCTGGACAGTCTAGGCTCAGAGCAGCTGCTGGGTGGCCTGCACTGCTCACGGTCCCTGCCCCAGCCTTCCCCTGATCTTGATATTCAAGAAGCTAGCATAACGCTGGAGGAGGTGTTCCATCAGATAAACCGGGCCGCTCGGGTTTCTCCTAACTGCCAGGGCTTGTGCCACCTGAGATGGCTGGGTCCTCCCTGCTGAGGCACCTCAGGGAGCCTGTGTAGGGGCTGGATGGGAGCCAGGGCCAGATCAGGGTGGCCCCAATCACCTCCCGTGACTCAGCCTCGTCCCACCCTTTCCAGATGAATCAGAACCTCCTGGAGGGGGGGCCCAGGAATCTAGCTGTTGAATCCGTCCTCGAGGCTCCAGACACAGGCCCAGTGGGGAAAGCCCTGAAGACTGTCTTCTGCTCCCTTCCATCCTGAGGTGGGGACAAGGGCATGGTTATGTCCCCATACGGCAGAGTAGGAGTGGAGCCCCCATGGCTGGTCCATGGAACGGGTAATCTTCTCTTTGGGGACTTCGGCTGTTGTCTTCTCAGAACTGTTGTGTTTTTAGACAGGGTCTCATGTAACCTGACCTCGAGCTCTGTGTAGCTGAAAGTAACCATTAACTGCTGATCTGCCGCCACCGCCACCTCCCAAATGCTAGGATTTACGGGCATGTCCCACCATGCCTGGCTCTTCTCCTACACTGACATCATTTCTAGGTTCCATGTAATACCTAATGCAGTATAAACCTATGTAAACAGGGCTGTCGAGATGGCTCAGTGGCTAAAGGCACTTGTCATCAGACCTCACAACCCTAGTTTGGTCCCCAGGACCTACATGGTCGGAAGGAGCTGCCTCCTGTAAATTGTCCTCTAACTTCCACAAGAGTGCCATGGTGTGCCCAGACACCCTAAATAAATAAACATAATTTTTAAAAATGTTGGTGGTGGGGGGGCGGCATTGCTGGGGTGATAGCTAATCTGTTAAGAGCAGTTGGTGCTTTTGCAGAGGACTTGGGTTCAGTTCCCAGCATGTACGTCATGACTTACTCACCAAGTTCCAGGGGGATCTGGCGCCCTCTTCTGGCCTCTGCAGGCACCGGGCATGCATGTGGTGCACATACCAGCAAGCAAACACTCATAAACTTTTTTTTCAAAGATAATTTTTAACTGAAAATAAATAAATAGTAGACTGCATTGTGTAGGGCAGAAATGACAAGGAAGAAAAGATGTCAATGTTCAGTACAGAAGCAGTCGTCCCCCACCCCCCGTCCCTGAAAACTCCCCATTGGGAATTTCTTGAATCTGCAAATCATGAACCCACAGATACACCAATCTTTGAGCAGCTAAGGTGATGGTGATCCATTTTACCCTGGCCCTACTCTGTGGCGCCATCCTTTTCCTGGGATAGAAGCATAATCTCCTTTGCTTGAGTCAGCAAAGAAAGCCATGGAGGGAGGTGACTGAGTTGTGTAGCTGCCCGGTGTTTGCTACTTCTGTTTGCTCCTACTCCCTGGAGTATAGGGGAGCCCAGCATCCTGAGAAGGGGCAAGAGATGTGCTAAGTCCCAGTTGTAAGAAGTAACGGGTGGACCACTGTCTGTGTGTCCCTCTGGGACAGGGACCTGCACTATCCCAACAGAGAGACTGTCATAGGGCAGTTTGGTCTCAGAGTGGAGCCAGTGGTGGGCAGAGGAGCAGCCAGGCATGGGAGATGAGCAGAAAGAGAAATTAGCATTTGCTGTGTAGCTAGTATATTTTCAGGTAGTTAGGACAGCATGATGGAGACTAAACTGTCAGATGCAGACTGTGGTCCCAGCATTCAAAGATTAACCGTTACTAGGCTGGGTGTGGTCGTGTGGCTCAGTGGTAGAGTGCTTGCCTGGCAGGCAGCGACCTTGAGTTCCATAGCCAGCTCTGAGAGGATGAAGATTTCCCACTGTTACGGTTCTGTGGATATGACGGGGATGTGGCTTGGGTCTTAGAGGCTTGTCAACTGGTGCACTGAATACACCTGGCAGATGTCCAACACTCGCAGTCCTTGCCCCCAGGAAATGAAGACAAGAACCTCAGGAGTTCAAGGTCAGCTTCAGCTCCATAGCATTGGGACAGCATGGGCTATATGGGGCCCAAACTCCAAACTAAAACAGTGAGCTCTCTGATTTCTTTAACCAGAGTTTACACTGTACCTCTTCTAATACCATACATACATTCACGCATAGTTAGTTACCTAGAACCCAGTGGAAGACTGCCAGATCTCCAGTTCTCCTGTCCTTCTTTTTCCCGAGAGGAACTTTAAAGCTAGCTTTTAAACTATTATAGACAGGCAATACAATGGAAACATTAGGCAGAATTGTAAATGAAAATCAAAACCCTGGTAACGCTCCCACTGTTCTTATTTGCCCTTGTTTCCTTCCTGTGCTTGTCCAGGGCAAGCCATAGTTTTGCTGAGTATCCAGGCACATGTCTAATTTTGTATTATGACCCTTTAGCTTCTCATTTTTCACAAGCAGTTCTGCACTGTGCACCATGGTTGTCTTTTTTCTCTCCCTTAACTGCTGAATAGTGTTCCAGTGAGTGAATCATTTAATAATCATTACCCTAATGTAAGTCACTTACATGGTTACTCAGTTTTCCCAGGATGAATAATACTGCAGCATATTTTTATGGGTATCATTGCTTCCTTCATTTGGATTATTTCCTCCGGTCAGTGCCCCAGAAGGAGATAGCAGGATTAAAGGGTGTAAGTGCTTTGATGGTCCTTGGCATGAATGACTATATTGTTTTCTGAAGGGATTCCCTTTAAAAAAAATTCTACTAAGAAAAAAAATACACATCTCTTTTTCAACCACATAAAAGAAAAGCAAAAAATTATACTACAGAAATTTCTACAACATTCGGATGACGGTCTTTCCAGACAGCTCGTGATGCATAGATATATATGTAGATGGAGAGATAAAAATAATTTTTTCACAAAAGAGATCATATTCCTATGCCAGTTTTGCAGACTAGTGTTTTTCTTTCCTTTTTTTTTTTTTTTTTTTTTTTTTTTTTCAGCTCAACATGTCCTGGGTTTTTCTAATTGATTCTTTCAGCAGCTGCGCCCGGGTGCTGCAGTGATGCCGTGGGAGAACTGCTATAAACCAGGCGCTGTGCCAAGGACTTTACCTGAGTTTAGTTTGTTGAGGCCCAACAAGATCCAGTGAGAGACTCTGCCCCTATCACAAAGTCACAGACTCAAAGAAATTGCCCAAGGTTACATGGCCAAGGAGGGGTGGAGAGCGCCGCTGAAGCCAGATTCTTTGAATCTCCAAAACAGATGCTTATACAGAGTAGTACAAGAACATATTTTAAGAACATTTTTGTTTGTTTTTAATTAGCTTTTTTTATTGTGCCCTTAAAAAGAAATTTTTTTTTAAAGTGGCGATCCCTTACTGGTCCTGCCTCTGAGCGCCAGGAAGAGGAGGACCAGGGAGGGGTGGTGTCCACGGCGTCCACTCACACACAGAACTGAACAGACAAGTGCAAAGTCAGGATTGAGGTTAGAAGATGACAGCAGAGGACAGGAAGGACCAAGGGTGGGGAGTGGGGTACCCTCAGAAAATCCAGCCGCCCCCAGCTGGGCGCCTGGAGGGAGACATGGTTGGCTCCAAACCAAGAAGACAAAAGCCATTTAGAAGGGAGGGAGGAGGCCAGTAGAGGGGGTGGGAGGGACTGTGTGGCAACTGGGATCAAGGGATTGCCCTCTTCCCCCCCCCCCCGCCCCCGTGGGGCTGGTCTGGGGCTACCACATGCTCTAGGCAGGGGCTGGATGCAGTTCAGTTCACTTGTGATTCATGTTTGAGCTCTTTGTGTTGCTGCTGGCTGCTGCCACCGCCGCCGCTGCCGCCTCTGCCTCCTCCTCCTCCTCCTCTTCCTTTTCATTCTTCTTCATATTTATTTTATTTTCTTTTTTAAATAATTTATTTAACTTTATGTGCATTGGTGTGAAGGTGCCAGATCTCCTGGAATGAGAGTTACAGACAGCTGTGAGCTTCCATGTGGGTGCTGGGAATGGAACCCCCAGTCCTCTGAAGAGCAGTCTGTGCTCCTAACCCCTGAGCCATCTCTCCAGCTTTTTATTTTTAATTGTACCTGTGTGTCTTCGTGTGAGTATGTGCACATGAGCAGATGCCCCTGGAGGACAGAGGCTTCCGATGCCCTGGACCCGGAGTTAGAGGCAGTTGTGAGCCTCCTGATGTGAGTGCCGGGAACCTGACCTGGGTCCTCTGCCAGAGCAGTGCCTGCTCTTATGTGCTGTGCCAACTCTCCAGACTCCCCCAGGTTCTCCTTGATACCATCCTTGGAGCATCCTTGGAGCTGCCTTGATGGTCTTAAGGGGTACATTCTCAGGGGCCCAAAAGGTGAACACCAAGTCCTCTTTCTTGTTGTCCTT